>NC_043704.1:124380361-124486632 GCF_006229205.1 Suricata suricatta | reverse complement strand
CCTCCACACTGTTCTCCAGAGTGGCTGCACCAGTTTACATTGCCACCAACAGTGTAGGAGGGTGCCCATCTCTCCACACCCTCGCCAGCATCTATAGTCTCTTGATTTGTTCATTTTAGCCACTCTGACTGGCGTGAGTTGGTAGCTCCTCCTGTAAGTTTTTATACAGTGTTATTTGTCATGCATTTTATTCTTGAAGAGCATGAACAAACAGTAGTAGGAAATAAAATCAGAGAGGTAGGTTGGGGCAAACTTATGAATTGCCAATATGCTATGCTAAACCTTTAGAGTGGCAAGCTAGAGAAGGCTTTTGTTTTTAATGTTTGTTTATTTTGAAAGAGAGTGCAAGCAGGGGAGGGGCAGAAAGAGAGGGAGAGAGAATCCCAAGCAGTGCTGACAGTGCAGTGGATATTCAGACATGGATCTCAATCTCACGAACTATGAGATCATGACCTAGGCCAAAATTAAGAGTTAGTTGCTTAACTGATTGAGCCACCCACTGCCTCAAGAAGGCTTTTAAGTATTGGAGTCCCATAGTATTTTTTTAAACAATAAAATATATTTTTTAAGAATAATAAGTGTTAAATTAGGCTCTTATTTTTTAACCTTTTGGACAGTCAAAATTTTACCAATTGTTCAAAACATCTCAGGTAAAAGCTTTATGTAATGGGGCATACAGGTTGGTGACTATCCCTGAGAAGAAAGATTTGACTTGATGATATTATAGAAGTATTTTAACATGTGTTTCAAAATAATTTTTCAAAAGTAAGCAGTATTTGTTGTCCAGATATTTTTTGTCCAGAAATCAAATTCAAACCTGTGTTGGGAGAGAGATAATCAAATAGAAAATACTAATACGACATTGAGAGACTGATAAAGAGGTATCTAGATACTGGTTTGGATCAGGATTCAACAGCCTGTGGCCCAAGAGCTAAATCTGACCTGCGGCCTATCTTTGTAAATCGTTTTGTTGGAACACAGCCACACCCATTTGTTTACAGAGGATCTAACTACTTTTCTCCTCCACCTACTAAGTTGAGTAGTTAAAGACCTTAAAGCCTGAAAAGTCTACTGTCTGGCCATTCATAGAAAAAGTTTGCTGACTCCTTATCTAGATATTATTTGATAGATCACCAAAAGATTTCTTTTTTAGTAAATCAGAATATGTATTTTAACAAGATGCCCATATATTCACATTTAATATGTACATAAAACTTTTAGAAATATTATTTCTACTATACCAGACCATTTTTTTAAATGTTTATTTATTTTTGAGATAGAGACAGAGCATGAGTGTGAGAGGGGCAGAAAAAGAGGGAGACACAGAGTCCGAAGCAGGCTTCAAGCTCTGAGCTGTCAGCACAGAGCCCGAAGCGGGGCTGTAACCCACCAATGGTGAGATCATGACCTGAACCGAAGTCCAACACTCAACCAACTGAGCCACCCAGGCGTCCCTTTATCAGACCATTCTTAATGAGGTTCAGTGTGATATTTTGTTAAAGGCATTGGAAATATTGAAAACATCATTAAATATCAATAGCAAAAACTACTAATGATCGATGATAGTCACGTAGTATACCAGTAGGGGTGCCTGGGTGGTTCGGTTAAGCGTCAGACTTAGGCTCAGGTCATGATCTCACAGTCAGTGAGTTTGAGTCCTACATCAGGCTCTATGCTGACAGCTAGCTCAGAGCCTGGAGCCTGCTTCGGATTCTGTCTCTCTCTCTCTCTCTGCTCCTCCCCTGCTCATGCTCTGTCTCTGTCTCTCAAAAATGAATAAATGTTAAAAAAAATTTTCTTTTAAAGTATGCCAGTAGAAATAGCAAAATAAATAAGCCTAGAGTTTCAAAATCCATCATGAGTTCTTGTGTGTTTTGATCTACACAGCTCTTCTCCCCTTTCCTCCCTAGTCATGACCTGTCTCTGACTTTCCCACTTAAAACAGTTTACTTTCATCTCTTTCTCACTATCAAGTTATTGATATCATTGACTGGCAAATGAACATGCTCTCTTCACAAAGCCTCTAGCTGACAAGAAACAACCCTGTAGGTTCTAGAATACCTGAGGTGTGCAGATGAGCCTGAAAATGAGTTGAACAAGAATAACAGAATAGTCTATAGAGGAAGGAAAGGGGGATGTGTCTGAGCTCTCAGAGGGTTTCATTATTTTGGAATAGTGAATTACTGAGGACATGTTTTGACATAGAAGGTAATATTTTTTTAAGAATACTTAGAGACTATACTGCTTTGGTAATTCACATAATAAATGATATCTTAATTCTGTGTTTTATTACCACCAGCAGATGTTATTACAATCAGTTTTGGTCTGTTTTTAGCTGTATGGAGCAATAGCCTGTTAGCAATTATTCACAAGTTAAAACAATAAAACCTAGTCTCCCTTGAAAATGATCTTTACTTAATTTTAGTAAAAAAAAAAAAACAGGAAAAAAATTTCTATTATTGTTTACCTCACTTAAAAGAATGGAGGAAATGAGGCAGGATTCATCAATGAAAGAGGAAGGATTTTTTTTAAAGCTCTACTATAATATTTAACTATAGTGAAACCTTATAAATTTCAATTAATTTGGGGGAAGCATGTCTGAATTACTAAAAAAGTACAAATTAAAATTTCAGTGTTTTTAAGAAATAACTTTATTAATTTCAAGGGTAGAGAATAAAACTATCCTCAAAGAATTCCAAGTGTGAACTTTAGCTAGGCCTATTTGAGTAATGAAGTAAAGATCATTTAAATAGTTGTTAAAAATGATTAAAGGAGACAATTTAGGTAATACAAATAAACTTTAATACTTCATGAAGCAGACATGTCTGACATTTCTGACAGTCTCAGAGATCGGCAAAATGAGGTGGAAAGCAAGAAGATTTTATAGGAGGGGCACCTGGGTGGCTCAGTCATTTATGTGTCCAACTTTGGCCCAGGTCATGGTTTCAGGGTCTTTAGTTTGTGCCCTGCATTGGGCTCTGTGCTGACACCTCAGAGCCTGGAGCCTGTTTCAGATTCTGTGTCTCCCTGTCTTTGCCCCACCCCTGCTCATGCTCTGTCTCTCAAAAATAAATAAACATTCAAAAAAATGTTTTTTAATTTAAAAAAATAGAAGCTTTTATAGGAGAATAAAGAGCAAGAGCTAGACAGAAAACATCTGATTGGCTAGGGCCACTCAGTCAGCCTTATCTGGGGTAGGAGGCCCACAGTTGGCTTGGCATTGGAGAATTGGCTGTGTGAATATACTGCATTTCTGGTCAAGCAGAGCTTTTATAGGGACACAAATTATCTAAGTTTTGCTTTGCCAGGTGGCATCCCTGGCAGGGCCTAAAAATTTATTTCCAAAGTCCTCTTTTTGATCATCATCTTGACCATTCTAGTGGTTTCATCAAAAATATCAGTCTTAGCATGACTCTGAGTTACCATCACCTCTTCAGGTCTCCGTGTATTTTTCACAAGAGATGATGTCGGGCTCCTCTTCTAGGAGCTGGTTATGTTCTTCTGTTCTCTTTTGTCATTCCAGTGTGAGAGAGACCATCTGTCAGTGACTTTCCACATGCATTTAAACTTTTGAGAACATGCAGTCTTTAGGGAGATAATTATTATAATAATATAAATAATATGTGAATGTAATATAGTAATAATAATTAGCAACAAAACAGTCCCATGGTTTGGACAGCACAAATGAGCCAGGGTACCTATAACCCAAACCAGCTAGGATAGAATAAGTTAAGAAATAATCCCCAAAGGGGAGATACTTCTTAAAGCCAGTTAGCCTGTTTATATATTTTGTGTAACTGTGCCTCCACTTCCCCGAAAATGTTTATTCAGTGAACTTGTTTCAGAAAACCTGAGCCATTGGAAATCAGGGAGAAATCTGTAATGGACAGAGATGTCACCAGCATCTTTGCAAATTCAGTAGGCCATCGGAGGTTGGATTAGCAGTGGCCTGAAATATGTGAACAGTGGCACTATCTTTTCAGGTTTGGACAAGGAAAAAGTTGGGCAAAGAGTCACAAATACTGACATAAGATTTAGGAAAAAGATGGTCAGAGAGAGAAGGAAGAAACATTCTTGATCTGATGTGTGAGAGGAAGCAGTCTAGTCCATGTCAGCTAGTTCTTCCTAGTCAGTTGAATATTGAGTTCTCCGGCATTTGCATAGGACCAGATGTTGGGTGGCTCCTTCCTCAGTTGTGAATTAGGCACCCGCCCAAGGTTTGATACCTTATAATTTGGCCATGGTGTTGGTGGTTCAGAGTACTTGGTAGGGTCCTTTCCATGAATCTCACTTTTGCAAAAGCATCAGAGTAAAACAATAACTATCCATAAATTACAAAAGACTTAAAAATGCCCATGGTTAAAGATCTGATGAGAATCCATTATAAGTCCCTTTTGATTTTCCAGGGCCTCTGGCAAATCTTACAGTCACGTTAAGGGCAAAATAACAAAAAACAAAAAACAAACAAAAAAACCCAACAACACTCCATTTAGAATTTGATTTTGGAAAGTTTAAAAAATGTCAGAAGGTTTGAACATTAAAATAAATAGGATCACAGGTAGTTATGAAATAATACTTGTCTATTTAACCAAAGTGACAATAGAAGGTTTTAAAGGTAAATACATAAGGTTACACAGTTGCGAACAAAACTTAGCTGTTTTAATATTGAGAAGATTAGGTTTTCTTAAGTAATCAAAGACCTGATAAAGACAATGTGAAACATAGTAAATTAGTTTTGGTAAGACAAAAAAAAATCTTTGCTGACCAGGCAGATTACTTAAAAGGGATAGAAAAACTTTTGTTTACAATTTTTTTTATTAAGAGCAGACCATTAATCTAAGAAAACACTTCGTTCTTTTAACAGAGAGAAAACCAAATTCTAGTTTTGCACCAGTGCATCAAAGATACTAAAACTCCCCTTTTTTAACTTTTCTAACTTAAATAAATCCATTCCAATCTTAGCCATCTTGTTTTTTCTTATTCTGGAACAATTATTTTACTTTTGAACCGAATTACTTTTTCTCTTGCCCAAACAAAAACAACAGCAAATTCATGACCTCATACCCTATCTTAAAAAAAAAAAACACACAACTACTTTCCTTATCAGTTTTTAATACATGATTGTTTTTCTTTTACCCTTATTTCAGTAGTTTTAATTATGTATACTTATTAAAATTCTTAACCCTTAGAACCCTTAATTCCTAGTGAAAACGAAGAAGTAAGCAATAGTGGACTGTGGACTGGCAAATTTATAGACACATTTCATAATTTCTAAAAGTATATTCTTATAGAAAATTTTTAAGTGTGGCACAAAATGTGTTTATTAACAAACTCAATTATTTTAGTTTCTCTGTAAAAGGAAGCCAAAAGTAATTGTTTCAGTAATTTATCTTATTTGGAAATGATCTCCATATTCAATGAATAGCCATAATATAACTTAATTCAGTATAATTTTAAGGTTTCAAGTTACCAAAAATACTTTGGAAACTATTTTTAAGTAGACATACTGTAAAACGTAATTTTTGCTGAAAAGTCCATTTGTAAACTTGTGCTTACATCTGTTTAATTTACTTGTTCTTAACAATTATGTTAAGATTATGTGAAACTTTTATGAGGCATTAAACATTTAACCATCATCTTAAACTGTCTTTGTTGTGAACAGATTCTGCAACAGAGATAACATGAGCTCTTTTGACTTTTAGTAAACCTAGGAAGAATAAAAGTTGTATGTCTGCATTATATTTAATATTAAGATTTCTAAAGACAAACCTGTTTCAGTTAAACCAACAAACTTAAGTTAGTTTTTCTCCCCATAGATTATCCTGGATTATGTGAACATGAAAAACATTTGGGTTAGTTTATGTATTTCTGAGAATATATACTTGATTAATATAAAATTTTAAGCCAGTAGAGCTTTACAAATTAATTTTTGCAGTACTATCTGGAGGTAGAAAAATATCAACTATCCATAACATATAATCATAGACATACATCAACAGACAGACACAAATAGAGATCTTAGAGGTTTTGCTTTAAAAATTTAGCCAGGACACAGGATAATGCAAAACTCACTAGTTTATAAAAGAACAGTTGGATCCAATTGTGTTTCTGGCAGAAGGTATATGTTTTAAGGTTACCTGCACAGATAGCTTCCTTATATTTAGGGAGAAGACTTTTAAGTTTCATTCACTTAGTTTCCAAGTAGCCCTTCCTCTTTTTTTCCCCTTCTTCTGTTAAGAATTACCTTGGGTCCTAGAGAAGACCAGGTAGAATATTTACATTTCAAAGGCACAGAAAAAGAATTCAAGTTCCTACAAGAATAACTTATTTCCTAAGGCCAGAATTTTTTAAATAAGCTCAAGCCTTTTGAGATGAATATAGGAGGTTTGAGGATTGGTTTAAAAAAAAAAAAGAGGGGACCTAGGTGGCTCAGTTGATTGAGCATCCGACTTTGGCTCAAGCCAGGGTATCCTGGTTTGTGGGGTAGAGCCCCATGTTGGGCTCTGTGCTCACAGCTCGAGCCTGGAGCCTGCTTCAGATTCTGTGTCTCCCTCTCTCTCTCTGCCCCTTCTCCCACTTGCTTGCTCTCTCAAAAAAAAAAAAAAAACCATTAAAAAAATTTTAAAGATAGGTGGACTTTTTCTGTTCTTATAAAGATTTCATTTGTAGGATAGTTGCCTTCTTTAATCCCTCAAATAAGCAAGTTGTAACCCAAATGATAATAACGTGTTGACCTACCCATCCAACTACAGTATCTTCATTTTGCTACTTTGTATCAGGGAGATCCTCAATTAAGCTACAAATCAAAAGATTTCTGTGTTTTAGATTTAGAGCTATTTTTGCTTTGGAATGTTTTCCTTCCCCTCTGAATACATAGTTTCATTTAGACTAGAGGAGAAGATGTAAAGAAAAAGTTCTATCTGGCTCTGAATATCAGCTTCCAATTTGGTCAACCTCTTTTTTTTTTTTTACGTTTATTCATTTTTGAGAGAGACAGACAGACAGACTGCAAGCAGGGAAGGGGCAGGGGCAGAGAGAGAGGGAGACACAGAATCCAAAGCAGGCTCAAGGCTCTGAACTGTCAGCACAAAGCCAATATGGGACTCGAACTCACGCAACCAAGAGATCATGACCAGAGCTGAAGTTGGACGCTTAACCAACCGAACCACCCAGGTGCCCCTCAGTTTAGCCAACTTCTGACGTTAGAGCTACTTAAAAAATATTTCCAAATATCTTGTCAGGTTTCATCTGGGACAAATAGTAAATATTTCTGGCAGTACTAAATCACCCCTTGGATGCAAGAGGCATCCATCCCCAGGAGGGTGTAAAAGATACTCCCCTTCCAGGATCCAGAGCCACTTCCAAAGATAGCCAAAAGAAAGACAATTCCCCTAAGAGCTGGCAGTAGTTGTTGGTAGAACCCTAGCCACAAATGGCATGCAACCCACATTTTTGCAGCCATTCATAGGGCTTCCAATCTGATGGTTGACCTGCCTGCATACACAATAACTGTGCAAAGTAGGCAGAAAGCTAAGCCAAGTTCTGAAGACAATAAGACAAGAAGGAAATAGCTGTCCCTGGGAAAGAAAGGATCAATAACCAATGGATGCCTCAAAACCAAATTCAGAAGAGTATGTATTTAGAAAGGAGGAGACAGAGTAAAATTTTACCTTCCTTTCTTTTTTTAAAAAATTTTTAAAAAAAAATTTTTTTAATGTTTTATTTATTTTTGATACAGACACAGACAGAGCATGAGAGGGGGAGGGGCAGAGAGAGAAGGAGACACAGAACCAGAAGCAGGCTCCAGGCTCTGAGCTAGCTGTCAGCACAGAGCCCGACGTGGGGCTCGAACCCACAAATGTGAAATCTGACCTGAGCTGAAGTCGGAGGCTTAACCGACTGAGCCACCCAGGCGCCCCTTTACCTTCCTTTCTTGACTGAGCATTGTAGAGATCGAGAAGTGACTCTGGTAAGAATTCTCACTGTTTGCTGGCTGGCTTCTGCTGGTTTTCCTAAGATCTTTCTTATCTGCAGGCTCAGGAGCAAATCGGGTTTAAAGTAGAGTGTAGTTTTAGTATCTACTAGAATTTGGCAAGTTTTTTCTTTAATTTTAGTTTCCCCTTAGAGGCTTAAGGGAATAACTGGTGGCAGTTTACCAGAGGATCCCTCAGAGTCTCATTAACTCTGGGAGGGGCCTATATGGGAATTCTCCTTCAGCAGCAGATTCAGAGGCATTTGACTTGGTGTGGGAAATTTGAAAGACCTCTGAGGACAGTCTTTTTTCCCATTTCCATTGATTGCAAGTGAGACACCAATTTCTGGGCCACATTTTCATGATGGATCTTTTAAGGGTATAATGGGGAAGGCCCAGATGTTTTAGGTTTTTAGCCTTGGACCTGTTGCAGTTTTAAGGTCCCTAACTTGGGGGACTTTGTTTACCCTCTTATATTTTCTCCAGAGTGGAAAGACAATCCAGACACAGGAATACCAGAAAGAGTTTTCAAATAAAGGATAGAGGGGGGCAGTAGGAGTTGCTTCAGTCTTCTAGTCTTTTTGTTTAGTACTTCTTGTGTCTTCAATTCTTCATTAGATTTTTGCAGTGAATCTCACCGCAAAAAGTGAGTGAACCTCAGCTCATTGGACCTATTTTGAAGTTTTGAAGTCTTTTGGAGGTTCTACGTGTCACTTAAAATAGGTTTCCCTGGTTCTGTTTGTTTGATTTGGGAACCCTTGCTTTTAAGTGAACTTCTTAAATGAATGATTATCTAATTGGAGTGCCTCCCATAATAGCCAGTATAATTATAGGTTGTCTTTGTAAGATGTTGCCATTTTTATAAATACCTGCAGCTTCTAGGATCACAGTTTTTAGATATAAAATAAGCAGGTGTGTCGAAAGGTTACATGCTTAATTCTTTGAAACTTGAGGATCCCATTTATTTAGCTAATCCTGGATCTCTTAGTGTCAAATTAGTACCTAAGAGGGATGTGCTGCTGGATTGGGCATTTTTTTGGTATTTTATAGTGTACCTTGTTGCAGTTTTCTTGAGGTTGGCAGGTGACCTGATGTCAATCTAACCTGTTTCATGACCAACTTATCCTAGCACAAGAGTCTTAGAGTTAAGTGATGGGTACACTAACAGGTTTTAAGTGCTTGCCCTGTGCCCACCAATTTTGTGGCTTTGGTTTCTGAGATTCCCATCAGCAGTAGATCAAGAGTTCCTTTCAGATTTCTTTATATTGATGGACACCCGGATGACTTGTGCCTACTTAGATTTTTTTTTTGATGATGAAAACAGTTAGAATTTCTTCTTTTAATTTATTTTCCCAAGTTTATTTTCCCAAGCAGTTTATGCTGTGAACTTACCTCAAAGCTTTGAGTCCCCTAACAGCTGCCACCCATTGTGGACTCCTAATATAACTACCCCAGAACCTTTCCAGAAACATTATAAACATACAGACTTTTTATATAAAGTTTTTTTTTTGGACCAGAGAGATGGACACAAGGGAGTGGAGCTCAAATCTGGGAGCGACGTAACCCCACTCTCAGCAATGACGAGAGGAACAGTAAACTCAGAGCGTTCAGCGGATGCCTTGCCAGTATGACTTGTGCCGTAGGCAGGAAGCAGCAGCTTTGCATCTCATTTTTTTGTCACCAAAAACTGTTAAAAAATTACTAAAGAGGACAATTTAAGTAATATAAACAAACTTTCACACTTTATGAAGTGGACAGTCACCTTTTGGAGAACTGCAGAATGGGGTGTAAGGCAAAAAGCTTTTAGGCAAAAAGCTTTTATAGAATAAAGAACAAGGAGGAGGCAAGTAGAAACCATCTAATTGGGGCCACATAGTCTATCTTGTCTGGAGTGGGGAGGCCCAGAGTTGGCTTAGCATTGGAGGAATGGCAGTATGAATATATGGTGTTTCTGATCAAACAGAGCATGTTATCTAAGTTTCAGTTTGCTTACGGGCACCCAGGCAGGAGTGGCTCCATCTTGGGCCAGAAATTTATTTCAGCATAGTTAGTACATAATTGATGCAAAATGGAGGTTGCTAAAATACTTTAAAATGCTTAAAATACTTTGTAAATAGTATAAGTATGTACAGCACACAGAAATGAATCAGACATGACAAGCCTTTGTGGAGCCCACAATCTAATAGGGAAGGTGAGCTATTTACTGTGATGCAAAGTAGAAAGAATAGATTTCATAAGAGACAAATGAAGTACTACAGGAACTCACAGGAGGGAGAGATACATCCCACTTGTGGAATTCAGGGAAGTTTCCCTGGAGGAGATTGGATTTGGATATGAATACCTTATTCTTACTCAACTAATTTACTTAAGGTCCTAGTTCTTGGTATTATTACAGTGTCCATCCATGATACTAAGACTAGGGGCTTATTTCTCATAGTGACTTAGACCAGTTCCATTCCATTCTATTCCATTCCATTCTAAGACATCAAAACGTACCTTAATCCTTTCAATATACCACACATATATAAGCATTTGGTCCTGGGGGAGACTAGATGGATATATGATGAAGCCATTAATTCTGTCAAACCTAAACTCTGTGGTAGCCTAACCTTGATCAAGGGTGACCAAAATTGGTTTATCAGAACTTTCCTTCCTAGAGAGTATGAAGGGAAGTGTCAGGTTGGTTGTCTTATATTATTTTGAATTTTCAGTTAGTAGAATCCACAATGATAGGTTAAAGGAGAAGAAGGGCGGGACCTGTTTCCCATCAGCTTTCTGGAGTTTTAGAGGCAGAATTAAGCAGGTAATCTATGTGACAACCTAATTCACATCTTGCCTTCTCTTTTCCACTTCAGTCTCCAAAAATGTAATCTCTAGCTCCCAAGTATACACCTAATAAAAATTAAATATTAAAATAATTTTCAGGAAGATTTGTGAATTCCCCTCAGGTTTTTGTGTTTGAGTCACTAGCTTCTGTTTGCCTTTATTTAGCAAATAGTAGCATTAAACAACTATTTGTTAAATGAATAAACAAAGAAATGAATGAATAACCAAATGAAAGAATTATTGCTTGACTGCTTTGCCTCCTTCTCAAAAGGAAACTGCCCTCTTGCCTGAGCCGCCAGCTTTCTCTGTCCTTTGATTCTCAAGGATGGATGCAAAAGGACCTGAGGTCAGAGTAGCATTCTAGAACACAAGGACAGTGCCTCAACAAGGCTCACTATTTCATTCAGTTTCTGGCCTCTTAATTTCTCTAGCTTTTAACACCTAAAAATCTGTGGTGTTTTGGGGAAGGTCCTGGCAATAGGGGAGAACCCCAGTCAGAGTATAGGCCATTTCGCTTTACTGCCGGATGGAAATCTCTTGATTATAGACTGTAGGCATGGAGAGGGTGCTTTCTTGTTCACCATGACACCCCCAGGCGCTATTATAGAACCTCCATACTAGCTGTTTAAATTCTGAAAATTTATCCTTTCTCTTTAAGGAATATTTATACGTCTCTGTCCTTTTCCCATTCTTATTTCCTATTTCCATCTTCTCCTCCCTGAATTTAGGTTGGGAAAGAATTTTTCTGGCCATTTAGTTTATTGGTACAAGTGGGTGTTGTTGTTGTTGTTGTTGCTTTGTTGTTTTGGGATGCCCACGAAGGTCAGAGAAAGCTTTTAAGGTGGGTAGGATTTATGCTGTTACTAGAACTCTGCTTTCTTCTGACCCTGATCAGGAATTTGTGTCTGAGGTATCATTTCAGGGGGGGATTAAAGGGCCCTCCTCGAGTAATAATCTAACATTTTGGTGTTCTCAAACTTTAGATACTTTATTGTATAATTTTGTCTGTATATTTAAATGCATAATAATTATGAAAGTAAACTTTAAATATAGCAAAGCACACTTTAGGAACCTTATTAAAAGTTGATTCTAGAGCATTTAGAATAAATGGTTCTCTCTCTCTACTTTCTGGCTTGATATCCATGCCTTCATTGAGATTAACCAAGTCCTATCATTGAGAGAAAATGTTTCTTCTCTCCTAGCTTTATAGATACTAATGGTTTCTTTGGTTCAGTGCTGGGAATGTTTGGATAAAAATAAAAACACTCGGCAATATAGCTGAAAACCATCTTTCCTCCTATTTCATTTAACCACAATGGAGATTAATAAAAGTTATTTGATCTGGCCAGTGGCAGATATGAATTTGCAGAATGAGTTCAACTTGTATTTCCCCCTCCACCTTTAGTGGCTTTTGAGGTCAGGGTCTCTTGAATCTCCATTTTTTCTAATTAATCAACATCAGCGATCTTGGATATGTCCCCACCTGTATTCAAAAGAAAATGGTAGACATGTATATACCGATGTAGAAAAGTGGTCATGATAAAATATATGATTAAAAATGTGTAAATTGTAGGGGCATCTGTGTGGCTTAGTCAGTTAAGTGTCCCAACTCTTGATCTCAGCTCAGGTCTTGATCTCAGGGTCATGAGTTTCAAGCCCTGCTGGAACTTAAAAAAACAAAGAAAAAGGTAAATTGCAAAACACATGTATCATTGTGATCCCTTTTTATTAATATGTTTGTATGCACACAAAAAAGTTGGGGGTAAATGTGCTCCAAATCATGCATATTCCCCTAGATTTCCGGTAAAAATTGAGAGTCAGATATCCAGGCACTACTCCACACTATCCTTGGCAGGAGTGAAAAGGAGCTCCCTGAACTCAACTTGATCCTATTAAGCCCTCAGGCCTCCCTCATAGGTCTGCACTAAGAGCTTCCCTCCACTCTACCTTAAGACCATCAAGGCTAATGTGATAGGCTCTTCATCCCTATTTACACCAATTGCCACAAGAAGTCCAGGAATCCAGATTGTCACTCTCCTCCTCACTGTATTCTTGTACACCCTCTTTTCTCAGTCCATGTCCAACCTTCACATCTCCTGAAATCTTTTCCCCATGCCCTCTTGAACTCCTCATTTGCCGGCAGAATCTCCTATGCCATCCAACTCTTCCTAAACATTTTCTTTGCTTCCTTGTTTTAACTGACATCCATCTCATGTCATGTAAAATATTGCTTTTTTTATTTCCCAGTTCACCCCCGCCCCATCCCATTGAGTCTGCAGGGGCAGTGAATGTTCTTGCCTTTTATTGCTGCTTCCAGACTATTCTTTTTTCTATCTTCCTGAAACTGACCCCTCCAACTTTGAACTAATGTTATCCAACACACCCACCCACCCACTACCCTCCTGGTTGCAGTCATCTTCTACCCCCAGTCCCTTATTTCTTGAAGATTTTCTGTCTTGGCTTTATGACACTTTGCAGTACTATTTTTGCTATAATTCTTGTGAGTTTTCAGTAGATGAGGCATCCAATACACAAGCTTTTCAGTTCCTTGATCTCCAATGAACTTGTCCTCTGTCCTTCACCTACTCATTCTCTGCTTCTATGTTAATGTCAGTGGTTTAAAAAGTATGGTTCCCATCAAAGAGCATCAGCATCACATCAAATCTGATAGAAATGCAGATTTTCAGGCCCCAGCCCTCACCTGCTAAGTTGAAACTCTCCTGGTGAGATCCAATAGTCTGGTTTAACAAGCCCTTCAGGTAATTGTGGTGCATGATCCTGTCTGAGAACCACTGCCATAGTTCATCATTAAATCACTCTCCTGAGTATACTCTCAGCGTCTTTGCCTTACCCTCATTTCATGGTACTTACCTGGGAAACTGTATCTTGGGTTAAGTTGTGTTCTCTCTCTGCTTTAAGCTTTTATTTGTGCAGCTAATCTTGACTGGAGAAAATCACACAACAGTACTGAGTGGTCTTGGTATTAAATTCATGACCACAAATCTCCAATAGGCCTTTAGTACTATCTGGCAGTCCTACTACAGTTTCCTAATCCCTCACTTTCCCACTCTGTAAATGACTCATACCTTCTCCATTTTTAACATCTCCTCTTCCATTCTTGCCCTTAGCTAATGACCTTATTTCCTATTTTATTAAGAAAACTGAAGCAATCAGAGGAGAGACCTTTAGCCAGCCAGCTAGAATATCAGTATCCATATACTCTCCCTTTCTTTCTGTTACTATACGTGAATGACCTGGACACTTAATGTACTGCCAACCCCTGTACTTGTGCTATACGTCCCATCCTCTCCTCTTGACTCAGGGACTCTCCTTGGTTGGCCCTTTTTTTCCTCCTGCAATCATCCATTTTTCCCCTTTACTAGCTCTTTTCATAAACAGATAAACATGCTTCAGTTCTCCCATGTTTAAAACAAGACATCCAAAAGGCACTGTGGCCTCCAAGAAGCACAGTTCCATCAGCTATTATATTTGCAATACAGTACTCATCACTAGAGTTTTGACCATCAGTTCCAGCCTTCTCATTTGACATCTGTGAATTCAGCCTTCACCCAAATTACTGAGAAGCGTCTCTCCCTCCCTCTCCCTCTCCCTCTCTCTCTCTCTCTCCCTCTCTCTCTCTCTCTCTCTCTCTCTCTCTCTCTCTCTCTCTCTCTCTCTCTCTCTCTCCACACACACACACACACACACACACACATGCACACACGCACGCACACCAAAGACACTGGGACAAGGTATTTTATGGTTCTGCTACTGTGTGTTTATTGACATGTAACATGGGAGTGTCAATGGATTGCAAGCCTCTTTCTTCCAACTTTAGTTAATATATTTACAGGTTAAAAATGAATTCTTGTGCTCTATGATAAGCAATCTCTAATTGAAGTAATTCCTGAAAGAGAGAGGGAAGAAGAAAAGCAGAGTAAGGAGGACACAGAACTTTCCGAACTAGAAATTCAAGTGATCCAAAAATTATTATGCCTAATAATTTTAGACTTAATTATCTCTCTTTGCCCCAGATCCTGGAGGAACATCTGCCCCCAAGTATTAGAAATACGGAGAGGCAAAAATATTAGATTTGTAGGTTCTTTCTGTTATTAGTCATGGAGTATGTTCCTGTCATTTGGAGGCAGCTGAAGCAAGACACAAACTGCTTACTAGATCTCCTGTTTTGCTGCAACTAATAAAGTTAAGGCTCAGGGATTAGGCCAGGAGCAAAGATGCCATAGATAACTGCCGTCAACTCCCCCCACTTAAGTGCCCATTCTTTAAGAGTAAAATAACATTAATGACACAAAACAAGCTATTTAACAATGAGAAAACACCAAGTTAGAGCCTAAAGGAGAAGGATATCAAAATTTAGGATTAAAAGTAATTAACGAATTAGCTTATAATCAATTTCTTTTCTTAAAGCTTGTTTGCAATGATATTTTAAACAATGTCTGTAATTCCAACTTATTACCTCTTTTAACGACTCTGCCACTTAGAGCCACGTTGAGAAAGGCTTTTGTCGAGATATAATTCACATAGGATAAAATTCACCCTTTTAAAGTGCATAATTCAGTAGGTTTTAGTATGTTCAACAAGATTGTGCAAACCATCAGCACTATCTAATTCCAGAACATTTTCATCACCCTCCCCAGAAACCTGTATTCATTAGCAGTCAGTCCTCATTCCCTCCTCCCCTCAGCCCCTGACAGCCACTAATCTACTTGGTGCCTCTATGGATTTGTCTGTTGTGGACATTTCATGTAAGTGGAATCTTACAGTATATGGTCTTTAATATCTGGCTTTTTCACTTAGCAAAATGTTTTCAAGGTTTATCATGTAGCATGTGTCAATGCTTGATTCCTTTTAATGGTTAAATAATATTCCTGGTATGAGCATACCACACTTTGTTTATCCATTCATCAGCTAATGGACTTTTGGGTTGTTTTCCACTTTTTTGGCTATTGTGAATAACTCTGCTTGAACATTCATGTACAAGTTTTTGTGTGGACAGAGAAAGGCTTTTGATTTAGTATTTTTAAGTTTTTCAAAACAACCAGAGTCTTTTTTTGAATCAGAAGTACCCTCCTGATAAACAAAACTTTCTCTTTAATATATAACTTTATCCCTATAGTATCTTCTGAGCGGAATCTTTGGTATCACTTCACAGTGACTTTTCTGTCTTTCTGGACCTTATTCTAATACTCAGCACAACTGAGCTTACTCCCCAGGATTGCTGTGCTGTCACTCAGATTTTCCCAGCTTTGTTGCCTGGTATACCCCACAGGCCTTCTTTACTCTAAGGCTTTGGTTGATGGGATCATCTCAGTCTTCATAGCCATGTTCAGCTGAGGCTGGTGAATGACTTTATAAGTTTATTTATAAAATAAAAGCTAGACCTATTTTGGCACAGCACACTGTATTAACTGTTTAGCAGTTTTATACAAGTCAAAATAAGTGATTTACTTCTTCAGACAATTGTTCAAATTTTTCAGTATCCTGTGTAATCCACTCATTTTTCTTTAAACATCCCATAGAGAGGATTCTTTCCAGAGAGAGAGAATTACTATTATATACCACTTTTGTCTTCACTAAAAGGGGAAGGGCAGGGAATTATAAGAGGATTCAGAAAGCTCTAGAAAATCAAGTCTGAGTTTAGATTAGGCCTTAAAGAATGATTTCTACAAAAATGGAATGTGTTGGGTGTCACACACAGTTTTATGCTCCTATGTCCTTCCCAGTCTCCCCTTCCTTGAGGGTACAGTGTCTTTCAAGACTTACTTCTCAGTTCTGTAGGTCCTTTCAGAACATGGTAAGGGAGCACTTGTTCTTTCTTTTCTTAAAAGGCTATTTGGAGGGGGGGGGGGGAAATGTCCCTTTTTAGGGTGTTAGCAGAAGCCAGCCTCTTCCACTTAATCTTGCCAGGAAACTTGTAAAATCCTGCACCCCGGCTGGTTCTCTTTGAGAAAGATTATCATCCTTGTTCAAGTATGTTTGCTCTGGGGGGACAAATATGGAAGGCAGGAAAGGAACCCCAGCCTAGGTGCTGGATTTTGAGGTATCAAGTAATGGATCCCAGTCATCTTCACAAGATAGTATGAGTCTTTTTCATCCTCTAGTTAAGCTTTCTTAACACAGTTGTCTTGAAGCCCCAGGTTGAGCACAATGTCCAGACAAAACAAACCTTTGTCTTCAGATGGATATGTTCATGAGTGGTCTGAGCCAAGAAGAGATGCAGGTAGCTATTCAGGGAACACTTACTATTGGCTTGTTATTTTGTTCGGATGGACTTCATATATGCTGCAGAAGGCAGGAGAAAAGATCTCCTGGATTATTCCAGAAGGACATTAGGAAGACCACTGCATTTGACTTTTTCCTTTATAATTGCCCATGGTTCCAACCTTGCCGTGGTTTCAAACTGAATTTGTAAACTATGTATTAATAGTTTTCTTCATTCTGATTAGTCCCTCCCAGAGAAACCTCTTATCCACAAACACCCAGCCCCATGGATTGTACTTTTTCTATGATCAAGGTAGAGAAAGAAGATAGAGTAGATCACAAGCCATGTTTGCATTGTTAGTGAAATTCCTGATACTCTTTCCCAGTAAAGAAGAGATCACTCTAAAAACCATGTTCTTTGCAACTGTGTTCCAGTTATGTACTACTTGAAACTAAAAAGTTTCAAGACTAACACATTCTGAGATCCTCTCTAGAATCAGGCACATGTACTTCCATACAAACACAAATACCTCATGATAGTCTTTTTCCATCAATAACTCCTTGCCACAGACCAGTTCTTTACTAAGCTCTTGAGGAACCTGGTGTTTTATCCCTCTGATTTCTTTGGAAAGCAGTAAGATAAATAAAAACAAAGAGTTCACTTCATCAAAAGATTTGGAGAAATGTTTTCTTACTTAAGAGTATAGCAGAAGGGCACCTGGGTGGCTCAGTTGGGGAAGCATCCAACTTTGGCTTAGGTCATCATCTCGTGGTTCACGGGTTTGAGCCCTGTGTTGGGCTCTGTGCTGACAGCTCAGTGGTTGGAACCTGCTTCAGACTGTGTGTCTCCCTCTCTCTCTGTCCCTCCCCTGTGCATGCTCTCTCTCTCTTTCTCAAAAATAAATAAATGTTGAAAAAAATCTTTTTAAGGATACCTGGGTGGGTCCATCCATTAAGTGTCCTACTTTTGGTTTTGGCTCAGGTCATGATGTCACTATTTGTGAGTTGGAGCCCCGTATCAGGCTCTGTGATGACAGCACAGAGCATGCCTGGGATTCTCTCTCCCTCTCTCTCTCTCTCTCTCTACCCCTCTTCCACTCTCTATTGTCTCTCAGAATAAACTTAAAAAATTTTTTAATTAAATAAAAATTTTTAAAGTTTAGCAGAGCAGGTTTTTTTAACCACTATTCTGACTTTAAAACTTCAGAGACTTATGGGAAGTGAATAAAATGAAAATATTTGTTCTTCTCTGCATTGTACTAGGTATTGTAAGGAAAATAAGAGACCACTTATTTTTACCTCCATAACCTCAGCACCCAGTGAAGTGTCTGTATATAATAAGTGGCCAGAAGAATACTTGTTGAGTGACTATAAAATTGAGCTTACCCTCAAGAGTTTACCCTTTGGAAAATAATTATCAGATTATTATAAAACATTTTGCTTTAACTCAAAACATTTATTTATTCACATCTTTTGATAGAGGGCCAAAGCCGTTTCTTTGAGTGTCATCATTGGAAGTTAGTTGGAGTTCCAATGATATCTTTCTTTAATAAGTCACTCAGTACATTTGTTGATTGACTTCCGGTTTTTGCTTCTTTAAAGTGAAGAAGGAACTTAGGTCAGTAGTGAAGCAATTCCAATGTAGACTCCTTCTCGATCTTAATGATTTTGTCCTTTATCTCGCCTCCACCTAATTTTATAGCAAAAATGTAATAGTTTGCCTTTACCGAATCTATAAAACAATTCAACTTAGAGGTTTTATTTTTCAATTTTAGGAATTTTAGAAATGTTTTTTATATAATAATTTATGTAACATGTAATTGAATTGAATAATTACTATAAAAATTACAACCAGCATAAACAAGTGGGTACAGGCACAACCAACTCTTAGCAAGCATACAACTCAGCTACTGCGACAAGATATATGAGAGCATAACAGAAACTAAACTGTTAGCCATGAATCACTGTGTTCCAGGTGTTTAAAAGGAGAAACGGGGGCACCTGGGTGGCTCAGTCGCTTAAGTGTCCAACCTTGGCTTAGGTCATGACCTCACGGTTCTTGGGTTCCAGCCCCACATCGGGCTTTGTGCTGACAGCTCAAAGCCTGGAGCCTGCCACCTGTGGATTCTGTATCTCCCTCTCTCTCTTCCCCTCCTCAACTCGTGCTCTATTTCTCTCTCTCAGAAATGAATATTAAAAATAATAAGGAGAGGGGTGCCTGGGTGGCTCAGTCGGTTAAGCATCGACTTCGGCTCAGGTCATGATCTCACAGTCTGTGGTTTTGAGCCCTGCATTGGGCTCTGTGCTGACAGCTCAGAGCCTGGAGCCTGCTTCGGATTCTGTGTCTCCCTCTCTCTCTGCCCCTCCCCTGCTCACTCTCTGTCTCTCTCTCAAAGTAAAATAAAGACATAAAAAAATGTTTTTGAAAATAATAAGGAGAAATGGAGATCATTGGCTAACCTGGAGAATAGGTTAAGTGGAGGTCATTTAAGGTTAACAGTATTTCATTAAGAAAATTGTAAGAGGGCTTACATACTCAGGGAAACCTTGATGGAATAGGTAAAGTTTGAACTGGATTTTGAAGGGTGGTTGGAGTATATATAATTTGAGGAGGAGCATTCTCAGGTAAGGGATGAAAAGCCACTTCTCTAAGGCCACATATTGCTGTTGGGAAGAACAGGCAGAATGTAATATAAGGTATGGTTATTTGAAAAAGTGTTAATTCATAAGGCTAAGAGCTAGCGCCATTCATAACAGACTTTCTTTGATGTTTTAAATTTGGAGGTAAATAATGAAGAAGGAAAAGATTATTCTAGGCAAGAGTATAAGAGTATAGGGAAAAAATCAGGGAATGCTAGAGAGCTCAGAGTTAATGTGTAAGCCCAGTGATAGGAAATTGGAGGAAAAGGAAGGGCCCAAGTTAAAGCATTAGACTGGTGGTTTCAATTGTAATCTTCTGTCAGCCGTACTATATATTGAAAGCTTTAATGTACGATTTTGTATGAGTGGACAATTCCACAGCTTAAAAGAAAAAATTTTAGGGGCACTTGGGTGGCTCAGTCGGTCAAGCATCCGACTTTGGCTCAAGTTGATCTCACAGTTCATGAGTTGAGCCCCATGTCGGGCTCTGTGCTGACAGCCTGGAGCCTGCTTCAGATTCTCTGTCTCCCTTCCTCTCTGCCCCTCCCCTGCTCTGTCTCTCTGTCTCTCTCAAAAATAAACAGTAAGAAATTTTTTTTTAAAGAAAAAATTTGAAAACCACAGGTTTAGACTTTTAAGCCCATTGTGCATATTATGAAGTGTAGTCAGAATTTCAAAGGAAATCAAGAAAAAAGATAAGTTGTAGAAAACAGTGAAAATCCAAAGAATTTAATTCCCAATAAATCAGACAAAAATTCAGTAGAAAAGAGTTTTGAGCTACTTTTGGTTTGAGGGTTTATTTGGTGATATTTGGTTTATGTTTTCTAGAAATAGAAAATAAATATTGATTGAATAATATTGAAAATAAATATTGAGGAAGATGTTTGAAGATTTATTTGTAAATGACTAAGCGAGGCAGATATTTAGTATATAATAAAATAGAATATTTTTAAAATCTGCAATAATTTCTCTAAAGGTCCTTGAAAAACAAAGTTTCACAAATTCAAGACATTATGTCATTGCCATTTGATCACCTTTTATACCTTTATCCGAGCCAGGTTTCACTTGCTTACATGTATCTAAAGCTGTTTTCTTATGGCATCCAATTTGTTCTACTTAAAAAAAAATTTTTTTAATGCTTATTTATGAGAGAGAGAAAGAGTGTGAGCAGGGGAGGGGCAGAGAGAGGGAAACACAGAATCCAGAGCAGGCTCCAGGCTCCAAGCTGTCAGCACAAAGCTCTATGTGGGGCTTGAAGGCATGAACTGCAAGATCATGACCTGAGCTAAAGTCAGACATTTAACTGACTGAGGTGCCCCCAATTTTCTTCTTCTTCTTTTTTTTTAATGTTTATTTCTTTATTTTGGGAAGTGGGGTGGGGGAGAATGAATCCTAGGCAGGCTCTTCCCTATCAGTACAAAGCCCAATGGAGGGCTCAAGTCATTCACCCCTGAGATCATGACCTGAGGCGAAATCAAGAGTCAGATGCTTAACCAACTGAGCCACCCAGGTGCCCCTCAGCTGTTCCACTTTCTTAACCAGTACTTTGACAATAAATTTTCACATGTGCCCAGATCCAGAATCACTTCCAAAAAAGTATATTAAATAACTAAGATAGTCTGCACACAAGCAGGAAAAAATGATTTGATTTTAAAATATAAGACCCACAGATCTTTTTCTATTACCATTTGAGGATGGAAGTTTGTTTTTCTCCATATTATATTTTCCTGGATATATCTAGAGGGTTTGGGATATTTGTTTCCCTTCAAATAAGAATTTTAAAAAAAAAACTATTCTTAAAATTATAGATTCAAATTTGAAGTGCAGCTTGTTCTTTTTTCAAAAAATACTAAATAAACAGCAAAACCAAAAAAGCTTTACATGTTCTTTTTCTAATGAAGAGAAACTGATTTACATGGATTGACACCTCACATACTCTGAGTTTAAGAAGTTAGCATTATCTGAGAAGTTGCTATTTTTAGGTCCAGCTGTAATGTTTCTAACTTTGGTGCTAGAGTAGTGGGTGCTTGCTTCCTTTCCCAGAAGGCTCTGTATTCTCAACATGTGCAGGTCAATTTGACATAAAGCTGTCTACAAGGAGCAACAAGCCCATTGCAGGCGTGTTTCTAACTTGAAAATTATGAGCAGGTACTGGGAGCCACTGGCTATATTTGGGAACCAGCTGCATGTCAGTACAAGCATGGATTGTGGTCCCTGGAGACTGGGAGAGCACAATGCTTGAACTTCATTTCTTGTGGAGATAAGAAGAAAATACCTTTCTACCTGACGAGATTGACAACTTATTAAATCTGACTATCTTCAGAAGTGTGCTGGACAGTTGCTAAGTAAACATCTACTTTTCAAAGATGATGATCAAGGAAACATCTCTACGAAGGGACCCGGATTTAAGGGGAGAGTTAGCTTTCCTGGCAAGGGGCTGTGATTTTGTTCTCCCGTCACGGTTTAAGAAGCGGCTGAAGTCATTTCAGCAGACACAGGTTTGGAACTTGGGTGTTTCTTTTAAAATATTTTTATTACTAATAAAACCACCCAGTGAACTAACTTACAAATAATTTTACAGCTCACTTGATTTTAGATCAAGGAATTAATCTGTGTCCTCTATTCAGCTATTTGCAGAAAGCTATTTGTAGAGAGATTCCAACAGGTTTAAAAATAGACCTTCTGGACCTGAAGTACAGTACTCACATTTTTCTCTTGTAGAGAGGGAATCCAGTTTTGGAGACAATAAATACACCTTAGCAAATATTTTACCGTTAACAAATTTTAATAGAAATCTCTTCGAGAAACTAGAATTTGTGTTAAAAAGCCTTGCTTGCACTTCGAATCAATAGACTATGTTTGTGTTAACATATCTACATCTGTAATGGATTGTTTTAAAAGTGTCAATCTTGGTAATCTTTTTTTTTTGAAGGAGGAATTAGTTATATATATAGACAGTTGTGTGGGTGTGATATAACGTATGTGGGTAACAAAGGATGGCAGTTTATTGGTTGTGAAAGAATGTCCTCCCTCAGCATGCTCTGATATTGAGTCACTTCTGCCTGTGATGACAACTTTGCAGAGTTCATGCTCACTTGCTTATACCCAGAGGGCCAATGTTTTACCAAACAACTTGCCTCACAATACGATACAAGGGTCATACAAATGATGGTCACCCAGAATCCAGCAAGAAGCCATAGTTTTATAGTTATTCTGATCCAGAGTACTTTCAAATTGAGTGAAGCATATGAAGTTGCTTTTAAATAAAAAAGGAGGGTCAAAAATGGTCAAATATTGGAAATGCTACAATGGCATAATAGTGTAAGGATATCTGAATGATACTATGTTTATAGGCTAAAATTGAAATGTAGAATTGAGATATTTTACCCAGCTAGTTCTGTATTAATGCTGTTTCTAAATTTGAATGATACACTTTAATTCAAAATGAGCAGATGCTAAACTTGCCAGTAAATCTAACAAATTTTACATTACTATCTTTTATTCTAGAATATTTATAAATGGTCAGTTTTATGAAACTTTAAACTGTGTGTCTTCTGTTGAATTCAGTAGAAAGGAAATTGGTAACACATAAAAGTACAAAATAAATGCATTCTTTTTCTTTTCACTTCTAAATATTAACATCAATTTTATTAATGAGGTAAACTAGGGTGCCTGGGTGGCTCAGTCAGTTAAGCGTCCGGCTTTGGCTCAGGTCATGATCTCACAGTTTGTGGGTTCGAGCCCCGCATCGGGCTCTGTGCTGACAGCTCAGAGCCAGTAGCCTGCTTTGGATTCTGTGTCTCCCTCTCTCTCTCTGACCCTCCCCTGATCGTGCTATCTCTCTCTGTGTCTCAAAAATAAATTTAAAAAAAAGCATAATAAAAAAAGTTTAAATATGGGATTAACCAATGAATTGATAAATATTTGCCTCTCAGTGAATTGCTTCATGTTAAGTACAGTAAGGAGAAGACAGTAGCTTATGTAATTGAATATTTCCCCTTTAAATAAAAACCTTGACAGGTAGCCAGCATTTGTTCTCAATCGTTACTTATTTCTATCAAAATAAAAGGGGTAGGATTAATATAGAAGATCTTGTTCTAAACCTTCTCCATTAGCATGTGCTCACAAAACTATTGGGTTTCATCTGCATTGGCACCAGTGGTCTTAATCCTAAGGTTATAACTGCCCAGGATGTCACACCAAAATGTGGGAAGCATTTTGGGAAAACAAAGAATTTTCATGATTATATACTTGTAGTCTCACAAACCTCTTTCAGCATAGAATAATAGACACTAATATAAATGACCTATTTATACATAAATGTAAAGCCCCCTGAAGAGTTATACGCCTTCTTGTAGAAGTTTAAGGAACAGTTTCTGCTGTTACTGACTCCTGGGACTATGTAATAATATTTACAGTTTTAGCATCAAAGCAGAGAGAAATGTTTACTTAGAATACATTACCAATTTCTTAAATCAGAAGTGGCTTGTAACCTTTAAATTGTTTTACAAATGTAAATGATCACTTATTATTGAATCTGAAGGTCCATGCCAAATTATGTTTAATCTTTTGAGAGTCTCACGCTTTGGTCTTGTGACTCATTTTCTTCAATAAGGACATATCTGTGCCTAGCACTGCTGTGAACGTTTTACCTACATTACTTCCTGTAATTTCCTGTAATCTTCACAACAACCTTTCAACAAGTAGTGGTTATAATCTGCTTTATTACTAAAATTCTGAAAGGTAAAGTAACTTTTCTGAGGTCACAAAGCTAGTAAGCTATCACTGTTTTCTATTAAGCTTTTAGCATTTCTATTAGCCTCACTTCTCTCTGTGCCAGTTTTTCCTTGTCTGTTGCCTTATAGGGGTGACATTCTGATACTGCAGCAAAGTCTTGATGTGACCAACTGGCCTTTATATCCCCAGGAGTATTTAATATATGAGCAGACTCCATTCTATGTATTAGTGTCAGGTATTAACCTGAGAAATGGGCATGTATAATAAAAGCAGACTAAGTCATATTCATCACGTATTTGTGTGAATGAAGCCTATCTTCCTCTAATACTCTGGCTTTTCAAGGGTAGCCAAAATTTTTATCCTGAGTGTAAAGACCATGTTATGAGACCTTATGTCAAAAGGAAATATGATATTTAGATCTACTACTTACAGACAAATCATTCAAATTTTAGGAATGGCATTCACATAATTTAAAGAAAATGAATATTTGAGTAATATTTTGTATTCATGGTAGTCAATCATCATGGTAGTCAGAACAGTCTGTCATACTTCATGCAGGGTATAACACAATGCCATGCTCATGAATTATTGATGGATAATTTGGTCAAAATTAAAAGAGATTAAAACTCTGAAAATCTTCATAGAATCTTTTTGGCCTTTTTCTGTTAGGAAGCTCAGAACTAAATTTAGTCTTCATTGGTAAAGTAGAATTCTACCTGAATGTTAGTGTACCTCCCCTCCCCCTAAATCATGGGTAATCTTAATCCTCTCATTGCCCTCCCCCCACCCGACTTTTATACTCTCCTTTCTCATTTCTATTTGTGGCATACCACATCAAATCCTTTTTGGAAAAAGGAATAATATAAACTGTAAGTGAGTTAATAAGCTATGAATTGGGTTTGGTGGTGATGAAATTAATGACCATGATCCTTGCCTCTTAGAGGGTATCAAAACTGAGAGTAATGTATATCATGGGAAAAAAATAGCATGCCCCCAGGGGCAAGTAAATCAACCTGGTAGAAGATATACCCAAACACAAATGCTTTAATTGTCTTCATAAGACTTTTTCTCTGCATCAGGGACTGGCAGTGATTTTACCTAGATAAGGTCAAACTAGAGAGAAGAAGGTAAAAGGACACCCCCCACCAATACATTTTAGATTTTATGTATTTTGAAAGAATTTATTCTATCTGCCCATTGAAGGAGAGGTAGAAATATGCAAAAAGGTGAAGAATAGTCTTCAAAAAGAATTTATTACTCCTTTTCCCACAGACTGAGAATTACCTTGCGATTCTTAATATGTCAACTAACATTACTCTTGAATATCTGGCACATAATTGATGGGAAATGTACTGTAGGATTTTTAAAGCATAAATCTGTGTAAACTCAGGTTTTGACAGATAATTAATGTATTTATATAGTATGGTTAGGCATTTTCTAGAAGCATGCTTACCACCCTCTAGAGTACAGTGAGCTCTTACTGTCTTTAATTGTGGCTGCTTTTATTTATGCCCACTTCTTGTTACTGGTGAGGACTTTCAAGAAATATATGCTGTTTAGAATTTCTGTTTCATAATCACATTCTCCTTCCAGATTCAAAATAAACAAGAAAAGAAACCTGGAACACCACTTCCACCTGCAGCCACCTTTCCAAGTAGTCCCCGACCTCTCTCCCCTGTTCCTCATGTGAATAATGTTGTGAATGCACCATTGTCCATAAACATTCCACGGTTCTACTTTCCTGAAGGACTCCCAGATGCCTGCAGTAACCATGAACAGACTCTAAGCAAAATTGAAACTGCTTTCATGGATATTGAAGATCAGAAAGCAGACATCTATGAAATGGGAAAAATTGCAAAGGTAATGTAACTACTAAATAATGTATAATCTCTCTTTCTCTAGCAATCCCAGTCTCCCTCTCTTCACTGCCTCTTTGCTCTCAGTTTTTAAGCATGGCTAGGTTTTTTCCCATGTTGAAAAAATGTATTTGATTCTGATATATCATCTATGGTCCCATGGAACTCATAAGTTTAAAAAAAACCTTAGTGGTCTTCCAGTCCATCTTCCCATTTAAGATAGGAATTCCATCCATGATATCATTAACACATAAATTTATTCTCTGCTTGAATGCTTTCAGTGATCAGAAGCTCACTATCTTGCTAAACAACTTGTTCCATTATTAAATATCCTCACTTCTTAGAAAGTTTTTCCTTGTATTTAATATGAATGTCTTTTTTTTTTTGTTCTTTACCCCCATTAATCATAACTCTTCCCTGAGCCAGGTAAGGAATGATTGGGCCAGCTCAACACTAATTCTACTCAGAAATAAATGGACTTGCCACTAGGAACCAAGTATTTGATATTTTTCAATACACCCAACTGCTTTTAATTTAAGATCTTAGCCTCTCATGCTAGGACTACTGAACATCTTCAGTAACCGGATGCTGTATCTCCAGTCTCCTAGAACAATTAATACTGTGCAGAGCATCAGATTATATTTGATCATGCCATTCCCCAGCTCAGCGGTATTCAGGGATTCCTCCCATCTGTAGCAGTACTTTGTTTTGTTTGGGTTTTATTTTTACCGTGCATGTAAATTGAGAAGTCAGATCACATCTCAGGAGTTAGCAGTGGTTTCACCCTATGCTGCAAGAGGCAGAAGGATTTAGTAAACTGAGGTTTGTTTGCATGTGGGCAAGTAGGAGACCAAGTAAAAGCTCCCCAGACCCCATGCGCACTTTCACAGTTCCCTGCTTTCAGGAATAATATTTTAAAGTTTAGAAACTACTCATCTTGAAGATAAAACCCAAACTACTCTTCCCGCATAAGCCTGACTTCTGCATTTGGGCACTTCTACTTCTCCCTTCCAAAATGGGCTTCCACTCCAGCCCACCCCCACATCGCTACCCATCCTTTAAGATCTAACTTTCATCATGTCTTTGGAGAAGTCCCCAAATCCCTACTTCTCTCATGCCCTGTCCGTTTCTCTACCTGCTTTCAGAACATTTGTTACTACTATTAAATAATTTGTAAATAGAGTGATTTTAGGGAAAGTGAAAAGGAATTCTTACATTCCCTCTTTCTTCACCCCCCATCTTAGAACTTGCTTGTTGATCCCTTAGATGTTTCTAATGAAAAGTAAGCTGTCATTGCAAAAATCAGAGGTCACCTGTTCCTACTTATTTTAGACCAGATGAAACTGAAATCCCACCAGTACTTACCTGAAGTCACAGAACTGGCACATGTCAGGAGACAAGTTCTCCAGCTCTTGGCATTGTGCTGTTTATACCATGTGGTATCTCCCCTGAACATATGCTGACATACCATTAGCTAACTTCCAATTAGTATCCACTCAGATAAATCACAGGTTCTTT
This sequence comes from Suricata suricatta, assembly GCF_006229205.1. Classification (NCBI taxonomy): domain Eukaryota; kingdom Metazoa; phylum Chordata; class Mammalia; order Carnivora; family Herpestidae; genus Suricata; species Suricata suricatta. The sequence goes on along the minus strand of NC_043704.1, from coordinate 124,458,861 downwards.
CAGGCACTGCGTTTTCTTACACAAAGCTTTGAGCCAAGAAAGTAAATTATCTGAATGGACTGAAACTATGAATCTAAATCCGAAAGTCAGAATTTAGCAAGGCTGAATGAAATCTGCATTTAGAGATAGCATGTTAACTGCATAAGGCCAAACACGGTTATTTCTAACATGGCAACTTAGAGAGAGAAACAGGCAGTTTCATGGACTGCTTCAGCCAGGCAGACAGGGAGAAACTGTCCAGATTAAGGGACACAGTAGTTCCCTGGTGCTGCGCTCGGCTCACCACATCTGGAGAGCCAATCCAAATGGCATTTATTGCTTCACTGACAGAGACCTATAGCCTGTTCTGTTTGGAATACCAATCCTGTAGGTCAGCCCTCCGCTGAATATTCCCAGCCCTGACTGAGGATCCTGTTCTCCTCTGCCTTTCTGTTGCCTTCTCCCCTTACACCTACTCTGGTCCTCCCACCCCTGTATTATGATAGCCCTTGCCCTGCTCCATGGTTTAGTGGGAAGAGAGCAGAAAACCTAAGGACTCCACAGATGGTCGAGGAAGGTGTAGGAAAGAACGTAGTCCAGTCAGGGTAGGGGGTCTGTGCATGCAAAGTCGGAGGAAGGACTTTGCTCTTTCCAGGTAATGAGAATCAATCTGTATATGACATCAGGAAAAACTGCCACTGTTGAAGCTGACAACATAGGGAAATTTAAAAAGAAAGTTGTGTTTAGCCATAGTAATAGTAACTTAGATAACAATTTGCTGCTCACACCAAATCGTCATGTGGCACAATAGCCAGTAAACATATAGTGTCTGATTAACTTGACTGAATCATACTAGATTATAGCCCTCCATTCCCTTCACGAGTACCAGGCATTTGTATTCATTGCTCTTAGACCTAAATTTTCGGCTCAGGCGGCAACAAACTGCTCATACCTCCAAAAAGTTAAAAGTAACATTGCATATAAAAATGAAGATGGGTACACAGTGACCTCAGTAGATATCACAAGTGTATTGGTTTGTGTTGTTCTCTTATGCCTTACTCTATTAGTTCATTTAATTGGATTTTGTCTCTTCATTTTTTAAATTGTTTATTTTTTTTATTATCTTTTTATTGTTGTTGAGGTATACCTGCCACATAGTATTAGATATTAGTTTCAAGTGTACAACATAGTGACTTGACAAGTCTATACATTCTGCTTTGCTCACCACACATGTAGCTAAAAATCATTATTTAAAAAGTTTAATTAATCATTTCTTGCATTTAGTTAATCCCCATTTAATCCAGAGTTTACTCGGCTGTGGCTGTCTATTAACATTCGCTAAGCAATCCTGTTTTTAGTCATTTTTTTACTATGCAGATTGGTCTTCTCTGCTGCTGGGCACTGGACCCTGCCTGCAGCACCTGTGCTGTGCCTGCTTGGATTCTCATGACAAGCTGGTTGTAGGTAAAAGAGAAGAAAGTTGGCCTTTAAGGGACAATGAAGCAAGAGGGGTTGGAGCAATCAATGAACACTTCTCTGAATTCTAATAGTTCAGTAAAGTTCTTTAGAAGGCCAGTTTGAGTTGCAATCTACTCCTAGTGCCACTTAAGTGTAGCTATAGAGACTGGGGTCTTTTTTTTTTTTAATATAAAGAAAATGCTATGTTTATGAAATCTGCATCTGTTGGTGAAGTTTAGGTCATTCATCTTTGACCTCAAACAGCCCTAGAGAGATTAATCTCCATTTCTGGTTAAGTTCTCAGTGTAGTTTGTGCTTTTTTCCATAGCTCTAAGTGATGACAGAGAAGAAAATTAATCGAGAGAATGAAGGTAAAAGAAAAGCCGTGTAGGAACATACACTGAGGAGCAGTAAGAAGAGCACTTGTCAGGGACTGGGCCGGAAGACACACCATGGAGTTTTGGCCTCTAGCAGGGGGTTGAGGAAGAAGAGTGAGGCTGTCTTCTGAACCATACAGAGACCGTGAGCGCCTCTCTTCTAGCTGAGGGAGCACTGCCTTGACCTGTTGTGCCTGTGTCCTATAAGGCACTTCCCTGTACCAATATTTCTTCATCTACCATATAGGCTGAAAATACCTGCCCTCTTCTACGTGGGGATCATGTGATGACTGAATGAAATAACATTTTACAATATTAAAGAACACTGCACGTATTAGGTAATCATCTCTTCCTGTGTGACTCCTTAGACACCCTTGCTTTCAGTGCTTTATGTTGTTGGGCCTTTCTTCAATCAAGCTATAGGTGTTATGTTTTCCTTGCTCCAGCAACTTGGATTACCATACACTGACTCTTGGTACCTCCTGTAAATCTGAGTTTTTTAACCCCATTTTCTGTATCTTTGTCCATATCTCCACTTGTCATCATTTCTTTTCCTTTGTAAGAAGTTTTGACACTGACTTGTTCTCTCCTCTGTTACTGAAGTCTCTATTCTTTTGCCCTCAGATTAATGTCATTTAATTTTGGAGGGTTCTTATTGATCTCCTGACTCCCTTTATCTTAATTTTTTGACTTTAAGCAAGTACACCCAGCCATACATTTTTTTAAGGAGTCAAAGTGTAACATTGCAGTGCATTTTTTTCCTTCGTCATTTTCAAGGGCTCATACTCTTATGCTGCCTAAAACATGGCCCTTTTGGGCACCCTGCTATGAGAAAACCAGGCCAGCCCTTACCAATCAATTTTGTTATTTTTTTTAATTTTTTAAATTTACTTTTGAGAGAAAGAGAGACAGCAAGAGCAGGGGAGGGTCAGAGAGGGAGATACAGAATCTGAAGCAGGCTCCAGGCTCTGAGCTGTGCTGTCAGCACAGAGCCTAACTCGAGGCTCGAACCCACAAACTGTGAGATCATGACCTGAGCCGAAGCCGATGCTAAACTGACTGAGCCACCCAGGTGCCCCTACCAATCTATTTTAAAGCCTACCCATTCTATACTTTATCTCTTAGGGTTTTGCCTTTGACATAAATGTATGTGTCAGTCTCTCTGTCACCTACTATTCCTTAGGAGCTGACATGTATGCATTTTAACAGGAGTCTTCAGGAGAAAAGAGTATAATCCAAGGGAAAGAAAGTTGTTTAGTAGTGGAAGTAGCCCCACCGCATGTGGTCAGCACACAGCCTCAGGTAGTGTTTCAGCTAAGAATGGTCACCACTTCCTGAAGCTGAGCTACAAGATTCCTGAGCCCTTCCAATTCTAAAACATCCATGAGTGACTATAGTGGTGGGAGTTTCAAGCACTTTGGCAAGCTAGTTCCAATCTGTCCCTCTTCCTACTTTCTCTGTTTGGGGCTCTGCACTCCTTCCTCTACAATACAGACTATTCTTTCACGCTTTCCTAGCAGTTGCCAGTAGCCTGTCATGTCTAAGAACGTTTTCTTGGCAAACTACCATTCTGCATGAAAGGGAGAATTGGGATTGGAAAGTGGATTTGACGGTTTACAACCAAAAGTATATTAATTGTGAGCTTTGTACTTTGGCAGCCATAATTTACCCAATAAACAAAATCCGTTTGGTTGCTAAGCAACACCTTTCCGTCATTCTTGACTCAGTGGAGGTATTTGACCTTTGGACTTAAGAAATCTTAAAGTCTACCCTGTTTGCAGATCAAGCTTGCTTCCGTGGCCCTGGCTGGAGCAGCCTCTTAATTCTGCCATGTACTTAACCTCCCTTGGCTTGAATCTCACCTTCCATACCCTCATCTCCGACATGAATCCCGCAGCCTTGGGTGTTCTCTTGGCATAACCCAGAGGCACTATCTTTGACGAGATACTCTTCAGGCTTCTGTGGGGATTCCGCATGCACTCAGACCTCATACCAGGAACAGCTTCACTAGACTACAGTATGGATTCACATCTAGTGAGCCTGCAAAGAAAAAGCTTCCCTTTTTAGAATGATGAAGGCTCAATAGATCCTATGTCTAATATGAATAATAAGACTATCCTTAATTACAAGATATGACTCTTTGAAGGGTTCCAAATTTGGGAATATGTTTTATTTATATATGCACATTTGTATATGTGTATATACAAAATTGGAAACATTCAGAGACTATTTCTTTGCTATTTAGATATTATTATTAGTGAAAGAATTATCCCTCTAGGAAAAAAGCAGGTAAATTTGATAAGAAGTCTTTCTTGTAAAAGTATAATTAATTGAAAGGAATACCTTTTTATTGAAGAAAAAAAGTTAACACCTTTTAGAGTATTGTAGTTTCATATTCATTCCTAGTACCTCCTAAGGCTTTTATTATATGTAGTCATTTGTGGTTGCTTCTAATATATAAATAAATGTTAGCGTTTTGGTTTTTATCTTTAATCTTTTACCTGAATTGTAACCATTTAAAACAGATAGCTATCTGCTTTGGATTCTGTATCTCCCTCTCTCTTTCTCTGCCCCTCCTCTACTCAAGCTCTATCTCTTTCTCTCAAAAATAAACAAACACTAAAAAAGAAAAAAATGGGGGGGGGCGGTGCCCAAGTGGCTCAGTTGGTTGAGCATCTGACTTCAGCTCAGGTTATGATCTTGTGGTTCGTGAGTTTGAGCCCCATGTCAGGCTCTGTGCTGACAGCTCAGAGCCTGGAGCCTGCTTTAGATTCTGTGTTTCCCTCTCTCTCTGCCCTTCACCTCTCATGCTGTGTCTCTCTCTCTCTCTCAAAAATAAGTAAACATTAAAAAAATTTTTTTAATTGATGGCTATTTTCTTGAGCAATCTAGACTTTTCCAGTTCTTTCTGACCCTGGGGCTTAATAACATAGTAGGCAAAGGAGAGAGAGGGAGATGGGTGGGAGAGTATATTAACTTTCAGGTGACCAAGTATTAAGTGTGGCTGTATTTTTCTGCAGTAGGAAGGACATATACAACCATGACATTCTGTCGTTTTTCTTTTTAGAAGATAGAAAATATATGATGTGAGAGTGGTAGGAAGGCAGACTGGCTACTTTAACTATCGGGAAAGGGAAAGACATAGCACTGTAGATGATCTTGGAGAAAAGGTCAGATGTATTTCCACTTCCTTCATTAAACATGGAATCCTCTTGTTTCCCCTCTGTCTCTCTCTGAATCTACCATAACTGGCATATTTGCCTCTGCCCCAGTTTTTTCTCTCCCAAGGACCTATGACACGAAGGGTAAAAGCCACAAAGGCCCATTGTTTGGCCGTGTCATCTTTTCAACACCCTTTGGCTTACACGGTATTTGTGTTTTATTTGCAGCTCTGTGGCTGTCCTCTTTACTGGAAAGCACCCATGTTCCGGGCTGCAGGGGGAGAGAGGACAGGATTTGTGTCCGCACAGTCATTCATTGCCATGTGGAGAAAGTAAGTATACATACGAGCAGTCACTACGGGGCTAGGCAAAGAATTGTCTGGTTCTCACAAGGTGCTTTAGGAAGGTCACTTACTTTACACCTTCATTGATTTTCTTTTACTCTTTATTTCAACAAGTAAAATTCAGTGATTCACACCTATTATAACCATGGTCCAGTGAAAGAGGTCTTCAAAGATAACTTTTTAGTAACTCTTTGATAGTTTCTTAGTTTTACTTGTTAAATTTAGGTCTTAGAATTTGACTCTGGTAGCAGTGACATAAAAGTAGACTCTCCTTGGGGCATCTGGGTGACTCAGTAGGTTAAGTGCTTGACTTGATTTCAGCTCAGGTCAGGATCTCATAGTTTGTGAGTTCAAACCCCGTGTCAGGCTCTATGATGACAGTGCAGAACCTACTTGGGACTGACTCTCTTTCTCTCTCTCTCTTTCAAAAATAAGCTTAAAAAAAAAGCAGACTCTTTTTTAAGGGGAGCAGACCGTATGTGTCATGTGAAAAATACAGCTTCCAGGGGTGCCTGGGTGGCTCAGTCAGTTAAATTTCCAACTCTTGATTTCAGCTCAGGTCTATGATCTCAGGGTTCATCATTAAGTATACTCTTAATCCCCATCACCTGTTTCACCTCTGACACGTTTTCTTTAATTTTAACCTTTTTCCTTTCTCTTTTTCTTCCTGATAAGTTATTTCTTGATATATTTATACATTTTAAGAGAATGTCACAGCTTGCCCTTTCTACCTCTTTTAACTGACTGGCCTTCTTTACATGTTTATAGCCTTGTTTACATATGTTTTGCTCACAATTTTTGGGCCAGATACCCTTCCTGGTAAACTATTGGGAAATGCCATTCACCTGTTATCCTCATTGTCATCATCATTATTATTACTTAAAATCAGCATATAATAGCAGAATTCAGCCTACAGGTTCCTTCTGTTCCCTTCCTGCCACCTAAAAACCCTTAGTAGTATAATGCTTAAGAATAGTAGGTGATTGATAAGTGTATTTTTATTTTTAAAATTTACAAGTTGAGTTCACCAAGTTCTTCCTGCATTACATTAGAACAACAGTTATGAGTATATAGAACTCTTATTACCAGTTAATTTTTTTTTTTTAAAGAACCACATCAATTCTAAATGTTAAAATGGTTCATGTTTTCCAGGTGAATTTTAGTCATTTTGTTACAGGGAATAGTTCTAAGTTGTCTGAAATCCAAGAACTGAAAAGGCCCTAGGAGAATCATTTCTCATACACTATCTAGGTGACACTTCAAAGTCAGTGCCATGATCACCATTCCCCCTCTCCTATAGCAAATAGAAAGCTGCTGATAAAATCTAAGAAATGCCTTTTTTTTTTTTTTTAATGTGTGGGTAAGTAGTCATAAAAGGGAATTCCATAGAGGCTAGAAATAGCATAAAAGCACTAATTAACAGGAGTAAACCAGCAAAAGAACTGGCATTTGCCCTTAGGGTATTTATTATTGGTATTTCTGGTAGCCTTGAACCTCCAGGAAGAAAATAGAGCCTGAACAGTAGAGAAATCAGCTCGGATTCCCTCTCCTTTTCCCACCAGTAAAGCCAAGACTTCAGCTGGGAGGTCCAATTATGTTTTATTAATTATTATTGTTATTTTAAATCAACAAGTAACAGTAGCAGAATTAAAGAACTTGAGATGTGTGCATGTTCTAACTTTTGTTCAGCTAGCTCACTTTTTTCACCTTGGTAAATATCAGGCCCTTAGCTGGATGGAGTATGAAGCAAGGGTAGAAAGAGTAGAGACAAGGCTCTTGTCAGAGATCCTGTTAGTCATTTAGATCAGCATTGTGGTCATCTGACAATCTGTGAAAGCAGCAAGAAGTGAGTTATAATTGTTACAGTTTAAGAAAAAACTTTGAATAAGCTGGGAGATTAAGAAAAAGGAAGAAGTCTATTCTATAAGAGAATAGAGCCAGAAAGAAGTAGCTACTTATATTTTAAGTCATTTTGAATTCTAGGACCCTATGTTTGTGAACCTGAGGCTCACTATAGCAAAAGAAAACAGGTAACTTGAGTTACCTGTAGTTAACTGCATAATCTTAAGGGGAATAACAGCCAGGATTTTTGTCTTAACACTGTGTGTCGCTGAGAGGCTGGACATTTATGTTGGTAGGTAGAGCAGCAGCAGCCACAACAGCTGTGTTCTTTTATCGAGATGGAACATTTTAATTTTATCTCTAGGAAAAGGATATTTCTACAAAAGGCAAAAAGGGAAAAAAAGACACAAAGCACAGTCTTGATTTTAGGTACTTACAGGGGACTGTTTATGAAGTCATATAGATGAGCAACTGTCCCCATCTTTTTTCATGAAAAAACATTTCTGTGATTAGATAAGTGTGTGTCTCTGTATTAAAGTTTTATCGTAGGAACCCACACTAAAATAATTGGAGCGCCCTCTAGTGGGAGCTCCTTTCTTCGCTCTTAAAATGCCTCATTTATTTAGTTAGTTTAGTTTAGGTTTTATTTAAATTCCAGTTAGTTAACATACAGTGTGATAGTAGTTTCAGGCGTACAATACGGTGATTCAACAGTACCATATAACCTGGGCTCGTCACAAAAAGTGCCCTCTTTATTCCCCATCACCTATTTCACCCATCCCTCCCCTGCTCTCTCCCCTACCTGCCCCCCCAACCATCAATTTGTTCTCTATTGTTAAGAGTCTGTTTCTTGAGTTTTTAAATGCCTTTTAAGGGGCGTCTGGGTGGCTCAGTCCGTTGAGTATCCAACTCTTGATTTTTGCTCATCATGAACCCAGGGTTGTGGAATCCAGCCCCGTGTCACCCTCTGCGAGGAGCGTGGAGCCTGCTTAAGATTCTCGCTCTCCCTCTGCCCTTCCCCCCTGCTCTTGCACTTTCTCAGAATAGAATGGAATAATTTAAAAATAATAACAAACTGCCTTTTAAAAGTGGAGGTGCTTTAAGGGAGACTCAGATATGGCTCTTTGGGGAGCCTAAGCAGCTAAGCATGATAGTTTGAGTTATCACACTGACCTTGAAGATGTGTGTTTATTTTTGCAATGTTTTTTTTTTTTTCAAATTTTACCCTCTGCATAAGGTAACTTGGGCTTAAGTATAGTACATTAAAACTTCCAAGTACAAAAAATAACTGGCAAATAATGACACAGAATTTAAACATATTGGCATATGCATACACAAGCAGACTTGCTCCCTTAATAGGCTCTATATATTCCTGAAAAGTGAAGTCACATGTGAAAGTCACAGAATAACAAGGAATAATTTCCCTGCTGTCCCGGTGCTCATGGAATGGAGGCTTCCAGCCCTCTTCCTAACGGTGTGAGGATGAACACCTTCATCAGCTCTTGTTCTCTGCCTCTGCCCTCCCTCCTCCCCCTGCCTTATTGCCCATTTCATATCTGTACTCTGCTGTCTATTTTCTTCCAGTCAGGACATTTCTAGGGGAAAGACATTGCCCCACGGCATTTTTGAGTTCCTGGATTACCAGCTTTGTGGCAGAGCTCCTCTCAGTCAAGTAATATTCTCCAGCCTCTTTATGCTTTATTTTCTCTTACCTTTGAATGTCATTGTATCGTTTGTCCATTAACAAAATAGTATTTTGTTTTAAGAGCTCTGGAAGATACCAATTTAGAATAACTATATTTACCTTCTTTCTCCAGCTTTCACAACTTTTATTTATCTCCTTTTCTCTTCCATATAGAGTTTACTGGCCATATCATTAGCTGAAAAATCATAATCCACCTTTTCTTTCTATTCCATGTTTCTATCAGAAAAAGCCATTCTTCATTTGCTTTTTCCTCTCAGAGTATCTCTCATCTGTGCTATCCTTTCTTTATAAAAGTGCTCCTTTACAGAGATCTCACCACCTTTATATTGTGCCATTCAACCATTTTCTAGTCCTAGGAGGTCTTTCCTATTAGCACTTAGTACATACTAACCTTTTTCTGAAATGTATATGTATTTAACTTTAGGGGCCTTGAGTGTGCTAAAGAACGATAAGGAGAATTAATATACAAATTATACATAGCTTTAATAATCACAAATGAAGTCAGTTTTTAAGTATGCATCCATTAGATGACAAACTTTTTTTGAGAATCTTCTGTGTGAAAGTCACTATGCTGACTGCTGAGGAAGGAAAAAGACCTGTCAGTGTGTCTGCCCTTTAAGTGCCAGAGAAATAAAAACAAACTAATGGTACAATGGTATATATAATACATGTAAATTAAACAGTACAAAGATCAGTAAAGAATTTAGTTGTGAGAGAAGGCTTTTTCAAAGACTTGCATTATCAGCTGACCCTTAAAGACTACCCAGCATTCCAGTAGCAGAGTTGAGAGGGGTGGTGTTCTAGGAGAGTAGAATTGCATGAGAAATGGCACAGAGGCAACAATGCACATGGCACACTTAGAGAATAGTGGACCAGGCCAGCTGCCTGGAGGGGAAGTTTCGTTTAGGAAAGTAGTAAGATAGGTAGGTAGGCAGGTTCCCACCTAATTACAGAGAGCCATAAATGCTCAACTAAGGCATTTAGACTTACTCATATGAGTGGTAGAGAGCTACTGAGCATTTTTGAAAAAGGGGTTATATAATCAAAGAATGTATCAGAATGAATTGCCTATGTTTTAGGGTTTGTTGAATACCGAAATCTGTTTTGACCCTTTTCTTTCTGTTGGTCTCAGCATGGAGTAATAAGACCTGACTGAACTCAAAGGTACACTGGCATTAGAAAAGAAGGAATGGTTGTATAAAACATTTTGAAGAAATATTCCCAAGAACTTCTGTTTTCCCATCTTGTATTCCAAGCAGTGAGGGATCCAAGCTGGAAACCTAGGAGTCGTTATGGACTTCTTCTTCCTGTCAACTACCTTGTCCTTTTCATTTCAACCAGATTTGCCCCTTTCTCTTCATCTCCCACTGCCACTATCCATGCTCAGGCCCTTGGTTGGATTTTTGCTTGACATTTTTGAAAAACACATCTGATCTTGTCACTAAGTTAAAATTCTTCCGTGGAGTAGGCCAAAGTCAAGGCTTCCTGATCTGACATAAAAAGGCCAATCCAACATGCTCACACCCCTTTCTCTTTACCTTACCACCCCAGTGTTTGTAGTTGCCAAAATATTCCACATGCTCTCACACCAGGCATTTGTACATGCAGTACCCTTGACCCACGGCGTCCTTCTTTCCTACTTACCTGTTCTGGGAGATCTCATGGGCCCTCTTGTGTCCTCCCATGGCACCCATGCTTACTACTTCTGTCCATGACAGAGTATAATCTGAGTATATAAGTATTGTAATCTTTATAGTGTAGCACTCTCACTAGACTATAAGCTCTTGTTTTTTCTTTTTGCAGGAGAGAATAATATGTGATCAGATTTTTATTTTTTATTAATATTTTTAATATAGTTTATTGTCAAATTGGTTTCAATACAACACCCAGTGCTCATCCCAACAAGTGCCCTCCTCAACGCCCGTCAGCCCCCTTCCCTCTCCCCCACCCCTATCCATCCTCAGTTTGTTCTCAATATTTAAGAGTCTCATGGTTTGCATCCCTCCCTCCATCCCTGTCTGTACCTTCCCCCCTTCCCCTCCCCCATGGTCATCTGATAAGTTTCTCCAGATCCACATATGAGTAAAAACATATGGTTTCTGTCTTTCTCTGACTTATTTCACTTAGCATAATACCGTCCAGTTCCACCCACATTGCTGCAAATGGCAGGATTTTATTCTTTCTCACTGCCAAGTAGTATTCCATTGTATAGATAAACCACAGTATCTTGATCCATTCATCAGTTGATGGACATTTGGGCTCTTTCCATACTTGGGCTCTTGTTGAAACTGCTACCATGAACATTGGGGTACATGTGCTCCTATGCATCAGCATTCCTGTATCCCTTGGGTAAATTGCTAGCAGTGCTATTGCTGGGTCAAAGGGGAGTTCTACTGTTATTTTTTTGAGGAACCTCCACACTGTTTTCCAGAGTGGCTGCACCAGTTTACATTACCACCAGTAGTGTAGGAGGTGCCTGTTTCTCCACATCCTTGCCAGCATCTATGGTCTCCTGATTTGTTCATTTGGCCACTCTGACTGGTGTGAGGTGGTGTTTCGGTGTGGTTTTGATTTGCATTTTCCTGATGATGAGTGATGTTAAGCATCATTTCATGTGTCTGTAGGCCATCTTGTAGACTGTAAGCTCTTTACAGAGCACAGAACTGTGTCTTATTTTCTTTTTATCTCAGGTATTTTCAAGGCTAGACACAGGTCATGGCACACAGTTAGCATTCAGTGAATTATTAAAGAGGAAAAACAAGAAAATACGGAGACTAATTAGATGTGGACAAAATAAGGAAAAGAAATGTTTAAAATGACTTCAAAATTTCATGCCCAGATAACTCAGATATTACCACCTTTAACAAAAATAAATGTCCAGGAAGAGGACTGACTTTGATGGGAAGATTTTAAATTTAGTTTTTGATACTGACTTTGCTGTCAGAGTATAGTTGCTAAGTGCAAATGTCCGGTAATTAGTTGGGCATGAAGAATTCTTAGAGTTTAATGATTTAAAAGGGCATTCATTCATGTTTTTCTTTTTTTACTGGTCCTTCAAAGTCTAATTTCAGAAACCCCCTATCCAGTGGGCCCTGAATATGTCTGCCAATCTGGGCAAACAGAAATCTTTGTCTTACATGGTGAATAGTAGTCTAGCTGATGTGTTCTCTCCTGGCTGGCTGGTGAGCAGCTCTGGAGTTCTGGCCCTGGATGTCCTGAGCTGACAGGAGAATGGACATTCTCCCTCCCCAGAGTTCAGTTGACTCTGTGGTCTTAACCCTAGAAACATTTTGCAAAAATAATATGACATTTTGTTATTGAGCTTCTATTGAGGTGTCCCTTTGACAAAGTCAAGAGCATGGGTAGCTCAGTTGTTAGGCCTCTGACTACTTGATTTTGGCTCAGCTCATGATCTCACAGTTCGTGAGTTTGAGCCCCACATTGGGCTCTGTGCGAACAGTGCAGAGCCTGCTTGGGATTCTCTCCCTCTCTCTCTCTCTGGTCCTCCCCTGTACTCACTCACTCTCTCTCAAATAAGTAAGGATAAATAAATAGGGGCACCTGGGTGGCTCAGTTGGCTAAGTGTCCAACTTCGGCTCAGGTCATGATCTCACAGTTTGTGGGTTTGAGCCCCGCATCAGGCTCTGTGCTGACAGCTCAGGGCCTGGAGCCTGCTTTGGATTCTGTGACTCCCTCTCTCTCTGCCCCTCACCTGCTCACGCTCTCTCTCTTTCTCTCTCTCTCTCTCTCAAAAATAAATAAAAACATTTAAAAAAATTTAATAAATAAACTTAAAAAAAGTTTTTTAAACAGAATAGAAAAGATCCCTTTTTTTTCATCATTGAAAAGAGAGAACTTGATTCTAGATCTAAATGGCCCTCCGTTTAGGCTGAAGTTAGCAACTGTTGATGTTGTAGACATTGTTCATAGTAGCCAGACTTCCTAAGCAGTTGTCTCCTTTGTAGGTTGCTGAATAACCATCATGATGATGCCTCTAAGTTTATCTGTCTCCTGGCAAAGCCCAGCTGCAACTCTCTAGAACAGGAGGATTTTATTCCTTTACTTCAGGTAAGTTTCATTTTCTTTTAAAAATGAATTTTATTTTTAGAGCTTCAGGAGTTTTAAAATATTTTTCAGCTGTAAGATGTCTATTGAGATATACAGACCAGATTTCTAGAAGAGTGGTTCTCAAGTTCATTTTAGCAACAAAATCCTTTTGTCAAAAGAAAACTAACATAGAACCCATAGTTTTATAAAACAAAAAACAGGGCTACTCTGAAGCAGAGAAGGAGGTGCCACTCACCCTCTCCCTTGTCGAACCACAGCAAACATTGAAACACCTTCTGAAACTAGACTTTTGGCCTACTTGGCCTAATTGACCTGTCCCCAACAGGAAGAGCCCACTTGAGTTATTTACATCTAGGCTTTCCAGTAAGAATCAGTTACATGCCAATATTAGATCTTTTACTATAGCATTCTTCATAGCCTGATTATGTTGCTTATTAATATGCTTAATTTCAGGTCTAAATATTGACTTTCGTAAGCAGATTGCAAATTTCTTGAAGCTGAGGTCTGTCTTTCATGTCTGCTGAATGCTTATTATTGTTTTAGTTGTTCCAGTAAATCTTTGTTGACTTGTTTAGGAGGATGCTGAAAGAAGAACAAAAAAATACATTAGCATAATTTGTTTCTTTAGTTGTGTTCATGGCTATCATCATTTTCTGGTAAATTTTTTGTTGAAGTATAACATATACACAAAAAACACAAAGATCATAAGGGTACCCAGCAATCGATGAATTTTCACATTGTGAGCACATCTGTGTTACTAGCCCCCAGATAAGAAACCAAAAACATCACCAGTACTCCCAGAGCTCTTCACGCTCCCTGACCCTCATCACTGCCACCCTCCGGTTACCTATATTGTACATATTTCATGTACAATATAACATAGATTTTTAATGGTAGTAACAAATTTCTACATTTAATATACAAAGTTTGGTTATGATTTATTTTATATTCATAGTCTTAGAGTTTGTCTTAACATGTATGATGGCCCTGACTTATCTGCTACATATTATTGTTTTGATTCAAGAAGTACTCATGAGAAGGAGGACTCTTAGTTTTTTACATTTAATTGGGATCATTATACATAATAACATCCAGCATTACATATTTCTACTTAGGTTTTATCAAATCACAAATATTTAGTATTTGAACTATATTGCTAATAAAACATTAGGTTCTTGTTGCAAGTTGTGTGATTTTATTTATTTACTACTTATATTTTCACTTTAATTCCAGTATAGTTAACATACAGTGTTATATTAGTTTCAGATGTACAATATAGTGATTCAATGATTGTATACTCAGTGCTCATTATGATAAGTATAGTATTAAATCTCTTTATCTTTTTCAACCATTCCCCTACCCACCTCCCCTCTGGCAACTGCCAACTTGTTCTCTGCATTTAAGAGTCTCGTTTTTGGTCTCTGTTTTCCTTTGTTCACTTTTTTTTGTTTCTTAAATTTCATATATGAGTGAAATTATATGATGTTTGTCTTTCTGTGATTGACATTTTTCAGTTAGCATTATACCTTCTAGGTCCATCCATGTTGTTGCAAATGGCAAGATTTCATTTTTTAAAAGACTTTTTTAATGTTTTTATTTATCACTGAGAGACAGAGAGGGACAGAGCATGAGCATTGGAGGGGCAGAGAGAAGCGAGGGACACAGAATACAAAGCAGGCTCCAGGCTCTGAGCTGTCAGCACAGAGCCCAGTGTGGGGCTCAAACTCACAAACCATGAGATCATGACCTGAGCTGAAGTCAGATGCTTAACTGACTGAGCCACCCAGGCACCCTGGCAAGATTTCATTTCTTTTTTATGGCTGCATAATATTCGTGTGTGTGTGTGTGTGTGTGTGTGTGTGTGTGTATGTATACATGTACACAGGCACATATATACATATATGCATACCACCTGTTCTTTATCTGTTTATCAGTTGATGGACATGAGCTTCTTCTATAGTTCGGCTATGGTAAATAACGCAGCAATAAACATAGGGGTGCATATATCTTTTCATACTAGTGTTTTCATATTCTTTGGATAAATACCTAGTAATGGAATTACTGGATCATATGATAATTCTATTTTCAATTTTTTGAGGAACCTTCACACTGTTTTCCATAGTGGCTGCACAAAGTTGCATTCCCACCAATAGTACACGCAAAGATTCCCTTTTCTGTACATTCTCACCAACACTTCTTGTTTCTTTGTAATTTTAACTCTTCTGACAGGTGTGAGGTAATATCTCACCATGATTTTCATTTGTATGTTCCTGGTGATTGATGATGTTGAGCATCTTTTCATATGTTTGTTAGCTATCTGTATGTCTCTTTAGAGAAATGCCTGTTCAAAAACATTAGGTTTTAATATCAGTTCTCTTTCCGCCCCTTGATCTGTTCTTGACCCTGCTCCAACTCTTGCAAACGGCATCTTTTGGGTCCTCTTCCCTGACTAGCTTCTGGTTGGGTCTGGATAATAGATTGTACTGCCAGGAGTGGGCATTTCTTCTCCACTTTGTTTCAGCACAGCAACCATATCTATATGCTACAGCTTCTGGATGGCCTCTTCTCCACAGTTCTGTTACCTGCCTCACTCCTATCACTCTTTTCCTTGCCTTGTTCCTTTGGCTGTAGAGATTTTAAGGGTTGCTTGTTCCTGGTGCCTCTCCATCCCCTGTGTGTTCCCTTAACCTGCCCATGACTTTACACGTAGTCCCTTCATGAAAGGTTCATATGGGTGAATTATTTTTCCTGTGGGGACACTATCCTGACTGAGTTTTACCAGAAGCTTTAATAAAAACTCTGACAGGAACATAAATTAAATACATATCAAGAGAATTAGAAATGATAACAAAACTATAATTATGCATTAGCAGACATTTATACTTCCTTTGTTTATTAGGAGAGATTTTATTTTTCTTTAACAAGTGGACTTGTGGAATCTTCAGATAAAAGATGACAGGCTGAATGATACATTCTCTTCCCATTCTGTCCCAAAGTTCTCTGAAGTTAAAGTCTAGGAATTTAAAAGAATATTTAAAACATGAAAATAAATGAAATAGTAGAGAGGAATGCAGGAGGAAAAAAAACTAATGTCAAGAGATTTCCATATTTCTTAAAGATGGAAGGCAGAAGCAGGCTAAGGAAACCACAGCCCAGAATGTGGGGCTGGAAATGGGCTGCAGTAGAAAAGTGAGCTGCTCTCCTTTATTCTCTCAGCAGGATCCCAGAGTAGCTATAAACTCAGGGTTGGTAGATCCGATGGGAATTATTAGAAATGGGGATTCATTGAAGGTCAGTATATAGAACAATGGACCAGTTGACTCTTTACGTGGTTCCCAAAAGTAAAGTGCAGCCTGGAACTTATTCATAAGCATAAATAAAATAACAAGAAAGCATGCTAAGACAAATTCCAGTAGACAGGCATTCTAGATAGTACCTGGCCAGCACTCCTCAGAACTGTCAAGGTTATTAAAAACAAGGAAAAGTTGCAAAATTATCACAGCCAAAAGAAGCCTAAGGAGCTATGACACCTAAATGTAATAGGAGATTCTGGGTAGGATCCTGGAACAGAAAAAATATATTAGACAAAAACTAAATGTGAATAAAGTATGGCCTCTCATAATAGTAATAGAATATCAATATTGACTTATTAATTATAACACATGCTAATGTAATGCAGCATATATGGGAACTTCTGTGTTCTAGATTTTTCTTTAAAACTGTTATAAAAAATAAAGTCTTTTTAAACAATTACTATATTCAGAGAGATAATATAAAATAAGAATGGAATATTATGAAAACAGAATGCTGACCACCAGAAAGATGTTATAATTTTAAAATGTACCAAAACTTAAAATTTCATCATAAGGCCTAGAAGCTAAAGTTTAGGCTATCTCACAAGGGAGGGAGGGAGGAAGGGAGAGAAGGTAGACGGGGGGGTAGGGGGGCAGGGGGGGAAGGGGAAGAGAGATAGGAGACATAGAGACAAGAATTTCAGCAACTAAGTGGAGTCTGGAGCAGAGAAAAGAGAAAAAATGGAAAGAAGGAACTCATCACAGAAATAATATAGAATGGAGGGGTCCCTGGGTGGCTCAGTCAGTTGGGCATCTGACTTCAGCTCAGGTCATGAGCTCACCATTCCTGAGTTTGAGCCCTGCGTCAGGTTCTGTGCTAACAGCTCAGAGGCTGGAGCCTATTTCAGATTCTCTCTGTCTCTCTCTCTCTCTCTCTCTCTCTCTCTCTCTCTCTCTCTCTCTCTCTGCTCCTCCCCCAGCTTGTGTTTTGTCTCTCTGTCAAAAATAAGTAAAAATTTAAAAATTAAAAAAACAATACAGAATGGAGAGAATTGGAGGGACTGGTATGATAAGATGGGCCCAAAGAGGTGGAGCCCAGTAGGATTCCTTGGGATCCCTGTTTCCCTCCTTGGGAAAAGCACAACATGCTTGTGTGACTAGCATCTAATCAAAAATAGAAATTAACACTCCCACCCCTGCTTCTCTTGCTCTCTAGTCTTGCCCACAGAATTAAAGAAATTATATAGAATATAAGCCCTTTGATTGAAAAAAGCCAAGTACATTGAATGAAAAGAAGAAACATACATAAACATATCATCTTGAAATTGTAGAAAAGCACTGATGAAAACAAAATACTGAAAACTTTCAGAGGAAAAAAAAGAACTAGGTCCTTTTAATAGGAACAAAAATTGAGGTGCTATTAAATTCTCACTGGCAACTCTAGAGAAATGGATTTGAAGTCAGATTTCCAATATCCTGCCAAGTTATCAGTCAGATATGAGGTTTAGAATAAAGACATTCAGAAACTCAGAAAAAGGGGCACTTTGGTGTCTCAGTTGGTTAAATGGTTAAGCGTCCGACTTCAGCTCAAGTCATGGTCTCAAGGTTTGTAAGTTTGACCCCTGCATCGGGCTCTGTGCTCACAGCTCAGATCTCTCTCTCAAAAATAAACAAACATGAAAAAGAAAAAAAAAACTCAGAAAGTTTTTCTGCTATTTTCTTAGAGTTATTTGAATATATACTGTGTCAAATTAAGTAAACGAAGAAAGAGGAAGATATGATTCATGAAATAGTGGATTCAATCCAAAGAAGCAGTGAAGGGAAGATCTTAGATGGCAACTGAAGAGCATCCAGAGCAGAAAAGGTGGTGAGGTTTCCCTGGGAAGTTCTCCATAAAGGACGATAGGGAGGGAGGAGCTACTCTGTGCAGTACTATTATATTTGAGAACAGGCAAACCAGGGGGTTTGCTGACAGCACACCATTCTGTATGGACAAGTTAAAGAAAAGCAATTTGAAACTCTAAGAAGACCGAAAAAGACTATAAGACAGTCATGATCTAAGCTCTAAAATGTGGTATGATTATAACAACTGACAGAGTAAGAAAAGAAAGTCCATTTAGCTTCAGGTCTCCTTTGAATGCCCAAAAGACATGATGTTGGACCAATAAGAAAGTAGGAAATTTCTCCTGGAATGCAAGCAGTGGCAGGCCACATTTTTCTTGCCCTCCTGCCTAGCTGGCCCAAATGCAGGTAGGTGCCAGTTCTGATACTCAGCATCTTCCTTGTTAGCACCACTCACCCCATTCTAGCATTCCCTTGGAGACCTGCCCCAGCTGGCCCCCTCCAAATTGGCTTCCACCCTGCCACACCTAGCAGGCACCCTAGTCTAGGACTGGCACTTGCCTCCAAAGCAGTTCCCATCCCATCACACCTGGTGGGCAGCCTCAGCCGGGACCTGCACCCTCAAAAACTACTCCTACCCAGAGGGTTGGGGACAGCCCTGCCCACAACAGTTGTGGCCCAGCCACAAAAGGAGGGAACACGCAGCCCACACACAGTCACCCCTGGAGACCTGGTTCTGTGACCAGGGGAGACTGTGTTTCTGGATGCCTTCTATATAAGGCCACTCCTTCATGACCACAGATGTAGCTGATTAGCCTAATACATAGACAAGGAAAGTCAGACAAAATGAGGAGACAGGAATATGTTTTAAATGAAAGAACAAGACAGAAAACAGTCTCTGAAAAAACTATACAAAATGGAGATAAGCAGTCTAGCTAATAGGCAGTCTAAAGTAATGGCCATAAAGATGCTCACTAGAATTATAGAGAAGAAAAAATAAATACAGTGAAAACTTCAACAAAAAGAAAATGTTAACAGGAACCAATCAGGGCTGAAGAACAATAATTGAAATAAAAATACAGTAGAGGGAATCAATAGAAAACACAACAGATCAAAACAGAAAAATGGAAATCATCCAAGCTGAATAGCAGAATGAAAAATTTTAATATGAGAATAGTTTAAGGGACATCTTAGACAACATCAGGCATAGCAACAATTCCATTAGAGGGATCCTAGAAGAAGAGGAAAAATAGCAGAAAACACATTTGAAGAAATAATAACTGAAAACTTCTTTAACTGAGGAAGAAAACAGAGAGCCCCAAATAAGATGAACCCAAAGAGATCCACGTAAGTCACATAATTGAAGTGTCAAAAATTAGAAAGAATCTTAAAAAGCAGCGAGAGAAAACAACTAGCTATCTACAAGGGAACACCCATAAGCGTATCAGGTAAGTTTACAGCAAAAATTTTTCAGGACAGAAGGGAGTTGATGTTATATTTTAAGTGCTGAGAGGAAAAGAAAAGAAAATACACAACCAAGAATACTCTACTTAACAATGTTGTATTTCAGAATTGAAAGAGAGAAAGTTTCCCAAATAAAAGTTAAAGAAGTTTATCACCACAGAGCCAGCCTTATGAGAATTGCTAAAAGGACTTCTTTAAGCAAAAAAAAAAAACAAACAAACAACAAAAAAAAAAAAAACAGGCCATAACTAGAAATAAAAAAAAAATTGTGGAAAAAAAATCCCTCACTGATAAAAGCAAACATACAGTAAAGGTAGTGGCTCACCCACTTGTAGAGCTAGTATGAAGGTTAAAAGGCAAATAAAATCGACTGTATGTACAATAGTTAAGGGATGTACAAAATAAATAGTTGTAAAATATGACATCAAATACATAAAATGTCAGCAGGTGTGTAGAGAATTAAAAGTGTAGTGCTTTTAGAATGTATTAGGACTTAAGTGATCACTAACTTAGAAATCACCAAAGAGCAAGAGAAAAAAAGAACAGAAAAGAACTACAAAAAAAACCTACCAGAACACAATTAACAAAATAGCAATAAGTACATACTTGTCAATAATTACTTTAAATAAACTAAATGTTCCAATCAAAAACCATTAGGTAACTGAATGAATTAAAAAAACAAGACCTACCTAGGTGCTGCCTGCATGAGATTGACTTGTAAGGGAAGAAAATGGAAAAAAATATCCCAAGCAAATGGAAACAAAAAGCTGGAGTAGCCATACTTATCATCAGACAAAATAGACTTTAAAACAAAGACTATAACAGAGACTTATATTGTTACAGTCTAACAAAGAAGGGCGTTACGTAATGATAAAGGGATCAATCCAATAAGAATATAACAACTATAAATATTTACCCAATGTAGTCCAATATTTAAATAAATGAAGCAAATATTTACAGACAATAAGGGAAGAATTGACAGCAGTATAAAAATAGAAGGGTTTATTTTACTCTTTAAGTATTTGAATTCCAGTTAGTTAACATAAAGGGTTATATTAGTTTCAGGTATACAATATAGTGATTCAGCACTTCTGTACAACACCCGGTGCTCATCTCTAATTTATATCACTTAATATAATACTCTCTAGCTTCATCCATGTCATTGCAAATGGCAAGATTTCATTCTTTTTTGTGGCTGAGTAATATTCCAATGCATGCATGCACGTGTGTGTGTGTGTGTGTGTTTATACACACACCTTTATCCATTCATCAGTTGATTGACAGATTCTTTCCATAATTTGGCTTTGTAGGTAATGTTTCTATAAAGGTAGAGGTGCATGTATTCCTTTGAATTAGTGTTCTTTTTATTGTGTAGGTAAATACATAGTAGTGCAATTGCTGGACCACAGGGTAGTTCTATTTTTAATTTTTGGTGGAACCTCCATATGGTTCCTGTTCCTGTTCTCTGTTTTCCAGAGTGGCTGCACCAGTTTGCATTCCCACCAGCAATGCAAGAGGGTTCCCCTTTCTCCACATCTTGTCAACACCTGTTATTTCTTGTGTTGTTGATCTTAGCCATCCTGACAGGTGTGAAGTGATATCTCATTGTAGTTTTGATTTGCATTTCCATGATGATAAGTGATATCAAACATCTTTTCATGTGTCTGTTGCCTATCTGTATGTCTTCTTTGGAAAAATGTTTATTCGTGTCTCTCATGCCCATTTTTTAATTGGATTACTCATTTTTTGGATGCTGAGTTTTGTAAGTTCTTTTTTATTTTTTTTAATGTTTATTTATTTTTGAGAGAGAGAGACAGAGAGATAGAGCATGAGGGGGAGAGGAGCACAGAGAGAGAAAGACACAGAATCCGAAGCAAGCTCCAGGCTCTAACCTATCAGCACAGAGCAGATGCGGGGCTCAAACTCATGAACATTGAGATTATGACCTGAGCCCGAGTCGAACACTTAATTGAATGAGCCACTCAGGTGCCTCAAATTTTGTAGTTCTTTCTATTTTGGATACTAACCATTTATCACATATGTTATTTGCAGATACTTTCTCCCATTCTGTAGGGTGCCTCTTTTCATTTTGTTGATTGTTTCCTTCCCTATGCAGAAACTTTTTATTTTGATGAAGTCCCAATAGTTTATTTTTGCTTTTGTTTCCCTTGCCTCCTGTAATGTGTCTTGTAAGAAATTGCCCTAGCCAAGGTCAAAGAGATTGTAGCCTATTTTCTTCCCTAGGATTTTGATAGTTTTCGTTCTCATATATAAGTCTTTCATCTGCTTTGAATTTATTTTTGTGTGTGGTGTAAGAAAGTGGTCCAGTTTCATTCTTCTGCATATTGCTGTCCAGTTTTCCCAACATCATTTATTAGAAGAAACTGTCTTTTTCCCATTGCATATTCTTTCCTGCTTTGTTAAAGATTAATTGACTGTATAGTTGTGGGTTCATTTCTGGGTTTTCTATTTTGTTCCATTGATCAGTGTGTCTGTTTTTGTACCTTGACCATACTGCTTTGATCCCCACAGCTTTTTAATATGACTTAAGAATTGTGATGCCTTCAGCTTTGCTTTTTTTTTTTTTTTTCCCAATGTTGCATTGGCTATTTGGTATCTTTTCTGGTTCCATACAAATTTTAGGATTGCTAGTTCTAGCTTGGTGAAAAATGCTTTGTATTTTGATAGTGATTGCATTACATGTATAGATTGCTTTCAGTAGAATAGACATTTTAGTAATGTTTATTCTCACAGCCCATGAGCATGAAATGTCTTTCCATTTTTTTATGCCAACTTCAATTTCTGTCATCAGAGTTTTATGGTTTTCAGAGTACAGATCTTTTCTTTTACCAATTTGGTATCTTATGGTTTTTAGTGCAATTATAAATGGGGTCAATTCCTTAATTTCTGTTTCCGCTACCTCATTATTGGTGTATAAAAATGCAGCAGATTTTTTGTGCATTGATTTTGTATGCTGGAACTTTACTAAATTTGTATATCATTTATAGCAATTTTTTGGTGGAGTCTTTCAGGTTTTCTACATGAGAGTATCATGTCCTGGGCAAGTAGTGAAAGTTTGACTTCTTTGTTGCCAATTTAGATGCCTTTTATTTCTTTTTGTTGTCTGATTGCTGAGGCTAAGACTTCCAGTACTACATTAAATAACAGTGATGAGAGTGGACGTCTCTGTCTTGTTCCTGACCATATAGAAGAAAAGCTCAGTTTTTCCCTGCTGAGGATAATATTAGCTGTGGATTTTTTGTATATGGCCTTTATGATTTTGAGGTATGCTCCCTCCATCCCTACTTTGTTGAGGGTTTTTTGTCAAGAATGGATGCTGCACTTTGTCAAATGCTCTTTGTGCTTCTATTGAGAGGATCATATGTGGTTCTTATCCTTTCTTTTATTCTTGTGTATCACGTTAATTGATTTGTGAATAATGAACCACCCCTGAAACCCAGTAATAAATACCACTCGGTTGTGGTGAATGATGCTTTTAATGTACTATGGGATTCAATTTGCTAGTATTTTGTTGAGAATTTTTGCATCCATGTTCATCAGGAATATTGGCCTGTAGTTCTCTTTTTTAATGAGGCCTTTGGTTTTGGAATGCTGGCCTCAGAGAATGACTTTGAAAGTTTTCCTTCCATTTCTATTTTTTTGGAATGATTTGAGAAGAATTTTAAATTTTAAATTTTTGGTGTAATTTGCCTATGAGACCAGCTGGCCCTGGACTTTTGTGTGTTGTGAGATTTTTTATTTCTGATTCAGTTTCTTTGCTGATTACTAGTCTGTTCAAGTTTTCTATTTTTTCCTGTTTCAGTTTTGGTGGCTTATCTGTTTCTAGAAATGTATCCATTTCTTTCAGATTGCCTGATTTGTTGGCGTTTAATTTTTAATAATATTCTCTTATAATTGTTCTTATTTCTGTGGTGTTGGTTGTGATTTTTCCTCTCTCATTAGTAATTTTATTAATTTTGGTCATTTTTCTTTTTGATAAGTCTGCCTCGGGGGTTGTTAATTTTTTCAAAGAACCAGCTCCTTGATGGTTTCATTGATCTGTTCTACTGGGATTTTTTGTTTCTATATTATTCATTTCTGCTCTAATTTCTTTTATTTCATTCCTTCTGCTGGCTTCATTTGTTCTTTTTGCAGCTCCTTTAGGTGTAAGGTTAGGTTGCATATTTGAGATTTTTCTTGCTTCTTGAGATAGGCCTGTAGTGTTGTATACTTCCCTCTTATCACTACTTTTGCTGCATCCCAAAGGTTTTGGATCATCGTGTTTTCATTTTCATTTGTTTACATGGTTTTTTTTTTAATTTCTTCCTTCATTTCCTGACTGACCCATACACTGTTTAGTAGCATGTTATTTAACCTTCATGTATTTGTAGTTTTTCCAAAATTTTTTTCGTTTTTGTGTGTGGTTGAATTCTAGTTTTATAGCGTTATGCTCAGAAAAGGTACATAGTATGATTTCAGTCTTTTTGTATTTGTTGAGGGCTGATTTGTGACCTCATATGTGATCTATTGTATAGAATGTTCCATGTGCAGTTGAAAAGAATGTGTATTCTGATGTTTTAGGACGGAATGTTCTGAATATATCTGTTAAATCCATTGGTCCAGTGTGTCATTCAAAGCCATTGTTTTCTTGTTTATTTTCTATTTAGATGAGCTGTCATTTGATGTTAGTGGGGTATTAAAGTCCCCTACTCTTCTTGTGTTATTCTCAATGAGTTCCTTTATGTTTTTTAGTAATTGTTTTATGTATTTGAGTGCTCCCATGTTGAGTGAACAAATACTTGGAATTGTTATATCTTCTTGTTAGAGTGTCCCTTCATGATTATATAATGCCCTTCTTTGCCTCTTTTTACAACTTTTATTATAAAATCTAGTTTGTCTGATATAAATATTGCTGTTCCAGCTTTCATTTACATGATAAACATATCTCCATGCCCTCAGTTTCAATGCGCAGGTGTCTTTAGGTCTAAAATGAGTCTCTTTTAGGCAGTGTATTATACATGGGTCTTGTTTTTTTTTAATCCATTCTGTTACCTGTGTCTTGTGATTGGAGTATTTGGTCCATTTACATTCAAAGTAATTATTGATAGGCATATATTTAGTGCCATTTTATTATTTGTTTTGTCATTGTTTCTGGAGATTTTCTGGGATCCTTTCTTTGTCACTTTTGGTCTTCTTTGCTCTCAGAGTCTCCTTTAATATTTCTTGCAGGGCTGGTTTAATGGTCACAAACTACTTTAGTGTGTGTTTGTTTAAACTCTTTATCTCTCTTTCTATCCTGAATGGTAGCCTTGTTGGATAGAGTATTCATAGCTGCAGATTTTTCCCATTCATAACTTCGAATATATCATACTACTCCCTTCTGACCTGCCAAGTTTCTGATGAGAAGCCTCCAGCAAGCCTTGTGGATTTTCCCTTGTAAATTAAGGGTTTCTAATGTCTAACTGCTTTTAAGATTTTTTTAAATTTATCTCTGTATTTTGCAAATTTAATTACAATATGTCTTGGTATTGGCCTGCTTTTGTTGATTTTGATGGGAGTTCTCTGTGCCTCCTGGATATCTGTTTCCTTCCCCAGCTTGGGAAATTTTTCTGCTATGTTGAAATAAATTTTCTGCCCCCTTCTCTCTCTTCTTTTTCTAAAACTACTATAATACAAAAGTTTTTAAAACAAAAGTTTGATGGAGTCACTGAGTTCCCTAAGTCTATTCTTGTGTTGCATAATTCTTTTTCTCTTTTATTCAGCCTCATTATTTATTTTCCATTAGTTTGTCTTCTAGGTCACTAATTCATTCCTCTGTTTCTTCCAGCCTGCTGTTTGTTGCATCAGGTGTGTTTCCAATCTTGTTTACGGCATTCTGCATCTCTAATTATTTCTTAACTCTTTTATCTCTCTGGCAAGGATCTCATTGATGTCTTGTATTCTTTTCTCAAGCCAAGTGAGTACCCTTATGATTGTTGCTTTAAATTCTTCATCAGTCATGTTACTTATATCTGTTTTACTTAGATGTCTGGCCATGGCCTTATCTTGTTCTTTCATTTGGAGTAAATTCCTCCATCTTGGCATTTTGTCTAAGTCTCTGCTTCTTCTCTGTGTTAGAAAAGCCACTTATGTCTCCTTCTGAAAGTAATGGCCTTATGAAGAAGAGGTCACTTAATGCCTAGTAGATACTTCAGGGAGTATCTCCAGTGTGTGCTGCATTTGCTCTGCTGTTGTGTATTGTGGCTACTATTGGTTGCTCTATCCTTCAGGCCAGTTACCTGCAGAGCCTCTCCTTGCCTGCTGTGGGCAGTGTTTGGTGCCCTGAACGTGGCAGGTTGTAACTAGGTTTGCGGTGGTCTGCTTTTGCAACGAGGCCTGACACCAGCTCTATCAGAACTGAGGCTCCACAGAACTCTCTGGTTGGGACACATGATGTGGGCAGGGGTTTGTGCTGGTCTTTTTGAGGAGGGGCCTGCTGCACTGGGACTAAAGCAGCTTCACTGAGAAGGGCAGTCCTACCAGAGCACAGGGGAGTGGGGCTTGGCGGTATCAACCTAGGCAGCCAGTATCAGCTCCGTGCTTCTTCCTACAGGCTCTGTGTTTATGCTGAGGGGCAGGGGAGGAAAATGGTGACAGCTAGCTGCTTTGTTCCTGAAGAGGCATCTCCATGAACACTGCCTGTCAGGTTCTCACTCTAAGAAGAGTGAATATTCTCCCCACTGTGTGCCCCAGGTGTTCTTCAAATTGCTGTTTCTGTACTGTGTACCTCCCAGGTGGTTTGCCAGCCTTCTCTCCAGGAGCAGCACAGTCTCTGTTGGCCTCTATTCCAGCCAAGCCCCCGGCCTTTAAAACTCCAGGCTTTAAGTCCCGCCGTAAGGACTTGCAGCCCACACAATTCAGCCCCTCTCATTTTCCAAGCCAGTGGCTTTGGGGAAACCTCCTTATTTATACATTACCCTGTGTGTCCTTCTCTCTTATCCTTCTATGCAACCTTGGCTCTCCCCACCCCCACCACCGCAGCATCTGCAGTTTGTTTCTCCTGTAAACCAAGTGTCCACGCTTCCTACCTTCTTCATTGTGGTCTCTTCTCTCCCTTTAGTTATGGACTTTGTTCTCTCAGTCTCCAGGTTGACTTTTGGGGCATTTAGGATGATTTGGCAGTTGTGTTCATGTGATGAGATGAGCCTAGGATCCTCCTACTGTGCCGCCATCTTCCTGTCTTACTCCAGCTTACAGTGAGCTTAAACAACACATTAAACCAGATGGACTTAACAGATATATATAGAATATTCCATCAAAAAAAACAGAAGAATACATACTGTTTCAAGTGCACATGGAACTTTGGGATAGATAATGTTAAGCCACAAAACACGTTTCAGTAAATTTAAGAAGATAGAAATCATATCAAGCATTTTTGCCAACCACAATAGTATGAAACTAGAAATCAATTTAAAAAATTACAAGACCCATCTATATGCTGCCTACAAGAGATTCATTTCAGACCTAAAGACACATGTAGACTAAACAAACAAACAAACAAAAAAACCATAAACACACCAAGGCTAAACAAAATAATACTAAATAACCAATGAGTCAGTGAGGAAATCAAAGAGGAAATCAAAAAATACCTTCAGACAAATGAAAATGGAGACACAACATTCAGAAATCTATAGAACTTAGCAAAAGCATTTGTAAGATGGAAGTTTATGATACAGGCCTGCCCTAAGCAACAAGAAAATTTTCAAATGAACATTCTAACCTTATACCTAAAGAAATGAGAAAAAGAACAAAGACCCATATTAGTAGAAATGAGGAAATAATAAAGATCAGAATGGAAATAAATTAAAACAGAGACCAGAAAATAGAATAAAATCATTGAAGTTAAGAGCTTTGCCTACATGCAAAATAAAGAAACTGGACTACTGTCTTATACCATGTACAGAAATAAACTCAAAATGTATCAAAACCTCAGTGTAAGTCCTAAAGCTATAAAATTCCCAAAAGAAAACATAAGCAGTAAACTCTTAGACATAAGTCTTAGCAATATTTGTTTGGATCTGTCTCCTCAGTCAAGGGCAACAAATGCAAAAAACATTTGGGGCTATATCAAAATAAAAAGCTTTACACTGCAAACCAAACCATCAACAAAATGAAAAGGCAACCTACTAAATTGGAGAAGATGTTTGCAAATGATGTATCAAATAGAGGGTTAATATTTAAAATATATATATAAGGAACTCCTATAACTCAACACCAAAAGAAATAATCCTCAACTTAGAAAATGAGGATAGGACCTGAATAGATATTTTTCCATGGCAGATAGCCAATAGACATGTGAAAAGATGCTTAACATTATTAATCAAGAAAATGCAAATCAAAACCATAACAACAGGTTCCCAGACAGCAAATAGCAAGTGTTGATCAGAATATGGAGACAACAGAACGCTGTGCACTGTTGTTAGTAAATTGGTAAATGTAAATGGTGTAACCACTATGGAAAACACTATGGAGTTTCCTCAAGAAATTAAAAATAGGGGTACCTGGGTTGCTCAGTTGGTTAAGCTTCCAACTTAAGCTCAGGTCATGATCTCATGGTCCATGAGTTCGAGCCCCACATTGGGCTCTGTGCTGACAGAGCCTGGAGCCTGCTATGAATTCTGTGTCTTCTCTCTCTCTTCCCCTCCCTCACTCATGCTCTGTCTCTGAAAAATGAATAAGCCTTTTAAAAGAAGTTAAAAATAGAAATACCATACAATCTAGCAATTCCACTTCTGGGTATTTTTCCAAAGAAAATGAAAACTCGAATTCAAAAAGTTATGTGCACTTCTAAGTTCACTGCAACGTTATTTACAATGGCTAACGTATGGAAGCAACCTAGTGTCCCTCAATAGATGAATGAGTAAGAAGATGTGGTTTGCACACACAACTGAATATTACTCAGCCCTAAAAAGTAATGAAATCTTGCCATTTACAGCAACATGGATGGACCTAGAGGGTGAAGTGTCAGAGAAAAACAAATAATGTATTATTTCACTTATATGTGGAATCTAAAGCACAAAACAGAAACATACTCATAAAGACAGTGAACAGACTGGTGGTTGCCAGAGGGGAGGTGGTTGAGGAGATTGGCAAAATAGGTGAAGGGGATTAAGAGGTACAAACTTCCAATTATAAAATAAGCAAGTCACTGGGATGTAAAGTAGCATAGGGAATATAATCAGTAATATTGTAATACCTTTGGTAACAGATGGTAACTAGATTTAGTGTGATCATATGTAATGTATATAAATGTTGAATCACTATTATATATCTGAAACTAATATAATAGTGTATATCAATTATACTTCAACTTTTAAAAAATCAGGCAAGAAATATAAAATAATGGTTTTCAAGGTGCTGGATGTCTAGGAACAGAAGTTAGTGATTGCAGAAAGACAGGAAACTATAAACAAGATCAGCTTTAGGATTGTCCTAGCTTACTGCCTTAGAGAGTTTCCAGGCCACAGTGTGGGAATGGGGGCTCCAGGCAGAGTCCATCAGACTCCCTGATTTTAGGAGACAGAGGTGAAAGCTAGGAGAACCAGGGTGGTGAGAATACTTGGGACAGAGCACCAGGGAGAAAGCTCCACACATCTTTAGAACTCCTCCATGAGTATTCAACTGAGTACTGAACAGCAGATGTATGTGTGGAAAGTAACCAAAGGTAAGGAAAGAACTATCCACAATAGAGGGAGCAGTACAATTCCTTTGGGTCACACAGAGCCAGGAATAGTATTTGTCCCTACCAGCCAGACTGGAAAACCTCATAATATGAGGATTGGGTAGAATAGTCACGAGTCTTGCTTCAGTAATGGAGATTAGCCCTAAATTAAGCATTACTAGGTCCTGCCTGACCAGTTTAGAAAGCAAGATCCACAAGGATGAAAGGATTTCAGAGTAACTTAACAGCATCCCAGAGCATAACTTGACAATATTTATAAGAATATGTAAATATCCAGTGTTCAACAAGTAATGGCTGATGTCATCAGGCATGCAAAAAAGCAGAAAAATACAATAGATAACAAGCGGGAAAAATCATTTGAAACTGGCCCAGAACTGACACAGATGTTAGAATTAGATAAGTACATTAAAACAGCTGTCATAACTAATTCCACATATCCAGAAAGTTAGACATGGAAGATACAGATTTTAAAAGACCCAAGTTGAACTTGTGGAGATGAAAACTAAGATATCTGGGGTGCAGAATACACCAGATTAGATTAATAGCAGATTAAGCATTGCAAATGAAATGATTAGTGAATTTGAAGACATAGAATAGAAACTATCCAAAATGAGAAACGAAGACACAAGGAAAGAAATTAAAGGAAAATGAAAAGAACATCCATGAGCTGTGAGACATAACTTCAGACAAACTAACATAAATGGAAAAGGGGGTGTGTTAAAACAATTTGTCAGGTCTTTGTCCCAAATTCCTAGGACAGAGCTTCTACACCCTTAGGACTTATAAAATGATAAGAATGTCTTTGTTTTTCATAGTGGGCTCCTGGGACCATGCCCGAGTTTATACTAATAAAGTAACTCATTAATGATGGGCCCCTAGATAGTTTCAGAATGGGAACTTGCTGTGCCTGAAAGGCCAACCATGTGATTAGAGGTTAAGACTTCCGGCCAGGTGATATCAGCCTGACCTCCAAGGAAAGGATGGGGCCTGGAGATTGAATTCAGTCATATGATTTAGTAAAGCATGCCAACCTAGTGAAATTCAATAAAAAGTCAGGACACTGAAACTCAATTGAGCTTCCCTGGCCAGTAATACAGTGATCGTCTGGGAGGTGCCATGTCCTGAGAAGAGAAGCTCCATGTTGCAGACCTTACCAGACTTTCCCAACTGCATCTCTTGTTTGGCTGGCCCTGAGTTGTATCCTTAATAATAGGATAGTAAAGTAGATAATAGAATAATATTGCACTTTCCTCAATTCTTTGGGTGGTTCAGGCAAATTGTTAAACCTAAGGGGACAGTGGAAACCTTCAAATTTATAGCCAGTTGGTCAGAAATGTGGATGATTTGGAAACTCCAGAGTTAATAGCTGATACCTGAGGTGAGAGAAGCCTTCTGGAGGACTGGACCCTCTACCTGTGTAATCAGTACTGATTCTGGATAGATAATACTGAAATTGCACTGCAGCAGGACAGAAAAATTAGTTGAAGGGATAATAGCCCCACATACTCTGTAGTCGATAAAAACTATGAACTCATAAACCCAAGATGCCTAATAAGCCCAAAGTGTAAGAAACACAAAGAAAATTTTACCAAGGCACATCACAATAAAATGGCTCAAAACCAGTAATAAAAAGAAAGTTGGAATTGCAGCCAGAGAAAATAGTCACATTTCATAAAGCAGTACAAAGCTAAAAAGAGCAGTAGATTTCACGTTGGAAACAGTACAGGTCAGAAACATTGGACCAACATCTTTAAGGTACTCAAAGAGGGCACCTGGGTGGCTTAATTAGTTAAGTGTCCAACTCTTGATCTTGGCTCAGGTCATGATCTCTTGGTTCATGAGATTGAGCCCCACATCAGTGTAGAGCCTGCTTGGGATTCTCTCACTCTGTCCTTTCCCTGCTCACGCTCTCCCTCTTTCTCTCTTGCTCTCTCAAAATAAACTTAAAAAGTACTCAAAGAAAACAGCTATCAACTTAGAATTCCATACCCAGTGAAAATATCTTTCAAAAATGAAGGTGAATTACAGATTTTTTTGAACACAGAAAAGCTGAAAAAATTCATCACCAGCGGAAATCACTACAAGAAATGTGTTTTGGGGGTGAGGGAGTTGTTTAGTCAACGAAGAAAATAATACCAGATGGAAATACAAATTTACATAAAGGAATGAAGAGTTCCAGAAATGGTAACTAAATGGACAAATGTAAATAAGTTTTTATTATTCAGATCTCTTTAGAAGACAACTATTTAAACAAAACTATCAACAATGTTTTGTGATAGTCATAACATACGCCTAAGTACAATATGATAACAATAGCATAAAGGCCGGGAGAAGAGAAATGGAAGTATACTATTGTATGGTTCACATATAATCCATGAAGTGGTGTAGCATCTCTTGAAAGCAGATTGTAGTAAGTTAAAGATGTATGCTGTACCCTCTGACACAACTACAGAAATAACAGTTATAGCTTAAAAGCCAAAAAAAACCCTTTTAAATGAAATATGTTACAAAGAATACTCAATAAACTCAAAAGGAAGAAGGAAAGGAAGAAAAAGGGGAACAAAGAATGAATGGGACAAATTAAAAAATGAAAGACTTAAACGTAACCATATCAGTATCTATAGCACATTAAATGTAAGTGATGTGAATACTCTCAAAAGGCAATTATTATATAAAAAAGCAAGACCCAAATATGTGTTGCCTCAAAGAAGTGTACTTTAATTATAAACACAAATAGATTAAAAGTAAAAGGATACAAAAAGATATGGCATGCTAACACTAATCAAAAGAAAGTCCTTACAAATAAATGGAAAGACTTACTGTGTTCATGGATTGACAGATTTAATATTGTTAAAAGCTCATACTACTGAGAGCAGTCTATCCAGGTCAGTTCAAGCTCTGTCAGAATCCCAAAGGTACCCTTCCCCCACCCTTTGGCAACCATCATTCTGTTCTCTGCTTCTATGAGTCTGACTATTTAGATACCTCATAGAATCATGAAGATGTTGTTCAATGATATAGTTTTAGTTATTCAAGACAAATTAGGTTCTAGACATCTGCTGTAAAACATAGTACATATAGTTAACAATACTATACTGTGCAATTTAAAATTTGTTAAAAGGATAGGTGGTGCATTAAGTATTCTTACCAAAACAGACAAAAGAGAAAAATACACAAACTTTTGGAGGTGAAGAATATGTCATTACATCACCTCAATTGTGGTGATGGTTTCCAATGATGGTTACATATGTCCAAACTCATCAAATTGTATATATTAAATATGTGCAATTTTTTGGTGTATGTTATTGCCCAATAAAGTTTAAAAATGCCAGTGGCATTTTTTGCAGAAATATAAAAAACAGTTCTAAAATTCACATGAAATTTCAAAGGACCTGGAATAGCCCAAACAGTCCTGATAAAGGAGAACAAAGCTGGAAGCTTCACACTTCCAAACCTCAAAACATATTACAAAGCTGCAAATTCTTGCATATACAGTCAAGTGATCTTCAGCATAGGTACCAAGACTACACGGAGGGGAAGGATGGTGCTGGGAAAGTTAGATATCCATATGCAAAAGAAAGAAGTTATATTCTTATACCATGTACAAAAATTTACTCAAAATGGATTAAAGACCTAAGCATAAGACCTGAAATTACAAAACTCCTAGAAGAAAACATAGGGGGAAAGCTTCCTGGGCATTGGTTTGGCAATGATTTAATGGATATGACCAAAACAGCAGAAGCAGCAAAAGCAAAGCCAGACAGCTGGGACGACATCAAACTTAAAACTTTCTGCACAGCAAAGGAAAGAATCAGGATAATAAAAAGCAACCTACAGAATGAAAAAAAAAAACATAGAAACATATCTGATAAAAGGTTAATATCCATAATATATAAAGAACTCCTACAACTCAATAGCAGCAACAATAAAAATAATCTGATTTTATCTTTATTGTTTTTATTTTTTATTTTATTTTATTTATTTATTTTTTTTTTTTAGAAACAGCATGAGATGGAGAGGGGCAGAGAGAGACGGAGACACAGAAACCAAAGCAGGCTCCAGGCTCTGAGGTGTCAGCACAGAGCCCGATGCAGGGCTCGATCCAACGATCCATGAGATCATGCATTACCTAGGCCGAAGTCGAATGCTTAACCAACTGAGCCACCCAGACACCCCCAAAATAACCTGATTTTAAAACACTGGGGCTGGGGCACCTGGGTGGCTCAGTCGGTTGAGCATCCTGCTTCAGTTCAGGTCATGATCTCACATTCATGGGTTTGAGCCCCACGTCAGGCTCTGTGCTGACATCTGGCTCAGAGCCTGGAGCCTGCTTCAGATTCTGTGTCTCCCTCTCTCTCTGACCCTCCCCTGCTCACGCTGTCTCTCTCTGTCTCTCAAAAAAAAAATAAAATAAAATAAAAATAAAAAAACATAAAAGAGCAAGGACTCGAATAAACATTTCTCCAAAGAAGATGAAATGTCTAACAAGCATATGAAGAGATGTTCAATATCAGTAAATAAGCAGGGGAATGCAAATCAAAACCACAGTGAGATGTCCTCTCACACCTGTTAGAATGGATACTATCCTTTAAAAAAAGTGCTGGTGGGGATGAGGAGAAATTGGAATACTGATACACTGATGGTTAGAATATAAAATGGTATAGCCTCTATGGAAAATAATATCGAGGTTCCTCAAAAAATTTAAAATAGAACTATTGTATGACCCAGCAGTACTATTGGGTATATATCCAAAAAATTTGAAAACAATCTCCAAGAGATGTTTGCATTCCTGTGTTCATAGAGCCTTATTCACAATAGCCAAGCAGTAGAAGCAACCTAAATGTCCATCAGATGATGAACAAAGAAAATGTAGTATATACATATAATGAAGAATTACTCAGCCTTTAAAACAAAAGTAATTCATAGATAAGCTGCTATCTAATGATTGCCACTTCAGATAGCTGTGAAATTAGGTGATTCACTAGTTGTTACTTAACCTTCTAATTTCTGTATATGTCTAATTACATGAAATAGAAGTTGGGGTTCTGATTTTTTACTTTGCTTATCCATTTGGAGTGTCATTGTAACTACTGTATTGTAAATGATGGAAAATAATTGCATATATTAAAAAATAGTGTTATATTCAAAAAAATAAAAAATAAAGTTACCACAAAAAATAAATAAATAAATAAATAAATAAATAAATAAATAAATGCAGGTCCTAAAGAATATTCTAAATCTCATTTACTATCTGAGATTTGTCTTGGAGCAATACTTCTGAAAGTTTGTTGCTGAAAGGAAACATAATATGAATTCCCACCTTAATGTTAGTTAATAAATAAGGTAGAGAAAAGTGTTAAAAAAAAAAAAAGTAATTCCATCACATGCAACAACATGGATAAACTTTGAGGGCATTATGCTAAGTTAAATAAGACAGTTACAAAAAGACAGATACTGCACTATTTTGCATATTTGAGGTATCTAAAGTAGTCAGGCTCCTAGGAATAAGAATTTCTTGCCAGAGGCTGCAGGGAGGTGGGGGGAGATGCACGGGAGTTGTTGCTGGGTGTAGTTTCAGTCATGCATGATTGGAGTGGGAGGGATCTGTCACACAACAATGGGCAAGTTGACATGACTGTGCTATACATTCAGAAATTGTTGAGAGGATGAATTTTATGTTATGTGAAGGGTTTTGCCACAAAAAGAAAGCTGGCTGGCTATATTAGTATCAGATAATGTTGCTAGGGAAAGATAGAGGGATTAGTTCATCAGGAATGTAACAATTCATCAAGAATATAACAATTAATGAAGACTATACCAAGAATGATAAAGGGATCAATTCATCAAGAATATAACAATTCATAAACAATATAACAGCATGATGAATCTAAATGTTTATGCACCTTACAACAAACCTTCAAAATGCATGAAGCAAAATCTGATAGAACTGCAAGGATACTTTCACAATTATAATTGTAGATTTCCATGTG
This sequence comes from Suricata suricatta, assembly GCF_006229205.1. Taxonomy (NCBI): domain Eukaryota; kingdom Metazoa; phylum Chordata; class Mammalia; order Carnivora; family Herpestidae; genus Suricata; species Suricata suricatta. Next base: position 124,423,617 of record NC_043704.1, on the reverse strand, counting down.
CTGCTCTCAATAATGAACAAGTTGAGAGAAAATCAATAAGGATATAGAATGCTTGAACAATATTATCAACCAATTTGACCTAATTGACATTTATGTTACTTTTTACCAAACGAGTAGAATACATGTTCCCTTAATTTTTTTTTAATGTTTTATTTATTTTTGAGACAGAGATAGAGCATGAGCGGGGAGGGGTAGAGAGAGAGGGAGACACAGAATCGGAAGAAGGCTCCAGGCTCTGAGCTGTCAGCACAGAGCCCAACACAGGGCTCGAACCCACAAATGTGAGGTTATGACCTGAACCGTAGTCGGAGGCCTAACTGACTGAGCCACCGAGGCACCCCTCATGTTCCTTTAATAGGTACACAGAATATTTACCAAGATAGACCATATTCTGGGCCATAGAACAAACCTCAATAAATTTTAAAAATTTAGTTCATAAACTAAATCATCACAGAAAAAAGGATTTCTTTGATGTTAATAGGATTAATTAGAAATAATAAAAGATCTTTGAAAATTCTTCAAATATTTGATAACTAACACTTTTAAATAACCAGTGAGTCAGAGAAGAAATCAAAAGAAAAATTAAGAAGCATCTTAAACTGAATGAAAATGAAAATGAAAATATAACATGTTAAAGTTTGTGAGATGCTGCTAAAACTATTTAATAAGAGAGTATATTTTTTTTAATAAGAGTTTACAAAGTTTACAGATGACATGATCAGGATACAAAAATCAATTATCTTTCCATATACCAGCAACAAAAATTAAAAATTGAAAATTGAAAAATACGATTTATAATACCACCACAAAATATGATATACTTAGAGATGAATCTGACAAAGGTGTGTAAGACCTGTACATTAAAAACATCAAAACATTGCTGAGAGAAATGAAATAAGGTTTATATAAATGGAGAGAGGTCTTTATGAGTGGGACAACTTGAAATTGTTAAGATGTCAATTCTATGTTAGCTTTGACTCTTAGAACCATATTCAAATACTCTTCCCCTAAGAAATAATGAATTAAAATCAACCTGTACTTACGGGAAAGAAACTCAGAATAAAATAATAAACAGTAGCAGATGAACTAAATTGTATTACAAACACGTCAAAGAGAATAAAGGAAGAATGGGAAAGAACTAGCCTAAGTAATGTTGGAAAACAGTATTTTAATTGGATACTGTAAGACTAACAAAAAGAACTATGCACAAATACTGTTCTCTGTTTAGTAAATTTTTTTCTCAATGGGATATAGGTTGGCAATTCTGTTGAAGTTACAAAACCAAGAGGGAAGATTAGAATGAACCTTGTGATTAGGACCCATTACACAATTGTGTAGTTTTTAGCATATGTAGTAAATATAGAAAGAAATAGAATTGTGTATGCATGGATTTGTATACAGGAGTTAACCCTTTATATGCAGTTTCAGTTATTCAGTTACTGAGTTAACTGCAGTCTAGAAGCAGATGACATAATGTCAGATGGTGAGTAGTGGCCCAAGGCTACGTCAAAGTGCATAAGTTAACCAGCTCATTTCATCTCACCATGAGGCATTTTATCATCTCATATCACAAGTAAAAAGGTGAGTACAGAGAATGAGATATTTTGAGAGAGAAATCACATTCACCTAACTTTTATTACAGTATATTTTTTTAATTGTTTGATTTCATTATTGTTGTTAACCTTTTACTGGGCCTAATTTATAAATTTATCATATGTTTAGGAAAAAACATAGTATATATAGGGTTCACTACTGTTTATAATTTCAGGCAACCATTGGAGTCTTGGAAGATAAGGGGGGCTGCTGTTCATACATATATTCCTAGTTCTTCCTACTAACAGGGTCCAGGAGCAGCAATACCCTCGGGGTAATGAGTATACCTAGCACCCAGACTTCTACATGGTTTTTAAAAATCATTTGCCAATAAAGGAGCCAGGGCTGTTTGGGAAAAAAGATTGACTCCAGGACTGTAACACGGAAAATATAATATGAGCCTGGACCATGTTGTGTTACACGAAAGTGCTTATAAAAGGATGGGGCATGTCAAGAGGACACAGGGGCCAACCTGATACAGTTCCCATTGGGCAGTGCAAATCAACTTGAGCAGAAAATAAATAATGGGAATGTTGGATTATAACCCACAGAGTAAAATAAATACTCATGAGTCTATACTGATATGAACTGAACAAATAAATATGTGGGAGAGGCGGGATAGCTCTTCCTTACAGAAGAATTTCAGTTAATAAATGTAGAAAGGACGAGGGAAATACAAAATAAGCACCACAGTATAAATGTTACAATTAGGTTCCACAAATGACTGCTAAAAATCAGTGGCCAAAAATTTGCAGAGAAACAAGATATTAGCAGAGTCCCAAAGTATCTCTCTCTATAATATTTATTAACTATTAAGGGAAAATACTAATTTTATGATACCAAACCCAGCAGTCACCATTTCAGCCAAGTGTGATCAACATTAACTCTACAAGATATAAGACATATTGACATCATACTCTTGTATGACTGAAAAGGACACAATACCACTTCTGTGGTGTACCTGCTGAAAATGTGTAATCTTAATCTAATCATGAGAAAACACGAGACAAAACCATGTTGAGAGACATTCTACAGAATAATTGACCAGAACTCATTAAGAGTGTCAAAATCATAAAATACAAGACTGAGGAACTGTCAGAGATTGAGAGAAACCAATGAGACACAAGAACTAAATGCAGTGTAAGATCCTGGAACAGAAAAAAACACGAAGGGAAAAGCTGGTAAAATGTAAATAATGTCTGTAGTGTAGTATTGTATCAATGTTCATTTCCTAGTTTTGATCATTATTCTATGGTTTGTAAGCTGTTCCCATTATAGGGAAGCTGGGAGAAGGGCATAGGAAATCTCTACTATTTTTATAACTTTTCCATAGGTCTAAAATTATTTCTAAATAAAAAGTTAAATAGTAAGGTCCATTGCTTTGTGACTTGGTTGGTAGGTATATATAGCTAACCATTCTGAAGAATCAAAGAAAAGTGATATAATTGATGTCTCTCCATTTATAACTAACCAATTAATAGTTTATATCTATGTTGGCATTGCTGTTGCCTATGGGTTTCCAATAAGTTTTCCAGGTTCATTCAAAGTGTTTTAAAATCTAATGAGAAAATAAAAATTGTTGGGGTGCCTGGGTGGTTCAGTCAGTTAAGCATCTGACTTCATCTCAGGTCATGATCTTGCAGTTAATGAGTTCATGCCCCTCCCCCATTTGTGCCCTGTGTCTGTCTGTCTGTCTGTCTGTCTCTCAAAAATAAACATGAAAGGCAAAATGATATTTCAGAGTTTTAAAATTCTAATAGCCTTCCATGAGAACAAGATAGAAAATTTTAAAATAAAACTAAAATCCTAAATTAAAAATACATTTGTCCACATAGTTATTCTGATGGACATTAACTGGCTCATACAATTTAACATAGATTTCAAAATACTTAGCTACATGACTATTTTTTTTTCCTCAGAAATTTCCCATGTCTCTAGGTTGAGAAAGAATCATGGTAGTTGGCTTGTCACTTTTCTGTATAAATTTCTCATAACAACCCCTACCCCAGAATTTGTGTAGTGCGTTTCCCTGACATACCTTGCCATGTTAGAATTATATGCCTCTAAGACATTTGATTCACAAACCACCAAATATAAATTACAATTTTAATGCTTTATTGGTGTATACTACCATACCAAAAAGAACACATAAGTTGTTTATAATAAAATTTGAATTTAATAAAGTGTTAAATTTTAAGTGTGTTCAGTATTCTAAAAATAGCAAATTTGCTCAACTGGCTACTTATTCTACAGGAGGGAAAAATTCTTTTGGTGTTTAGTTTTTTTATTTTGTTTTTTGGTATGTTTGTTAATTTGGTTTGGGTTTTATTTAATCTTTAGGATGTGGTGGATACACACCCTGGCCTCACGTTCCTGAAAGATGCCCCAGAATTCCACTCTCGCTACATCACCACGGTAGGCTGGGTCCTCTTTTGTCTTACTATAACTTTTCAAGTCTCCTTTTTATCATTGTCTACTATCCAGGCTTTCAGATCTTTATGCAAAAAGTAACGTGGATTGTAATGGTTATTTAAAGTGGAAGGAAGGTACAGTAAAATTGAATTTGTGATTAACATTTTCCTTCTTATAAGCACTGAGTGCTTAAGAGGTCTCTTGTATACAAAATTAGAGTAATATATTCATTCTGTCTGGTTGTCTGAGGTACACTTTTGCTTTGTTATTAATATTGATACCCAGTTGATATTTAGCCTTTGCAAATAATACTGAAAAGAAATTTCATCACCCTTTCCCAGAAAAAGATGTGTCTCAAAGTTAGAACCCAAAATGATAATGAGAAATAGCTTACATGTAATTAGAAAACAAATTATATAAGAATTTAACAGAAGGGCATGTGGGTGGCTCAGTCGGTTAAGCCTCCAACTTCGGCCCAGGTCATAATCTCACGTTTGTGGGTTCGAGCCCCGTGTCAGGCTTTGTGCTGACAGCTAGCTCAGAGCCTGGAGCCTGTTGCCAATTCTGTGTCTCCCTCTCTCTGTGCCCCTGCCCGCTCATGCTGTGTCTCTCTCTGTCTCAAAAAATAAATAAACCATTAAAAAAAATTTTTTTTAATTTAACAGAACGTATTGACCACTCATAGGCTGGCATGAATTATGAGTCAGAGCACACAGGCCTGCAATGCACATTGCAACCACATCTTTGCCCAAGCTCCCAGATTATCTTTAGAGGAATTCCAAAGATGAGCCACAGGACAACCCCTCTGTCACAGCCGCACTCAAGCAAGACAGCCCTGTGTCTGGCTCACATCCTCTAATAATATTACAACACAGTCACCTCCGAGGAGAACCATCTCATTCTTAGGGTACTTTTTGTTGGTCATGAATTTCTTGGGTTTTGTCAATTTATAGAATACTACCCTTCTTTTTCTTCTTTAGGAACTTCATTCTTGGCTTTTACGTTGGCTCTCTTCTGTTGTAAAACTTTGAAAGTCTTTTTTGAGCCATAAGGTGTCACTGTCTTCTAAGACTATCTCAGGAGTTATTTTTACCTGTTAACCACACCACTGTACTAAATCCCTGCCAGCACAGGTCACCCTGGGACAATCACCCTTGTTGCTCACTTGGATTATTTACAATTGGCCTCCCTGCTAACACCTTCATGCCCTAAAGTACGGTCCCACAAAGCAGAATAATCCTTTGAAAATGTAAGTCTGATCATGTCACTCATCTGTTCAAACCCTATAGTGATTTCCCATCTCAGAGTAAAAGCCAGTGTCTTTGCCAAGACTCTGTAATCCCTCCCCGCACCCCGCCTGCCCCCGCACACACACACCTTTACAACATCTGCAATCTCATCTCTCCTATTACCCTGCCCCTCCCTTACTGTGCTTTGGCCATACTGGTATCCTGGACAGACCAACTCCACTTCTGCCTCAGGTGCTCTTTTTCTTACCCTTTCCTCTGCCTGAAATACTCTTTCTACAGATTTCTGCATGACTTTGCTCCTTTACTTCCTCCAGCTATGTGCTCAGCTCTTCCCTTATTAGTAAGGCCTTCCCTTAACACCCTCTGCCTTCTTCACCCTTCTTCTCCCTCTGCCCCCGCCCCCATGCTCTCTATTCACTTGTTCTGCTTTAGTTTTCTTCTTGGCTCCTATATCACCTGACATTTAAATTTTAAATTCTCCTCCTCTATGATAGAAACTCCATTAGAGCAAGGAATTCATCTTTATCTTTCGTTACAGAATCTCCAGTACCTAGAAAAAGGACTAGCACATATTAGATATACAGTATTTATTGAGTGAATAAGTGAAATTATGTATGCTTAAGAAGTATACACATTAACTCTGGCTTCAATCCCATATGGAATTATTGGGTTCTGATTGTTGATTGTTGTATAAATCCAGGGCATATTAATAGCATACTTTAAAATCTTAAGAGCTGGAAAGATCTTAAAGATAATCTAGCCCAAACTAGAAAATGCTTTCTACAGAGGAACTTTTTATTGGAATTTATTCTTAGAAAAGATGTTAAATAATAGAACTATAAAATACATATAAACTTTCTCTACACCTAGTTTGATATTTGCTGAAGTATGATCCCTGGATCCATGATGGCCTGTGGTCCCCGCCAGGTTTTATAGCAGCGCAGAGCCTGCTTGGGATTCTCTCTCTCTCCCTCTCTCTCTCTCTCTCTCTCTCTCTCTCTCTCTCTCTCTCTCTCTCTCTCTCTCTCTCTCCTCCCCACTCATGCTTGCTCATTTGCTCTCTCTCTCTCAAAATAAATAAATAAACATTTTTAAATTAAATAAATAAGGAAAATGCATATGAAATATATCACACGAACATCTGGAAGCAATTTTATTAAAGGACTGGTTATCTATTCTTCCTAGTGCCTTTTCTGTTGTGAAATCTGGTCAAATAATGGCATGAAGTCATTGGAACTTGTACCTAAGTTCAGAGTACAGTGAATTTTTCTAGAACAAATGCAAAATAGGTTTTCTAGTATGAAATTAATGAATGTTGTTAATGGCATAAAAGTGAATGAGACATCATTCTCCATCCTGCTTATAGCAAAAACTGATCAGATCATACTCTTTCTAAGATACTTAGAAAGATCAGCCTTGAAATTAAAGACAGACATCTCAGAAAAATCCAAATTAATTTATCATATAACCCTATTGAATGTTATAGAATCTCAGTGGCGTACGATGTAGAACAGTTAGTATACTTTTTGTTTGCACGCCAGAGTTTTCCAGTTGTTTTACTTTGTTTAGTTGGAAGAAACTGCTGACACAAAGTGTGGCTCAAATATTAGCTTATGTTTGGCACCCATATGATGAAGAAAAGTTGGGCAACTTTTCTATTTATCACTGAAAACTTATTTTACAGGAAAAGACTTTTCATTTGTTTAGTTAATTATTTTGCCAGCTGTTTTTAGAAAGAAAGAGCACCAACTATGCATACAGCAGAAAGAACATCACTACTCAAGAGAATGAACCCAAAATTACTCCATATTCTCCTTTATTTCCAGAGACAAGTTGGCATTTGAGAAATAAGTCTCTTGAAACTGAATGAAAATGAAAATTGGAAATACTAGCAAATTATAGCCTTGAGTTTGCAGTTTCACATGCCTTGCAAAGAAACTGCCAGTGAATAAAAGATTCTGCTTATCCTAACTGGCATATGCTGACTTCTGAGGAAAGAGGTACTCACATGAGTTTTTAAAATAAACGATGAGATTCAAAATACTTCTTTGTGACATTGGCACTGGCAGCAAAGACATTTCTCTGGCTTGCTCAGATGATGTCTTAGGGATGTATTCAATGTCTTGATTGGCCTGAAGCCATCACTTCATACCAAAATGCTAGGATTTTAGTTGCTGAGGGCATTAGATTTCCTAAATGACTAAATTGTGCTGGAGACTGCTCATCACTAACAGCTTGACTTTTTCCCCTTGAGAACTTCTCCTCCTGACAGAGAAAGGAAAAAATGTGTATTAGATTTTTTTTAAGTCCGCATTCTGCAGAAGACCATGAAGAAATACATTTCAGAGCAGTATTAACCAGAGCGGATTAGGAGTCTTTCCACCACTTCCTGTCAGGTAGAAGAACCATGCTTCCAGCATTTGAGTCTGTTCATCTGCATTTAGGTTACCTACAGTGAGCAGTCTCTAATTTCTGTGTCTTCATTCAATCCACTTGTCAAAACCTGTCTGATAGGGCCACCAAACACATATTTGCATTCCTGTGACCTATACTTGTAAACTAGAGGTTTCCAGCTCAATAAAGAAACTGACTTAAGAGTCACACTATCAAATTAACTGGAGATCCCTTGGTTTAAAAAAAAAAAACTATCAAATTTTATTCCACTCACTGGTAGTAAACAATTATTCTTACTTAAGAGACTTAAGAGTCACACTATCAAATTAACTGGAGATCCCTTGGTTTAAAAAAAAAATTATCAAATTTTATTCCACTCACTGGTAGTAAACAATTATTCTTACTATTATTAATTTTTAAGTTTTATCTCAATTTAAAATTGAAATTCATTTCATTTTTATTTACCTAAAAATGGTAGAACAAAATGAAAGGGAAAAACAAGGGTAATTGATGTAGAACTGAGCAGCTACATGTTCTTACCACTAGATGGTACCCCTACCTAAATAAGCTAAAATGCTGAGTCAGTAATGTGGAAATGTGCTGATGAAGTGGAGCTACTGAATAGAGAGATTTGGACTATGGAAAAATGGGATCCAGGTACATTTTTTAATACTATTAGACAAATGAGTTAGCAGAGACTAAAAATAGGAAATGCTTAACAGTCAAAACATTTGTGAATTTTTAAAATTCTGTCAAAAAAAGGAATAATAAAATAAGCAAAAATTAATACAGATTAAAACTTTGTAATTTTAAGTGTAACACAGTACCTCCAAAGATAATATAAAATATTTGAATAGTATATAAGTATGAAATTTTGGTAGGAAACTCATACTTTAAGATAAATGTATAATGTTCAACATAGAAAACTTCGGTGTAATAATACATATTGAAATTGACCTGTAGTTGAGAGAGGAGTCATGGAACTATGATCAATGGCATTCTTAATATTTATTTTCATATGTATAATTTCTGTGCTAACAATCCTCCATCTTTTTTATATGAATTTTGCCAAGCTAGTGTTAAGAACACACTGTTGAGTTGGCCACATTTTCTGCCCTGAAGCATCTCAGTCAGATTTTGAATGGTTGGAGCCAATAGAGAAACTAGACACCAGCTAGTCCTAGCCTGACCCTAATGAAGGAATCCAGTCCTGCCAACTTCTGCCTAAATAATTGTGGTGAAAAGAAACCTCACTACTTGACAACCCATTGCTTCATAGGGCCAGTTCTAGGAAACTTACTTATTTTAAAGCATTTTAGTATATGGAGTATCTATCCAGTAGTTTTAGTTGTGCCTTTTGATACAACACAGAACAAGTCAGCTGCTGCTTTCACCTGATAGCCATTCAGATCATGGTCACAGGTACTCTCTAGTCTAATTTTTTCCTCAAGAGTAAAAATTACTAAAATAAATTACAATAATTTTAAATATAGTTACCCTTCTCTGTTTTATGTTTTCTGTACACTTTATATGCCATCTATCTATAAATCGTAACAGTGCGGATTTATATGAAATACTAATTAGAGACCTTTCTTGGGTTGGCATCCATCTGCTATTTACAATGCTGAATAGAGTTATTCAGCTAGCTACAAATCCAACCCATATGTCTCTATCCCAGGTACAACATGAAAGTCTCTGTAACACAACTCTCAAACCTCATTAATTTATCAAACAGTTTTCTAAGGAAGACAGAAAGATAGCCAACAGGTACAGGAAAAGACACTCAGCATCACTAATCATCAAGGAAATGCAAATTGAAAGCACAATGAGATATCACTTCACACCTGTTAGAATGACTAATAACAAAAAGATAAGAAAATTACAAGTATTGGCAAGGATGTAGAGAAAAGGGAACCCTTGTGCACTGTTTGTGGGGATCAGGCCCTATGGAAGACTATATGAAGTTCCTCAAAAAATTAAAGATACAACCATCATATGATCCAACAATTTCACTGTAGGGTATTCATCTGAAGGAAAAAAATATTAAATCAAAAAGACAAATATACCCCATGTTCATTGCAGCATTATTTACAGTAGCCAGAATATGGAAACAACCAAAGTGTCCCTCAGTTGATGGGTAAAGGAAATGAGGTATATATATACAGTTGACCCTTGAACAACATGGGTTTGAACTGCATGGGTCCACTTCTATGCACATATTTTTATAGCACTGTAAATATATTTTCTCTTTCTTACGATTTTCTTAATATTTCCTCTAGCTTTAGTATAAGAATATAGTATACAGTACATATACAATGTACAAAATACATGTTGATCAGCTGTTTATGTTATTCGTAAGGCTTCCAGTCAACGGTAAGCTATTAGTAGTTAAGTGTGGGGGTACTCAAAAGGTATATGTGGATTTGTGACTGCACACATGGCCAAGATTGGCACCCTTAACCCATGAAATCTTCCCATCTGCAACAACACAGATTGACTTTGAAAATATTATGCTAAAAGAAAGAAGTCAGAGACAAGTACTGTATGATCTCTCTCATATGTGGAATCTAAGAAAAACACCAAAAGAAAAAAAAAAACCCAAAGTAAAACTCAGGAAACAGATTTGTGGTTCCCAAAGGCAGGGGGTAGGTGGGTCAAAATGGGTGAAGAGAGAGTCAAAAGATACAAACTTCCAGCTATAAAGTAAGTAATAAGTCTTGGGGACGTAAAGTATAGCATGATGACTATAACTAATACTATATATACTATATATAGTTCATATCAGCTCAAAAATACAAATATATTGCATATTTGAAAGTTGCTAAGAGAGTAAATCTTAAGAGTTCTCACCATAAGAAAAAAATTCTGTATGTATGTATGGTGATCATTTGGCAGTATGTAAATATACCTAATCATATATGCCTGAAACTAAGGTATGTCAGTTATTCCTCAAATAAAAAATATATCAAGCAATTATTAGCTATCTTATATATGCAGAACACCATTATCAGGCACTGGGATGTAAGTCAAGAAAGACCTGGTATCTTGGAATTTGGAGGTGATAATGGTCAGGTACACCAGTGTGTTTAGAATACAACCACAGTGAACTAAAAGAGACCCACGTTGACAATTGGAACATAGAAGACAGAGCTCTACCCTAGTCCCTTTTCTGGGGCTTCCTGTGGAGTTGGCAAGTTAAGTAGATTCTGAAGGGTCAGGAGTTGGCACTGATAGCAGTGGTAGGATGACGAAAACTGGGCAGCAGAAATCTGGGCTTTCATTCTGAGGCTGCTATTTCCCTGCTTTGTTCGAGAATCACTCTCCTTGCTAACGAATCCAGGAGGGGAATGGTGGTGTCCTCCCCCATTGCATTAGGCCTCCTTGGGTAGATGTCCAAATATCTTCCTCTTTTGTTCTTCTTGCACCAAATAACTTTTTAAAAGGATCTAATCTCTTCCATGTTAAAACCACCAAGGAAGGATACAGGATTTCTATTTTATTTGACAATCAGAATCAAAGGCAAAGTGTCAAAAACTACCCAAATTGCTCTTACCACTTTTTTTCCCCTGAGGGGGAAAAAAAACTGGCTGGTCAAGGGGAAATTAAATGGGTGGGCATAACCCCAGGTAAAATTATTAAGAGTACACTGTGGCATCCTCCCTCCAAGATGGCAGCCTTGTCTTCTTTCTCCAGTCCTCCCCTACACAACACTCAGGTCGTCAATCTCAATCACAGTTGCTACCCATTCTTTCCTCTCTCATCCTGTCCACGGTCGTCTCCAGAATTTCACATCTATTGTTAAGCTCTTCAAAACCCTGCTAATAATAGAATTGTTCATGCCCAAGCATGGATTCAGTAGGAGTTATCCCAGATGTTCTTAAGTTTCCAGAGAACCTGGAAGACTAGAAGTCTTTAAGGTTCCAATGAATAAGGCTAAAATAACCAGAATAATGCTCTCTTAAATCAGACTATGTTGGGAGCCATTCTTCTGACCCACCAATTGTTAAGCCAAACCAGTGTGTATTTCCTACCTCATTTGCCTTCCCAAAACATCCAGCCCAATAAGCACTGCTTAATTCAGGCATCATTGTATAAGATGCAAGGTAAATAAAGTGACATGAAGGCAGCTGGGAAATGCAGATTTATAAGCAAAGAATATCTTTTTATTCTTGGAATTATAGGGGCAGATGCAAATTACATGGTTATAGTTTTTAAAATACAATGTTAATTTTTATTAGACATTACACTTGACATAATCAGAAAACCAAAACATAGCTTTTTGTTCATAAGATGTTCATACATTCATAAGATGGCTTTTGGTAAAGTAATAGTTATCTTCAATTTTTTAATTTGGTTTGTTTTCCTTTTCAAATCAGGTTATTCAGAGAATATTCTACACAGTCAACAGATCTTGGAGTGGAAAAATAACTTCGACAGAGATAAGAAAAAGCAACTTTTTGCAAGTAGGTCTCTCACTGGAATTCATATATAAAAAGTAATTAAGAGGAGCCTGGGTGACTCAGTCAGTTAAGCATCCAAGTCCTGATATTGGCTCAGGTCATGATCTCACAGTAGTGGAATTGAGCCCTGTGTTGAGCTCTGCACTGAGCACGGAGCTTGCTTGGGCTTCTCTCTCTCTCCCCCTCTACCCTTTCCCCACTTGTTCACACACACACGCACTCTTGCTCTCTCAAAATAAATAAACCTTAAAAAAAAGAGCAATTTAAATAATACTATTAGTTCATTTAACAAATCTTTAAGTGCTTACTACATGCAAAGCACTTTTGCTACTTTCAGTCATTAAGTGTTTTTCAGATAACCTGGGATATTTGGGGGTAAACAAATAACCAGGGACTTCTGTATCAAGGCATGTGGAGTAAAGGAAAAGCACACAGTCACACCTGAGGAAAATTTCCATAGAAATGGATAACAAATATGCATAGAAGGCCTCACAGAAGGACTGACATGTGATCTTAACCTTGGAGGATATGGAGAGTTTATCAAAATAAAAAATTAGAAGAGGATTCCAGATAGAGGAGACTGTATATAAGCAAAGGCCTATAAGAATGAAAGTGTCTGAAGTCTAGAATGAACAGTCTAAGGTAGCCAGTGCTCTGCAGAGAGTGACTAGTGATGCAGCCTGACAGGCTGGATTAGGAAAGGCCTTGCAAAAGGAATAGAGGGATTTCAGTATGATCCTTTTGGCAATGATTCTTTATCCAGCTCCTACTGGAGTGGAGAAAAATATTAAAAATTCCTTTTAAGAAAAAATACATTTCATTCAATTATTTTATTTATTTTACCTAATAAGAAAGTGTTGACCACTAGTGGGAGCCTTTTACCGAGGCTGATTTACTGAGGCTTCATGTCTGATTGTTGAAGCTTCTATTAACCTAAAGAAAGCATTGTTCATAGTTGAAAGGAAATACATTATTTTCAATGAATCACACTAAATAAGCTTAGGGTAATATCACCTTATGTACTCTTTATTTTTCTCTGTCTTCGTCTAAGACAGACAAAGTAATGAAGACTTGGTAAAACGAGCAGCCCATATTACATATACACACCTAAATTCTAAAATGAATAGTAATCTTCACCGTCATTGTTAATATTTATTAAACACCTGGTACCTGCCTCTCTCCGCAGGTAATATGGGATGGGTCGAGATGGCAGTCATTCCGTAAAAGAGGCTTTACGCCTTGAGAATGATGATAATCCCTCACATTCCCGAAGCACATTAGAGTTTATCATTTCCAGCATTATTATACTACATATTTTTTTTAACTGATGATAAAATTTGAGGCTCAGGTATGGTTGGATGACAGGTAAGATCACACAGCGAGTAAGCTGGCTGAATTGGAAACAGAACTCAAGTATTCTTCCTAGAATATGGTTTAATTCTTCCCGCTCTCCCCTTCTCCATCCTTACTCTGCCTATTAGTGCATTATTCATGCATGTATGCTCATAATGTGTATGCTCATGAAGCATTCAGGCACATGACATATCTAGAATAATCAGAAGTCACTATCTCTTCACCCTGCCATTTCATTCCTGTTCCTAGACAGAACCGACATTATCTGTGGTTTTATTCCCTTGTGTGTTTACATGAAGTATATAGTTTTATTGTGTATGGCTACTTTTTTTTAGTTTTTCCAATATATGAGATCATTCTGTTAATTTTTTTTCCACTAACAGTATATCTTGACATTCTTTTCATTTCCATTCATATAAATCTGTCTCATTCTTGTGATTCTTCTGCATAATCAATGGTATGGCTCTACTGTAACTGATTCCATACTCCCCTTTAGAAGATGTTGAAGTCATTTTCATATTTTTCCTTTGGAAAGATGCAGTGAACATCCTTGTACTTTCCTCCTATTAAGAATATATCTAGAATAGGGGCACCTGAGTGGCTTAGTCGGTTAAGCATCCAACTTTGGCTCAGATCATGATCTCATGGTTCCTGGGTTTGAGACCCACATTGGACTCTGTGCTGACAGCTCAGAGACTGGAGCCTGTTTCGGATTCTGTGTCTCCCTCTTTCTCTGCCCCTCCCCCGCTCAATGTCTCTCTCTCTCTCTCTCTCTCTCTCTCTCTCTCTCTCTCTCTCTCTCTCACTCTCTCTCACTCTCTCTCACTCTCTCAAAAATAAATAAACATTTAAAAAAATTTTTTAAGGATTTTTCTAGAATAGACTAATGGAGGGGAAATCCTGAATCAAATGGTATGTGCATTTTCAGTCTGATACGTCCTGCCCAAAACCTGTACTAGTTTATACTTACATTTTCACCAACAGAAGACTTTTTCATTTTATGACAATCCAATAGGCTAAAATGAGAGCTGCTTCTCAAGATTTGTTTTATTGTACATATTTTGCTTTATACACGTTAAAGAACATTTTACAAAATACAAGACATGTTTGGGGGAAAAAATACTATTTTATCACCCTAATAGAACTAATAATATTTTTGTCTGTGTTTTTCTAGTCTCATATATGTGTGTGGATTAAATGGATTTTACATAGTTCTTAGTGTGTATAATTTTATATTCCATTTTTGCCTTTACCATGTAATGGTTTTCCTTTGTTTCTGTGTAGACTTTATAATTTTTACTGGCAGCAGAATCTTCCATTAAGTAGTTTTACTCTCATAATTTATGTTCTCAACTTTTCAAGGCATATTGGTTTCCCAGTATTTACATTTTGGAACATAATTTTTAATTGAAGTAATTTATTTGCATTATGAAATAGTTATATTTGTTCCTTATAATGTTTTTCATCTTGAATTCCACTTTATTTTCTAATAATTTTAACACTTTTTGTTGTTAAGATGTAGCTAATGTATATTTGTCTCTTTTTTTAACCTTCCTTTTAATTTTTATTTTAGACTTATCTCTTATGGATAGCATATATCTAGATCTATTTTTACGGGGGGGTGGTTTTTATACACAATCTGAAAGTAATTTATATGGAGACTCAATTCATTTATATTTTTTGTGATTGTAGATATATCTGATCTGACTTCTGCCATCTCATTTTGTTTTTTTCTATTTCCTAAGTTTCCTTGTAATTTCTTATATTTTTCTGAATCTTTAATTTCTGAAAACGTCTCTGTTTATCTGCCCACTTAGAATTGCAAGAAGCCTATTCAGCATTATTGTTTCTGGTATTTTCCATGGGGGCACCCAGTGAGTCAGGGGAGACCCGGGTTTGCTTCCAGCTCAGGGCCCTGCCGCTCCACCCCCTGCCTTCCACGCCAGGCCACCGCGCACCATCAGCACAGCGCTAGTCATAAGTCACCTTTATAGTAAACCTGATCTCATTACAAAACCAAACCCTGTATATAGATTTTCACTCTACGTAATAGATGCCCAGTCTTTATAATTTTGGAAAGTTAAAAGCAATGTCAGCTTATGACCATCTAATTCAGCCTCTTGTCTGTTCTGGTTTGGTAGTTTGGGGACCTCTGACGGGATGCAGTCTCCTTGGTAACAGTCCTTCCCTTTCCCTGCTTTTAAATCCTTCACAGCATCTAACCCTTTGCTAAGCATAATATAGAGCTTATAAATGCTTATAGATTGGTCGGTTGATTAAAGGTAGGATGAGGTTGCCTTTTATAGTTCCTGGTTTAGTACCAAAACAAAAATTTTAATTAAATTTAAAATAAAACTTTATAATGGCCAAAGCTGGTTTTCATAATTTTAAAATAAATTAATCCTTTTCTTCATACTCTATTTCAGACTCTAGCCCTTTTGGAAGAAGAGGAAGATATAAACCAAATCACAGATTACTTCTCCTATGAACATTTCTATGTTATTTATTGTAAATTCTGGGAGCTAGATAGTGATCATGACCTCTACATCAGCCAAGACGATTTATCTCGATACAATGACCAGGGTGAGTGTTTTATGGTTGGTAAGACTTAACTATTTGGAAGAAGGCAAGAGTTGTATGAATTGTTACACAAATGGGAAATTCCCATTTCTTAAATTCTTTATCTAATCGAGTCCTTTTATTTATTTATTTATTTATTTATTTATTTATTTATGAGAGTGAGTGGGGGAGGTACCAAGAGGGAGGGGACAGAAGATCTGAAGCAGGCTCCACACTGCTCAGTGTGGGGCTCAATGTGGGGCTCGAACTCACAAACCATGAGATCACAGCCTGAGACAAATTCTGACACTCAACCAAGTGAGCCACCCAGGTGCCCCATCAAGTCCTCTTTAAAGAGCCAAGGATTTTTAAGTGGGAATGAGTGAAGGTATCACTTTTTCATTTAGAAGGTAGGTGTAGGAGAAGAGACTTAAGTAAGCAGTTAGAGTCTTTGTTTTGATTAATTGATGAGTCTTTAGAGTATTTTAGTTTAGTTTTTGAGAGAGTGCGTGCGCGTGCGGGAGAGCGAGCTCGAGCAGGGGAGAGGCAGAGTGAAGGGAGAGAGCTAATTCCAAGCAGACTCTGCCCTGTCAGCACAGAGCCCCATGTGGGACTCAAACTCAGGAGACTGAGATTATGACCTGAGCCAAAATCAAGAGTCAGATGCGTAACCAACTGAGCCACCCAGGCACTCTGTGATGTTTATTTTCTTGTGATGAGTTGAACTAGATCCACTCCTGTGTAGAGTTTATTTGAAAGAGAATATATATACACCTTACAAATTTCTTATTTTACAGTATTTATAAACAGACAAGGATAAAAATGTTTTCAGTTTGCCAGTGTTTTCAAGGACCTATAAAAAAGTTAGTTTTTGGAATTTAGATCCAGAATAGGTACTTTCTCTGCAGATAAATTTTGTGTGCTTTCTTTTATCAGAACACAAAAATATTAATATCACATGATATTACTCCTTTTGTTTCATTTTTACCAGTGAGTAAGCTTACAATCTATTATCTGCAAATATTCTTCCTCAAGCACCAAAATACATTGACTCATTCTTTTTTCACAGGATTGTCCCTGTTCTATTCTTTATTGTCTTCTCAGGCACTGCTATTTTAAATCAGGCTTTAGCCTTTTAGGTGTACCAGAGCACAAATCTTAAATACATTGAATTTCACTTCTGTTATTTGGTATCTCTGTGATTAATGGTTTAGATATTAAGAAAAGTTTTATTCTATGTGATATCAAGTTTCATAGAACTTTCCATATATAAAAAAGCATCCTTCTCTATTCACAGGTGCCAACCAGGTATCAAGAGAAAATACTCAGATGTACTTACTGATGAACAAGTGTTTTAGTACTATACCTCCCTTCTTTAAATAGTCATAACCTTGCTGTCACCAGAATAGCATAAAGATGGAGATATTCACAGGTGTATCCGGTCAGCTTTATTAGCTGTGCATCTTCTAATCACTAGTGGTCAGATCATCTATGTAACATGAGGTCATGCAGAATCTTATGGGTTCTAAAGCACTCTTTCCAGCTGATACAACCATAAGTCTCATTAAGTTCCAAAATATTGGATATATACTATACATAAAGCAATTCAGTAGAGGCATATTAAAGTGATGATGTCCAGAAAAGTAGGCATCTAAGCCTGCATGATGAAGGGGTCACTGAAACTACATAATTGCCAATCCACTAACCTACCCTAAATGGGACAACATGATCTTCAATTTAGGGTAAACCTTCCAAATTTAAAAAAGACTTTACCTTTGGAATTAAATATCTGTGCCTTTCCTATACAGCCCTCTGTTTGTCTGTATAGTACAAATTATTAACCCCATAAACCAATATTCAACAAAGTCTGGAGGGCCCTTATATAAGCTTTGTGGCCAGGCAAGGGTATACTGACACCCATATTCCCAACACTCTTCAGCCAAATTTTGTGAGTAGGTTGACTGTACCTAACTCTGTGCAGAATAATTAGATGCTGATAGCTACTAACTGTCTAATGACTTCATCACTTATTTGAAAATTTTAGTGTATGTGCCATTTCCTGGGGCACTTCTTAAAAGAACAGATTCTTTCCTCATCAAATCCTTAGGTCTGAGGTCTGGTGACATAGCCTTTTGGTAAAACTAAAGGCTTTGGTTATTTTGAACCAAAGATACTGTTGCTGAGGTACATTGCTATACATTCTCTGGGATCTACCATCAAAAGCAACATACTATATTAAGATAAAATTGTCTTTCTGAATAAACCTTACTGGTGGAATTTCTAAAAATTATATGTTACGTCCTGGACTTTTATGGAATAAAAATATAAGAAAAGTATGTTTATGGTATATTTAGATATCTTTTATAAAATTCTCCATTGTTTTCCTCTAAGTCCTTTATCTTTAGGAGCTGCCAATCATTTCCCCTTAAATTTAATGTTAGGATAAAATTTATTTTGTTTTAGAGGAAAACTGTCTTGGATAGAGGATCAATACAGATTCTATACATTTTTGTCTTAGTTGTCAGGATGTTCAGAACTAACTTGATGCTCAACTATATTACTACATCACAGCTGTCAGGCATAATCATTTGCCTGTTTGGTTTTTTTTAATGATTGATTATGCCACCTCACATTCTTACTTTCAAAAATACAAATTATAATAAGTAAAAATTTAAATACTCATATTCTCATTATGGAAGATTATTATGTTTTAGCTTATAGCTACTGAAAATAAATATGCCAAAAATACTGCCTTTATAGAACATGTTCCTAACTAGCTTGTACTTTCTTGTTTACATTTAGCTTCGTCAAACAGAATTGTTGAAAGGATATTCTCTGGGGCGGTAACAAGGTAAGAAAAACCATCTGAGTTTAACAGTGAATTACGGGTAATCCTTTAGCAATCTCATTTTAGCACAGCTTCATGGCTTCACACAAGACAGCAGTGATTCTTTTGTATATGGACATCAGTCCTTTACCTAAATATAGGTAAAAGTATTTGATCCTGCTGATTATTTGCATTCAGGTTAGAAACCAGACTTCTTTCTTCATACCTGCAAATGTCTTCTGGTTTCACCCTTCTAGGCCTTTGAAAACAGGATGGGTTTTGTAACCTTTGTAAGATTTCCAACCTTCTGTTTATTTAAATTTTAGTTATAGCCTTCTAATATTTTTAACTTAATTTCCAAAGAAGGTGTTGCTTTATTTCTTAGACTGTCATCCTACTAAATTTATCTGAGTAATTGCTCAGAAAACTTTATAATGATGTTTTCTTCAGGGGAAAAACAGTACAGAAAGAGGGAAGAATGAGCTATGCAGATTTTGTTTGGTTTTTGATCTCTGAGGAAGACAAAAGGAATCCAACCAGGTATGACTTCTTATATTCCTTTTCAGTAACAATTAACACTTGAACAAAGCTTGAAAAATTGATGATGCATTTCCAGTGTATGCCGTCCTGACCTAGGGGTACAAGATGGATTAGACTTAGTCACTGCCCTTTCAGACTGAATCCATCCATAGTCATAAAATATCAAGGCAAATGTTTTTACCCCCAGAAACAAAGGTAAAGTGACATGTGAGCTGGCTAAGTAGGACTTAACTTTATACTTTGTACAGAATGTAGGAATGTATACTGTGAATTTTTATTGTTTTATGATCTTAATTGGTTCAGTAGTAAATTGGAGAGAGAAATAAGAGCAAATTGTGAGTGACTAGTATAGACAAATTAGAATCATCTCTCCCTTTCCTTGGCACTCTCAAGCATACCTTGATTTGTAGCTGTGAATTTACACGTTTCTTGCCATTATTCCCTTGTTTAAGCCAAAATTCTAGGTCCCTCTCTTCTTTTTATTCCCAATTTGTGTGACACAATACCCAATACATAGTTTGTGCTTAGTACCAAGGGAGGGAGAAGCTACAGTTTTTGGTGCTCTTTGCTAGTATAACTGACTCACCTGTGTGCATATTGGGTGAAGTCTTTATCTAAATAGTGGATATATGGTTTAGATCTCAGTGAAGTAGTGGGGCACCTGGGTGGCTCAGTGGGTTAAGCATCAGACTTGTGCTCAGGTCATGATTTCATGGTTTGTGAGTTTGAGCCCCACGACAGGCTCTGTACTGACAACTCAGAGTCTGGAGCCTGTTTCAGATTCTGAGTCTCCCTCTCTGTCCCTCCCCTGCTTGTGCTCTGTCTCTGTCTCTCTCTCTCTCAAAAGTAGTAAACATTTTTAAAAAATGTTTCTTAATTCAATGAAGTAGAAATCTAAGCTATTTCTTGGAAGCCTATTAGATTATTTTTAAATACCTTTGTTTTCCATTTCAAACAATAATCTGTTGTCCATTAGAGACAATTTAGAAAACATGGATAAACAGAAGAAAATAAATTTTAGTTCTAACACTCAGAGTTAGACACTGTTAAAAAAAAGTTGGTATATATTGTACCATCTTTTTCATATATTTTTACATACTTGTTAGACATTTAGATTAGCTCCATTGGATTAAGTCTTAAGTACCATACACTCCAAAATTTTTATGGATTGCTTGCCAAAACAGCTGCAGCTAAATAGTTGTAACACTCTCTACTTTTTTCATTAAAATAAATTTTCCAAGGAGTACCTGGATGGCTCATTCAGTTGAACATTCCACTTTTGATTTCAGCTCAGGTCATCATCTCAGGGTTGTGGGACTGAGCCCCTCATTGGGGTCCATACTGATTATGGAACCTGCTTGAGATTTCTCTCTCTCTCTCTCTCTCTCTCTCTCTCTCCCTCCCTCCCTCCCTCCCTCCCCCTCTGCCCTTCTCCCCCACTCGTGCTTTCTCTCTCTAAAATAAAATGTATAAGTTTTTTAAAAATAAGTAAGTAAATAAATAGATAAATATTCCCAAAATGGAATTGTTAGGTTTAGGGTTATATATGTATTTAAGGTAATTTATAAAAATTAAGTTGCTCTTTAGAAAAATTTTATCATTTTATACCTTTATCAGTAAGATACTGAACATATTACTAACACTAGGTATTTTCCTCCTAAAAATAATTTCCAATTTGATAAGTTAAAAATTATTTATATTGCATTTCTGTGATTACTAGTGAGGCTGAAATTTTTTCATATCACCCAGCCGTTTTTGTTTCATTATAGACAACTTGCCTTTTTATGTCTTTTGCTCATTTCTGTGGATTTGTTAAGTTTATTTTACCACAAATACAAAATATATTAGAGTTTTTATATTTAATATTGAAAATATTAAAACATATAATATAAAAATATCTAAAATACATATATTCAAAAACCTTAGTATGAAATTCGTTCATATTTCCATGACCTGAATTTAATATTTGTACATATCCTTCCACTCCTCCGCCTCCCTTTTTTCTCTCCCCACTCTTTCGCCTCCTCTCTGTTTCTCCGTGCACCACAAGATGTACTATGCTAAATGGCATCATATTATATAGATTTGTGACACACTTTTTCACATAACAGTATATTTCCATGCCAGTAAGTATGCATGTTTATAATTTATCATTAATGCATTATTTTGAAAGCTTGGGTTGTTTAAATTAGATCACCTAAATTTCTGAAGATTTGAAGGCTATTCTTTTTTCTAAGTCTTGACTTTTCAGTAACCCTCTCAGCAATCTTTTATCTTTCATATTTCTTCACTTATGAAAAAGCTTTTCTTAAATAATTCTCATCCATATTTTCCTCTTTCTGGAACCTTATTAGTCCATAGGACAGATGAAGAGAACTAGAAATGGTAATGAAAAAGATTAATAGAACAAACCATGAATATATAGTTGTTCTTTTCTCAGCTTCTTTAAAAAACATAAGTTACATAAAGTAATAATTAGACCAGTGTAGTTTTGGGTTTATAATATATATAGATGTAATATGTATAAAAAAATAGCACAAAAAAAAGAAGGAAGAGAATTATATAGGAGTAACATTTTAGTATCTCACTGGAACTAAGTACAAATCTGAAGTAGATTCTAAGAAGATAAAAATGTATATGCCAAGCCCTTACAGCAGCCACTAGAAAATTAACTAAAAAATGTATAGTGAAAAATGTAAGTAAAAGAGTTAGAATGTTACACTTAGAAAATATTCACTTAATGTAAAAGAAAGCAGGAAGGAGAAATAGAAAAAATGCCACGCAGATAGAAAACAAAAAGTAAAATGACAGACATAATTCCAGCTATATCAATAATAAATTTATAAATGTGAATGGATTAAATATTCTATCAAAAAGAGATTTTCGGACTGGATTTAAAAAACCAATATAGGGGCATCTGGGTGGCTTAGTCGGTTAAGCATCCAGCTTCGGCTCAGGTCATGATCTCACTGTTCGTGAGTTCGAGCGCCATGTTGGGCTCTGTGCTGACCGCTAGCTCAGAGCCTGGAGCCTGCTTCAGATTCTGTGTCTCTGTCTCTCTCTGACCCTCTCTGGCTTGTGCTATCTCTCTCTGTCTCTCAAAAATAAAAAACATAAAATTAAAAACCAATATACAATTATATGCCATCTATATGAGACACAGATTTAAAGATACAAAAGTGAGAAAAAAGGAAAAGGAAGTATAAAGCTATGTCATGTAAACAACAACCATAAGAAACTTAGAGTGGCTTTATAAATATCAGAGAATGTAGACTTTAATACAAAAAGAGTTACTAGAAACAAAGAAGGACATTTTATATGATAAAAGGGTAGGTCCAACAGGAAGATACTACAATTAGAAACATATATGCACCTTACAACATTGAAGCCTAAAATACGTGAAACAAAACTGACAGAATTGAAATAAACAATTCAACAATAGTATCTGAAGACCTCAATACCCCGCTTTCAGTGATAGGTAAACAATTAGGAGGAAGATAAACAAGGAGATAGAAGTCATGAACAACACTACAACAAAACTATAAACCAAATAGACCTAACAGAATCTATAGAATACTCTACCTAAGAATAATAGAAAATATATTCTTCTCAAGTACACATGGAATATTCTCCAGGATAGAACATATGACAGGCCATAAAACAGCCTCAAATAAATATAAAAAGAAGTAAAATCATACAAATCATTATCTCTGATTATAATGGAATAAAATTAACAATAAGCTATAGGTATTTGGAAATGTCTCAAATCAATATCCTAACTTTCTACTTCAAAGACACTGGGGGAAAAAGGAGCAAATTAAGCATAGCAAACACAAAGAAGGAAAGAAGAAAGATGGAAGTGGATGAATTAAATAGAGAATAGAAAAACGATAAAGAAAACCAATGGAACCAAAAGTCAAGATTTTTTTAAAAGAATTAATAAGGCCTTAGCTACAGGACACCTGGGTGGCTCAGTCAATTAGGCATCTCAGCCCAGGTCTTGATCTGAGGTTTGTGGGTTCAAACCCCACATTGGGCTCCAGGCTGGGCATGAAGCCTCCTTTATAAATGAATGAATGAAACCTTAGTACACTGATTAAGAAAAAAAGAGGCAACATTCAGATTATTAAGGTCAGAAAAAAAGAGGTAACATGAATGCTGACCTTAGTAGAATAAAAAGGAATGTCATACACATATATATAACAACTTTATATTAACAAATTAGATAACTTAGACAAAATGGGCAAATTCCTGGAGAGACACAACTGCTAAACTGGGTCAAGATGAAATAACTCTGACTAGGAAAAATAATCTCAGGCTGAGATGACTTCACTGGAAAATGATACCACAACTTTTTAGAAACAAAATAAATGAGCAAAGAGAGGGGGAGAGAGAGAGAGAGGCAAACTGAGAAACAGACTTTTTTTTAAATGTTTATTTAGTTTGAGAGAGACAGAGACAGAATGCTAGTGGGGAAGGGGCAGAGAGAGACTAAGACACAGAATCTGAAGCAGGTTCCAGACTTTCAGCTGTCAGCACCGACCCAGACGTGGGGCTCAAACTCATGAACCATGAGATCATGACCTGAGCTGAAGACAGACACTTAACTGACTGAGCCACCCAGGCGCCCACGGACTCTTAACTATAGAGAACAAATTAATGGTAACTGGAGGGGAGGTGGGTGGGGGGAAAGGGTTAAACAGGTGATGGGGATTAAGGAATGCACTTGTGATGAGCATGGGGTGTTGTATGTTAAGTGATGAATCACTAAATTCTATTCCTAAAAATAAAATAAAAGTAACAGTTCTTTACAAACTCTTCCAAAAAATAAAAGAATAAGGAACACTTCCGGATATATTCTATACGGCCAATATTACCCAGATTCCAAAACCAGACAAAATGCAAACTTGGTTTCCGTTCTAAAAGTCAAACAATATAATATATTAATAAAACAAAGGATAAAAACCACATGATCATCCGAGTAGTTTCAGAGAAAAGCAGTTGAAAAAGCCCAGCACCTCTAATTGGTTTAAAAAAAAAAAAAAGCTATGAATGGAAGTGAATTCCTTTGACCTGGTACAGGATATCTAAGAACAACCCAAAGCTAACAACTAGTGAATGGTGAAAGATTGAAATCTATTTCCTATGATCAGAGAAATAACAAGAATGTCTGTTCTTTCAATGTTGTGCTGAAGGTTCTAGCCAAGACTATTAGGCAAGCTAATGAAATAAAAAGCAGCCAAATTGGAAAGGAAAGAGGAAAACTATCTCTATTTGAATGTAGTTTATACATGAAATCCCAAAAAATCAACTAAAAAACTATTAGAGGGGCACATGGGTGGCTCAGTTAGTTAATGTCCGACTTCAGCTCAGGTCATGATCTTACGGCTCATAAGAGCCTGGAACTTGCTTCGGATTCTTTGTCTCCCTCTCTCTGCCCCTCCCCTGCTCGTGCTTGCGCTCGCTCGCTCGCTCTCTCTCTCTCTCTCTCTCAAAAATAAACATTAAAAAAAAAACTTTTAGAACTCAGTAAAGGTTAAATAAGGTTGCAGGATATAGCATCAACTTATAAAAAATCAATTATATTTCTGTGCACTAACAAAACAAAAATTAATTAAGGAAATAATTCCACTTATAATAGCAAAGAGAATAAAATACCTAGAAACAAATTTGACAAAAGCATAAAACTTTTACTATGAGAACTATAAAACATTGTTGAAAGAAATTAAGGGAAATCTAAATGAAATGAAGGCATCCCATGTTCATGAATCACAAAGTTTAAAATTGTTAGAATGGCAGTACATCACAAATAGATTTGTTAATTCAAAGCCAATTTCTAACAAAATCCCAGCTACTTTTTGTTATTTGTTGTAGAAAAGAAAATGCTGAATCTTGAATTCATACAGAACTACAAAGGGATCAGAATAACCAGAGCAGTCTTGAGAAAGAACAAAAGCATAGGACTCATACTTACCAATTTCAAAATAGACAAAGCTAAAGTAAAGAAGACAATGCAATACTGGTATAAAGACTGGCATGTAGATAAAGAGTTAGAATTAAGAGTCCAGAAATAAATCCTCACATTTATGGCTAGTTGATTTTTAACAAGGATGCCAAGATAATTCTAATAAGGAAAAAAATAGTCTTCTAAGAAATGGTGTTGGGAGTTGGATATCTACATACAAAAGAATAAATATGAACCCTCCCTAACATCATACACAAAAATTAGCTCAAGTAGATAACAGATCTAAATGTGAGAACTAAAACTATAAAACCTCAGAAGAAAATATGAGTAAATTTTTGTGATCATGGTTTCTTAGATATGACATCAAAAGCACAAATAGAAGAAGAAATAGATGAATTGGACTTGAAAAAAATTAAAATCTTTCATGCTTCAAAAGACAGCATCAAGAAAGCAAGAAGACAACCACAGCATGGAAGAAAATACTTGTAGATGATATATCTGACAAATGACTTGTATCTAGAATATATAAAAAAAATACACTCAATAATAAAAAGATTCATCTAAAAAGGAGCAAAAGAATTAAATAGATATTTCTCCAATGAAGGTATATACATGTACAATAAGCCTGTAATGAGATTCTTGCTATCATTAATCAGGGAAGTACAAATGAAAACCATAATGAGATACCACGTCACATCCACTAGGACAGCTATAATGAACAAGTGTTGACAAGAACGTAGAAAAATCAGAACCTTCATATGCTGCTATTGGTAATGGAAAAGGCTGCAGCCACTATGGAAAACACTGTGACAGCTCCTCCAAGAGATAAACATAGGGTTACCATATGACCCATCATTTCTACTCCTAGGAAGATCAAGAGAAATGAAAACTTTCACACAGAAACTTGTACACCCGTATTCAGAGCAGCACTATTAATACCCAGAAGAGGGGGACTTGGGTGGCTCAGGCAGTTAGGCAGTCCCTATTGGTTTCGGCTCAGGTCATGATCTTGTGTTTAGTGAGTTGGAGCCTCCCTTTGGGCTCTCTGCTAAGGGTGTAGAGCTTTCTTGGGATTCTCTCTGTTCCTCTCAGTCTGCCCCTACCCCACTCACTCTCTCCCTAAAAAATAAACAAACATTAATATAATAGCCAAAAGATAGGAACAGCCCAAGTATGCATCAGCTAATGAATGGATAAACAATTATAATATATCCATATAATGAAATATTATCTGGCAGATGAAAAAATTAAGTACTGATGCATATAAAACATAGTTGAATCTTGAAAACTTGCAAATTAAAAGCCAACAGTCACAGAAGACATTTTGTGTAAATACATTTATATGAGTTGTCCAAAATAGGCAAATCTACACCTATTCAGAAAGTAGGTTAATGGTTGCCTAGGCCATGCCATTATATAATGTGCTTGTTTTAATAAAACTGTTTTAAATTTTTTAAAAAATGAGGGACCTAGGAGAAAATGAGGAATGAGTGCTAATGGGTATGGAGTTTCTCTTTGGTAGTGATGAAAATTGATTGTAATGATTGTTATGCAACTCTGTGGATAAACTAACAACCACTAAGTTATACATTTTAACTGGATTATTTGTGATATGTGAAATATACCTCAGTAAAGCTGTTTACAAGAAAATGAGTAGAAATAACACATAATTTATTATCTAATCATAATGGAATTGATGTAAAAATAAGAAAATAACTAAAAATAAGAAACGATGACTGGAAAATCTCTACACACTTGGAAATTAAACAACATACTTTTTAAAAATTATTTTTTCATGTTTATTTATCTTTGAGAGAGAGAGAGACAGAACATGAGCAGGGAAGGGCCAGAGAGAGAGGGAGACACAGAATCCAAAGCAGGCTCCAGGCTCTGAGCTGTCAGCACAGAGCATGACACAGGGCTCAAAGTCAAGGACTGCAAGATCATGACCTGAGCTGAAGTCAGATGCTCAACCAACTGAGCCACCCAAAAGCCTCTAAACAACCTATGGGTCCAAAAATATGTCTCGAGAAATTAGATGGTCCAAAGATAGAGGAGTGGTATAAATAATCTATACACTGTTCATAAAGGTGATGACTTAAATGAAATGGACCAATTCCTTGAAAAGTCACAAATTAACAAAAACTTATGCAGAAAGAAATATATAACCTGAATAATTGTTAAGGATTCCACATCCTAGGAGTTAAGCAGATAAACATGCAAAATGCTATCTCATATAACAGACCATACATCATAGTGATAAAGAGCCCAGGATTTGGAGTCATACAGAAAATTTGAATTCATAATTAACAACCTTTTGAAGAATAAGTCTGTCAGCTCAGATAATTTTACTATTACAATCTTCTGCACATTTGAAGATGAAATACCAAATTCTATACCACTTCTTCCAGAAAACAGAAAAAGAAGGAACAATTCCTAACTCATTTTATGATGGCAGTGTTACTTTTATACCAAAACCAAACACAGCAAAAAAAAAAAATAAATAAATAAATAAAACTACAGCCCAACATCCCTTAGGAAGACAGACTCAAAATTCATTAACAAAATAATAGCAGATCAAAGCTCAGCTTCTGTAGTTCTACAAAAAATGCTGGTGGTATTTTGATAGGGATTGCATTAAATGTGTAGATTGCTTTGGGTAGTATAGACATTTTAAGTGTTCTTCCAAGCTGTGAGCATGGAATGCTTTTCCATTTCTTTGTTTTCTCATTAATTTCTTTCATAAATATTCTATAGTTTTCAGAGTACAGATCTTTTACTTCTTGGGTTAGGTTTATTCCTAGGCATCTTAATGTTTTTGGTACAGTTGCAAATGGGATCAATTCCTTGATTTCTTTTTCTGCTGCTTTATTATTGGTGTATAGAAATGTGAAAGGGTCACATGCAACCCAGTGTTTACAGCAGCATTATCAACAATAGCCAAATTATGAGAAGAGCCCAAATGTCCATCGACTGATGAATAGGTAAAGAAGATGTGGCATAAATATACAATGGAAGATTACTCAGCCATCAAAAAGAATGAAATCTTGCCATTTGCAACTATGTGGATGGAGCTAAAGTGTATTCTAAGCAAAATAAGTCAATCAGAGAAAGACAGATACCATATGATTTCACTCATATGTGGAATTTAAGAAACACAACAGATGAACATATGGGGGGTGGGGGAGAAGAGCGGGAAACCACAAGAGTCTCTTAACAATAGAGAATGGACTGAAATGCTGATGAAGGGAGGTGGGGGGAGATGGGCTAGGTGAGTGTTAAGGTATCAAGGAGAACACTTGTGATGATCACTTGCTGTTGTATGCAGGTGATGAATCCCTGAATTCTGCTTGCTGAAACCAGTATCGCACTGCATGTTAGAATTTAAATTAAAAAAAAAAAAAAATACAGCTTCTCAACCTCTCAGGCCCCTCTTCCAGAATCAACAGATGCCAACAAAGGAAAGATGGCCCCAAATGCTAGGCTCCTTCTCTGTGGATTTCCTTCTAGACCTGGATGCTATAATTCTTCACTGTCCTGTTAATTTAGTCCTTTGCCTTCAAAGAGCATTTTTCCTCCAGATTTCATCAATGGGAAGGTTAATCCAAAACATTTAGTTTATCGTTACTAGAAGCAGTACTCTTCAGGTCAGCTTGTCATATCTTGAGATCCCTAACTGGATCTCTACTTAAAGAAATATCACCAAAGGAGGTTTTTAGAATCCGAAGCCTTTTTATGTGCCCCTTTTCTGCCTTGCCTCTTGCCTTTCTCCTGTTTAATACGATAAACATATTGTTGAGGCTTTATTTTTTGCGAGGTGACAGGTGTTTTATATGCAATGGTTTATTTAATCTTCATATTGGTGACTTTTTGGGGTGATGATGGGGTGGTCTAGAGCCAACGGCTAAGAAAGAATTCTTGAAGATGTCTTTGGTGCAAAAAGGTGATTTTATCAAAGGATGGGCACTGGGATTGTGAAGAGTGGCTCCTGGTATACTGTGAGCGTGGGGAGGTAAAGACAAATGGGAGGCCTCCAGAGGGACTTTGATATGCTGAAGAGGACTCCTAAGATACCTGAGACCTTGCTCTTGTCAAGCTAAGGTTGTTTTTTCCCTGTAGCAAAGCATTTAACATTAGGACAGCAGGGGGTTTCTGGAGGAATGTTATACTCTGTATTTGCCTCAAGTATTTGTCAATGCAGTGCAGTTATAAGGAAATTTAATTTCATCTCCATTTCCTTCTTGCCTTTGTTCCCCATATCACTATGGAGGGTGACGTTGGGGCTCAGGGAAATGGAGTCTAGTTTTCTGGAGATTAGGCTATTGATAAAATTGCCTTTTTCTTGTGATTTACTAAGATATTTGTAAACTGATAGAGACTCCTGCCTGCATGACTATAATCTCTTATCAGCTGGCCATTTGTTTTCTTTCCTTTGTCCTTGGGCAGCCAGGAGTGCCTGAGGAATATCACACATGTCCAACTGGTAGCTTGTGCTTTGCCCTCTGCCCGCCCCATGCTCCCTCATCAATATCACTATAAATTTAATGGTCCCATATTACAATTGAGGGAACCAGCTCTGAGACCTTGCACACCTAGTATGTAACCTGGCTTGGATTTAAATCCACATCTTTATGACTCCAAATCCTGGGCTCTATCAACTATGATGTATGGTCTGTTATATGAGACCGCATGTTTGCAGTGTTTGTCTTCTTAACAACTAGGCTGTGAAATCCCTAAAGGAGAGTTCTCTTGGTGTCCTGAAATGCTTAAGAGACTAAAAATTAGGCCAATCATGAAAGAAAGAACTCCTAATTTTGACTTGTTAATATGTTTCTTTGGCTTCTATTGGCACTTATTAGGCACCCAGTGTATGTATTGTCCGTGCTTCATATTGCCTTACTAAAGAAGAATGTGAGGAGAAAACAGTTAAGCCTCACTGTTAAAAGTAACAAGGGAAAGGGAGCCTGGGTAGCTCAGTCAGTTAAGCTTCTGACTTCAGCTCAGGTCATGATCTCACAGTTTATGGGTTTGAGCCCCATGTCAGGCTCTCTGCTGACAACTCAGAGCCTAGAGATTGCTTTAGATTCTGTCTCCCTCTCTCTCTGCCCTTCCTGTTGTAGTCTATCTCTCAAAGATAAATGAATGTTTAAAAAAAAAAAAAGGAACAAGGAAAATGTCTGTACATCAAAACCAAACTCTTATGTAACAAAATATAATAGGCAACACTTTGCAGAAAGCAGGTTTGTTCCTTATGAAAGACATGGGTGAAAATTTTAGTTTCTTGAAAAAAGGTAACATAAGGAAACTGTGATGAGTGCTGTGTAAAATACTACTTATAATATTCGGATCTTGAGTCTTTCCTGTGCTTAGTTCTGTCAGGGTTAAATAAGGAGATTATCTTTGGGTAGATTGTTTTTTGTGAACAGGCTCTTGCAGCCTTCTTTTGGTAAACTTTGAGCATCCTTCTGCCCTGCTTTTTGTTTTTGTTTCGTTTTTTATCACATTCTGCTTCTACCTTGGTTTTTTAACTAGGTGTCCTCACCAGCAACTATCTCATTCACCTTTATGTCTGAAGGGACTAGGCCAATGCCTTTGAAGTTGTAGGCACTAAAATATTTCTCCTGAATACTCAAGGGAATGTATAGTTAGCTAATCCCTAAGCAATAATGGAACTTCCTATAACTTTCTTCTTCAATGGCTTACAGGAATGATCAGGGGTAAGAAATGTTTGGTCCAGAACTTTATTTCATTCGGCCTGAGGACAGGGGCAGGAAGCAACCTTGTTTATATCTACATTTGTATAATTTGTCATGAGTAAAATTATGCTTTAAAACCAAAAATTGGTGGCAAATATAGTAAAATTTTAACACTGGTTCTCTTTGGGTAGTTATTCCTTATGTGTGTTTTCAGTTTTCCCATTTTCCTACAATAGATAGTCATTACTTCTGGACTCTAAGAAAATACTACCTTTAGTAAGGAAAGAAAAGGAAAAGAAAATCTTCATTGGAAAAGAAAAAGCTTTAGAGAGTATCTGGTATTTCCAATAAGAAAATCCTCTCTGAACATGTCATGTATGTGTTTAACCAGCCAGCCAGCCTATGCTGCTAAACTTTCAGGGACAAATAATTGTTTACTAAGGTATGTTGTTCCAGTTTTCTAGCTCTAAGCTAAAAAAAAAAAAAATCTCTTTTGTACATTAATCCT
The DNA here is from genome assembly GCF_006229205.1 of Suricata suricatta. Taxonomy (NCBI): domain Eukaryota; kingdom Metazoa; phylum Chordata; class Mammalia; order Carnivora; family Herpestidae; genus Suricata; species Suricata suricatta. The sequence goes on along the minus strand of NC_043704.1, from coordinate 124,392,060 downwards.
TTTTATTCTAATATTTTTAAATTTTTTAAACATTTATTTATTTTCGAGAGAGTGAGACAGAGCACAAGCTGGGGAGCGGAACGAGAGAGGGAGACACAGAATCCAATGCAGGCTCCTGGCTCTGAGCCATCAGCACAGAGCCTGATGCAGAGCTCAGCCCCACAGACCATGAGATCATCACCTGAGCTGAAATTAGACGCCCAGCCAACTGAGCCAGCTAGGCAGCCCTCTTTTTATGCTAATATTCACTGAATTATATCGTATACATCTACCCATGATACTCTCAAACATTTAAAGGCAGCTATCCTGTCACTAAGGGAAATAGCAAGGTAATAATGTATCTGTCTCTTTGCCTTCTAGCTTTCTTTCTCTCTTATGTGTTACAAAGAGATTTGCTAAAGTGTATGCTTAAGCTTTATGTATAGACTCTTTTATCTTTGTTCTTAATTTAAAGTGCAACTGACTATAGTAGTTTACATTTCTCAGTAATATAAGTTGTCTTTCACTTCAGTCCTGTTAGGTACTTGTCAAAACCAAGAGTCTTCCTATTGTCCTAGTTTTATTCTCGTAAGTAATAAGGAATTTGAAGACTTAGAGACCTTAGAGACTGGTCAAAGGACAATATACTACCCCTTTTCACCCAACACAAAACATTAGTACTAAAAAATTAATGACACATGGTATAGCAACCACATATTGCCACACTTATTGTAGTCCTCTGCTCATGAGATCTGTCTTCTCAAGATTTTTCTCACAATCTGGAAATATTTTAGAGTGGGGTAGTATTCTTTTGCAACTTCTAAAACTCTTAGAGTAGATGTGGTATGACTGGCTCTAACCACAGCCAAACTATTACCTCCTATTCATTGGATTCACTGAATGTCCCCTCTGTTCTTTAATGGTAATATTAAACAGTCAGCTGATATAGTTTTTAAAAATAGGTATCTCAAAAGAAATTTGCAAGGATTACATACTTATTGCAATAGTAAAAAATTTATCTCTCTGAATAAAGGTACCCATACTTGAAAATAATAGTCACAACTTAGTTAATTTCACTTTTCTCTCCTCAAAAGATATTTTTTAAACCATTAAATATATGGAGGTTCTTAATATGGCTCAAGAACTACATATAAGAATATAACCAAGGGTCTCCTAGAACCTTATCTTGAAAAGTTTTACTTTGCCCCAAGAATCGGTGGTCTTTTAGAAAACATTTTTCCCTGTCACCAATTAATGCTGTTTGCTTTGTACTTTGTGATTAATTGATGACATGACTAAACATGCCATTCCAAGTGATAATGCTAAATTATAGTGGCTATAATATAGCATGAATAACTTACTGAGTGAAAATAGCAATTTAATCATATGTAGTGCTTTTGGTTCCTCTTGAAATTCCATTAAAATAACAGTAAAGAGAGTTTTTGTAAAGAATAAATTCATGGGATGCCTGGCTGGCTAGTTGGTAGAGCATGCAACTCTTTTTTTTTATTTATTTATTTATTTATTTATTTATTTATTTATTTATTTATTTTTATGTTTGAGAGACAGAGTGTGAGCAGGGGAAAGACAGAGAAAGAAGGAGATACACAATCTGAAGCAGGGTCCAGGCTCCGAGCTTTCAGCACAGAGCCAGACGTGGGACTCAAACTCACGAACCACGAGATCATGACCTAAGCTGAAATCAGCTGCTTAACTGACTGGGCCACCCAGGTGCCCCTGAGCATGCAACTCTTGACCTTATGATTGTGAGTTTAAGCCCCACATTGAGTGTAGAGATTTTTTTTTAATTTTAAGAAAAAAAAATTCATAATAACAAAGTAAAAAAGAGAAAACAAATATTGGTAACTGAAAGCAAATAAACTTAGCAGAATACCTAAATCCTAAGTTAACAGAGCTAAAGACTCTGAAGCATATACAGAAGCAAGCAACTGTATATGCCCAGCAAAAACCTCTAGACATCCAGGACTTGGGATCCTTGGACGTAGGTGGGTGGAATAAAGGTAACACCAAAAATCAGAATAGTTTAGGAAGGTTTGTTTGAACAGTTGATCTCCAGCTCATCTCTGCCCAGGCAGAAGACTGATACTTTATTCCCTGGAGAATATAAAATAGAGGGCCTCTAAACTAGGGAGCACAACGGAAAGTATGAGTAACATACTAGAAGCAGAATAAATGAATATATACATACTGAATGCTGGGATGCCCAATTTTCATTACTCAACCTACAGAATGCAAGCAACCTGTTCTGAACCTCTGTACAGGTGATTAAAAGATGCTTTTCTGGAGAATCCAGAAACCAAGAATAAAGACCTGTAGATCTGACAGTAAACCTCAGAGTCAAGAAATCCATAGATCAGAACTTCCAATCACCTTTTTAGCATCCACTCTTTTTATTTTTATTTTTTTAATTTTTAGAGAGAGCTAGAGAACAGGAGCAGAGGAGAGGAACAGAGAGAGAATCTTAAGCAAGCTCTATACTCAGTACAAAGCTTGACATGGGGCTTGATCCCATGACCCTAGGATCATGACCTGAGCCGAAATCAAGAGTCAGACGCTCAACTCAGCTAGTTGCCCCAGTGCCTATTCTTAAATATGAGCAGAGAACAAAGGATCTCTGAATATCTGAGTGAAACCTCTTACATAAAAGGTGGAGACCAGGGGCTCCTGGATGGCTCAGTTGGTTAAGCATCTGACTTCAGCTCAGGTCATGATCTTACAGTCCATAAGTTCGAACCCCGCATCAGGCTCTGTGCTGACAGCTCAAAACCTGACACCTGCTTTGGATTTTGTGTCTTCCTCTCTTTCTGCCCCTCCCCCACTCATATTCTGTTTGTCTCTCTAAAAAATAAACATTAACAAAAATAAAATAAAAGGCAGAGAACAAACAAATAGAAGGAGGAGAAAGCAACATGAATGAAACAGACAACTTCAGGGAAAAGAAACCTACAGCAGCAATCACAAGACACTGAAATAGAAGAAATTATATTTACACAACATGATCAGAATGATACTTTTTATAAAAGGAACATTCAAGGAACCAAAATGAACTGTGGAAATCAAAACTATGATAGCAGAATTTTTTTTAAAAATGTCCATTAGAAAAAGCTAAATAAACCTCACAGAAAGAACAACAAAGATGAAACAATAGAAAATAGAGACAAGATATGAAAATTAGAGAACTAGCCCAAAAAGTCCAATGTAACTGGAAACTGAAATATGATGCAAGCCATACATGTAATTTTGAAATTTAGCAACAAAAGATTGATGTCAGCAAGATGGCAGAATAGTTTTCATTGCTTGTCCCCACACAGAAATACCAATTTGAACAACTATCCATGCACAAACTGCCTTCAGAAGAGCTAAGGATTGCAGGCAAGAGATTGAAGCCCCTGGATAGAGCAAAGAAATAAGAAAATATGAAGAGGGTAGAAAGGAAAAATCTCACATTACTTGTGTCACTCCATCTCCAAAGCCCAGGCAGCCTAGTATGGAGAGAGCTATGGGGGGAAGAGAGTGAAGTGAGTACCCACCTTGACTGTGGACCCCAGCACCAGACCCTCCTAAATAAATAGCAACACCAGGCTAGCACCAGTGGACACAGCCCCTAAGCCCACCCCAGTGCCAAGCCAGCCCCCATGGACCCAGGCTCCAGGCTCACTCCAGCACCAAGCCAACCCTCAAAATTCCAGATTCCAAACGAGCTATTGCAGAACCATCCTCCACATTCATCCAGCACCGGGTTGGCCACTACAACCATAAGCTTGCCCAAGTGCCAGATCAGCTCCTGGTACCCCATTCCCAGGCTCCAGAAAAAACCAGTAGATTTCAACAGTGGCCAGTCTCTACAGACCCAAGCTCCAGCAGACCTGTATTTCTGGCATTACAGACTCATTCCAGCAAAACTCCCTGCAGACGCAGGCTCAAGACTACCTACCTGCTCACCTGCTGGCCTGGGCCTCCTGGGGCCTCCAGCCCACAGACGCCATTAGACAGCTGCCCAGAATCTCTGAACAGACAGACTGCCACAGGGCTTTCCCTGCCAAAGTCAGTCTTTAAATACTGAAAGAAGAGCACTTGGGTGGCTCAGCTGGTTAAGCATCTGACTTCAGCTCAGGTCATGATCTCATAATTTATGGGTTTGAGCCCCATGTTGGGCTCTGTGCTGACAGCTCAGAAATAAATAAACAAAAATATACATAAAATACATAAATAAATACATAAAATGAATACCGACAGAGTTGGGCTCTATGCTGACAGCTCAGAGGCTGGGGCTTTGTTCAGATTCTGTGTTTCCCTCTGTCTTTGTCCCTCTTCTGCTCTTGCTCATGCTCTCTCTCCTAAATAAATAAATAAATAAATAAATAAATAAATAAATAAATAAATAAATAAAATGAAGACTGAGATACCTACTTCTTCAGATGCAGAGACAACAATGCAGTGTTACAAGGATCATGAATAACCAAGGGAATGTGACACTACCAAAGGAACAAAATAAAGTAGCAGTAATTGACCTTAAAGAAAATGAGATCTGCAAACTGCCTGACAAAAAATTTAAAATAATCATCCTTTTTAAATTTTTAAAAAATTTTACTGATATATGTTGAGACAGAAAGTGGGGTTCGGGGGTGGGCAGAGAATGAGAGAATCCCAAGCAGGCTCCAGCACAGAGTCTGATGCAGTGATTGAACTCACAAACCGTGAGATCATAACCTGAACTGAAACAAGAGTTGGACCGTTAACTGCAACCCAGGCACCCCTCAAAACAATCGTCTTAAAGATTCTCAATGGACTATGAGAGAAAACAAAGAACTAAGCAAAATCAGGGAAACAACACATGATTAAAATGAGAAGTACAACAGAGAGAAACCATAAACAGCCAAATTCTGGAGCTGAAGAACAGAAACTCCACTGAAAAATTTTACAGAGAGCTTCATCAGCAAATTCAAGCGAAAGAAGGAATCACTGAGCATGAAGACAAGTCCACTGAAATTACCCAGAGGAAAGAAAAAAAATGGAAAAAAAGGACAAAAGCTTACAAGACTTATGGGACACCATTAAAAGAAACAAAAAACACATAATGGGAGTCCCAGAAGGAACAGATAAAGAAAAGAGAGAAAACTTACTTAGAGAAATAATGACAATAGAAACCAATTTGACAATAAACTATTTATTAAAAAAAAAAAGAAAAAAAATGACAGAAAACTTTACCAATCTGAACATCCAGATCCATGAAGTCCAAGGAACAGACAGTTAAAATATAAAGAAATCTTCATTAAGACACATTATAAGCAAATTCTCAAAAGTCAAAGAATTTTGCTCCCTCTGTCTCTGCCTCCCTTCCTCTCTCCCTCTCTCCCTCCCCCCCCCCCCCCCCCCCCTCCCCTCTCTCTCTCTCTCTCTCTCTCTCCCCCCCATCTCTCCTACCTCTCAAATCAATTAAACAATTTAAACAATTTTTTTTAAACTCTTTTAACGAGTGGGGGGCAAAGTCAACTCGGGTCATGATCTCACGGGTCCTGGGTTCAAGCCCTGAATCGGGCTCTGTGCTAAGCCCAGACCCTGGAGCCTGCTTAAGATTCTTTGTCTCTCTCTTTCTCTGTGTCCCTCCCTCACTTGCACTCTGTCTCTCTCTCAAAAATAAATAAAACATTTAAAAAAAATTTTAAGTCAAAAACAGAATTTGCAAACAGCAAGAGAAAGCCAATTTGTCACATAAAAGGGAATTCCTAGAAGTAGATTTCTTACTTGACTACCTTGCAGACCAGGAAAGAGTGGGATGATGTATTCAAAGTGCCAAAAGAAAACACTGCCAACCAAGAACACTATAGTTGGCAAGGCTCTCCTTCAGCAATGAAGAAGAGATAAAGGTTTTTCCAGTCAACCAAGATCTGTGGGAGTTCATCACAGTAGACCTGCTTTACAAGAAATGCTGAAGAGAGTTCTTCAAGCTGAAAGGAAGAATGCCAACTAGCATGAAAACATATGAAAGTATGAAACTCATTTTAAGGGTGAAAATAAAGCCAAATTCAGAATAATTCTATAAAACTGCTTAAATCATTTTAAAAAGACAAAGGTATCAGAAAAAACTATCTACAATAATTTGATACTAGATACACAATATAGAAGAGAAATAAATTGTGACATCAATAACAAAAGGTTGGAGACGAAGTTAAAGCCTACAGATTTTATATGCAATTGAACTTCTTATTATCAACTTAAAATGATTGTTGCAACTATGTTTTAAGTAACCTTCATGTTAACCAAAAAGAAAAGTAGATACACAAAAGATAAATACATGAAAGATAAAGAGAAAGGAACCAAACTATACCACTACAAAAAAAAATCAGTAAATGATGTGGGATCACAGCAAAAAAGGAGTACCAGAAATACACAGTAGTTGAAATCAATTTAAAAAATGGAATAGTAAGTCCTTACATAAAAATAATTACTTTAAATGTAAATGGATCAGAATAGCCAATAAAGACACAGAGTGGCTAAATGGATTAAAAGATAAGATCCCACAATATGTTGCCTACTGAAGATTCATTTTAGCTCTAAGGATACACACAGGTTAAAAGTGAAGGGATGGGAAGAAATCTTCCATGCAAATGATAACCAAAAGAGAGCAGGCAGACATTTCTTAATAATAGACAAAAGAGACTCTTGAGTCAAAAACTGTCACAAGAAATAAAGTCAGTATATAATGATAAAGGAGTTGATTCATCAAGAGGACATGACAATTATGAATATATATGTATCCAACATTGGAGCACTTTAGTGTATAAAGATTAACCGAACTGATGGGGAAAATAGCAATAAAATAATAGGGGACCTCAGCAGCCCACTTGCAACAATGGATAAATCATCTAGACAGAAAATTAGGAAACAGCAGACTTGAACTCAAGACCAAAAGGACCTAACAGACATATGAAGAGCATTCCATCCAATACCAGCAAGATATATATTCATTTCAAGCACACACACAGAATTCCTCAAGACAGATCATATTTTAGGCCACAAAACAAGTCAATAAATTTAAGTAGATTGAATTATAACAAGTATCTTTTCCTTTTTTTCTTTTATACTTTATTGTCAAATTGATTTCCATACAATACCCAGTGCTCATCCCAACAAGTGCCCTCCTCCATGCCCATCATTCCCCTTCCCCTCTCCCCTACCCTCATCAGCCCTCAGTTCTCAGTATTCAAGAGGCTCTCATGGTTTACCTCCCTCCCTCTCCCCAACTATTTTCTCCCCTTCTCCTCCCCCATGGTCCTCTGTTAAGCTTCCTCCTGTTCCACATATGAGTGAAAACACTTAGGGGCGCCTGGGTGGCTGTCAGTTAAGTGTCTGGCTTCGGCTTAGGTCATGATCTCACAGTTTGAGCCCCGAGTTGGGCTCTGTACTGAAAGCACAGCTCAGAGTCCGGAGCCTACTTCAGATTCTGTGTCTCCCTCTCTCTGACCCTCCCTTGCTCACACTGTCTCTCTCTCTCTCTCAAAAATAAATTTAAAAACATAAAAAAAAATAAAAAAACATTAAAAAAAATAAGGTATCTCCCCTTCTCTGCCTGACTTATTTCACTTAGCATAACACCCTCGAGTTCTATCCACGTTGCTATAAATGGCCAGATTTCATTTTTCTCACTGCCATGTAATACTCCATTGTATATATAAACCACATCTCCTTGTTCTGTTCATCAGGTGATGGACATTTAGGCTCTTTCCATGATTTGGCTATTGTTGAACGTGCTGCTATGAACATTGGGGTACATGTGCTCCTATGCATCAGCACTTCTGTATACCTTGGGTAAATCCTCAGGAGTGCTATTGCTGGGTCATAGGGGAGTTCTATCGATAGTTTTTTGAGGAACCTCCACACTGTTTTCCAGAGTGGCTGCACCAGTTGACATTCCCACCAACAGTGTAGGAGGGTGCCCATTTCTCCACACCCTCACCAGCATCTATAGTCTCCTGATTTGTTCATTTTAGCCACTCTGACTGGTGTGAGGTGGTATCTCAGTGTGGTTTTGATTTTATTTCCCTGATGATGAGTGACGCTGAGCATCATTTCATGGGCCTGTTGGCCATCTCATATGCATATGCTGATCGGCACTCAGATTAAGATTCAAGGGGGTACAACCTTAAACTTAAGCAGTGTTATATGTCAATTACATCTCAGTACAGCTGAGAAAAGATTGAAGAGGAATCCTCCCAAACTCTCTGGAACTCAATGTAGCTCTTTCCTCTTTGGTACACTGGGCTGCAAACTCTAGCTTTATCAGATATGTCATTTGCTGGGTCATAGTGGAGTTCTATTGTTAATTTTTTGAGGAACCTCCCAACTGTTTTCCAGAGTAGCTGCACAAGTTTACATCCCCACCAACAGTGTAGGAGGGTACTCATTTCTCAACAACATCGCCAGCATCTGTAGTCTCCTGATTTATTCATTTTAGCCACTCTGACCTGTGTGAGGTGGTATCTCAGTGTGTTTTTTTAATGTTTTTTATTTATTTTTGAGAGAGACAGACAGACAGCGTGACCAGGGGAGGGTCAGAGAGAAAGGGAGACACAGAATCTGAAGACAGGCTCCAGGCTCTGAGCTAGATGTCAGCACAGAGCCCGAGGCGGGGCTTGAACACGAACCGTGAGATCATGACCTGAGCCAAAGTCGGACGCTTAACCAACTGAGCTACCCAGGCGCCCCTCTCAGTGTAGTTTTGATTTGTATTTCCCTGATGATGAGTGATGCTGAGCATTGTTTCATGTGTCTGTTGGCCATATGGATGTCTTCTTTGAAGAAATATCTTTACATGTTTTCTGCCCATTTTATCACTGGATTATTTGTTTTTCAGGTGTAGAGTTTGGTGAGTTCCTTATAGATTTTGGATACTAGCCCTTTATCCGATATGTATTTGCAACTATCTTTTCTCATTCCATCAGTTACCTATAGTTTTATTGATCAATTCCTTTGCCATGCAGAAACTTTTTATCTTGATGAGGTCCCAATAGTCCCATTTTTGCTCTTGATTCCCTTGCCTTTGGGGATGTGTCGAGTAAGAAATTGCTGCGGTTGAGGTCAAGGAGGTTGTTTCCTGCTTTCTCCTCGAGGGCTTTGATAGTTTCCTCTCTCACATTCAGGTCCTTCATCCATTTTGAGTTATTTTTGTGTGTGGTGTAAGAAAGTGGTCTCGGTTCATTCTTCTGCATGTTGCTGTCCAGTTCTCCCAGCACCGTGTATTAAAGAGGCTGTCTTTTTTCCATCGGATTCTCTTTCCTGCTTTGTCAAAGATTAATTGGCCATACATTTGTGGGTCCAATTCTGAGTTCTCTGTTCTATCCCATTGATCTATGTGTCTGTTTTTGTGCCAATACCATACTGTCTTGATGATGACAGCTTTGTAGTAGAGGCTAAAGTCTGGGATTGTGATGCCTCCCCTTTTGGTTTTCTTTTTCAATATTACTGTAGCTATTTGGGGTCTTTTGTGGTTCCATACAAATCTTAGGATTGTTTGTTCTAGCTTTGAGAAGAATGCTGGTACAGTTTTGTTTGGGATTGCACTGAATGTGTAGATTGCTTTGGGTAATGACATTTTAACAATATTCTTATGATCCATGAGCATGGAATTTTTTTCCATTTCTTTATGTCTTCTTCAATAACCTTCACAAGTTTTCTGTAGTTTTTATCATACAGATCTTTTACATCTTTGGTAGGTTTGTTCCTAGGTATTTTATGGGTTTTGGTGCAATTGTGAATGGGATCAGTTTCTTTATTTCTCTTTCTGTCACTTCATTATTGGTGTATAAAAATGCAACTGATTTCTGTACTTTGATTTTGTACCCTGAGACTTTGCTGATTTCATGGATCAGTTCTAGTAGACTTCTGGTGGAGTCGGTCGGGTTTTCCATGTAGAGTATCATGTCATCTGTGAAAATGAGAGTTTGACTTCATCTTTGCCAATTCTGATGCCTTTTATTTCCTTTTGTTGTCTGATTGCTGATGCTAGGACTTCCAGCACTGTGTTAAACAACAGTGGTGAGAGTGGACACCCCTGTCGTGTTCCTGATCTCAGGGGGAAAGCTCTCAGATTTTCCCCATTGGGGATGATATTAGCTTTGAGCTTTTCATAAATGGCTTTTATGATGTTTCAGTAAGTTCCTTCAATTCCGACTTTCTCAAGGGTTTTTATTAAGATGTTAACGTGATGTATCACACTGATGGATTTGCAAATATTGAAACAGCCCTGTAACCCAGGAATGAATACCATTTGATTATGGTGGGTAATTCTTTATATATGCTGTCGAGTTTGATTTGCTACTGTCATGTTCAGTACTTTTGCATCTGTATTCATCAAAAATATTGACCTGTAGTTCTCTTTTTTTGTTGGGTCTCTGTCTGGTTTGGGACTCAAAGTCATGCTGGCTTTGTAGAACGAGTCTGGAAATTTTATTTCTATTTTTTGGAATAGCTTGAGGATAATGGGTATTAACTCTGATTTAAATATCTGGTAGAATTCCCCAGGGAAGCCTTCTGACCCAGGGATCCTATTTGTTGGGAGATTTTTGATAACTGATTTGATTTCTTCCCTAGTTATGGGTCAGTTCAGATTTTCTATTTCTTCCTGTTGAATTTTGGTGGTGCATTTGTGTTTAGGAATTTGTCTGTTTCTTCTGTGTTATCCAGATTGTTGGCATATAATTTTTCATAGTATTCCCTGATAATTGTTTGTATATCTGAGGGATTGGTTGTAATAAATTCATTTTCCTTTTTTTAAATTATTTTTGTTTTTTATTTTTGAGAGACAGAGAGAGTGTGAGCAGGGGAGGGTCAGAGAGAGAGGGAGACACAGAATCTGAAGCAGGCTCTAGGCTCTGAGCTAGCTGTCAGCACAGAGCCTGATGTGGGGCTCGAACCCACAAACTATGAGATCATGACCTGAGCCGAAGCCAGAAGCTTACCTGACTGAGCCACTGAGGCGCCCCAATAAATTCATTTTTGTGATTTTGTTTATTTGGGTGCTCTCTCTTTTCTTTTTGAGAAGCCTGGCTAGATGTTTATCAATTTTGTTAATTTTTTCAAAAAACCACCTCTTGGTTTCATTGATCTGTTCATCTGTTTTTTTGGATTTTTTTTTTTTATTGTTTATTTCTTCCCTGATCTTTATTATTTCTCTTCTTCTGCTAGGTTTGGGGTGCTCTTGCTGCTCTCCTTCTAGTTCCTTTAGGTGTCTTGTTAGGTTTTGTATTTGTGCTTTTTCTAGTTTCTTGAAATAGGCCTGGATTGCTACCTATTTTCGTCTTAGTGGTTCCTTTGCCGAATCCCAAAGAGTTTGGATTGTTGTATTTTGGTTTTCATTTGTTTCCATATATTTTTAAATTTTCTCTGTAATTGCCTGGTTGGCCCATTTGTTCTTTTTTTTTTTTTCTATTGAGATACACTATTAGAGTTCTTTTTTTTTTAAAGTAGTTTATTGTCAAATTGGTTTCCATACAACACCCAGTGCTCTTCCCCACATGTGCCCTCCTCCATCACCACCACCTCTTTTCCCCCTCCCCCTTCCTTCTCAGTTCATTTTCAGTATTCAATAGTCTCTCAGGTTTTGCGTCTCTCTCTCTCCCCAACTCTCTTTCCCTCTTCCCCTCCCCCTGGTCCTCTGTTAGGTTTCTCCTGTTCTCCTGTTAGACCTATGAGTGCAAACA
>NC_043704.1:124359776-124380261 GCF_006229205.1 Suricata suricatta | reverse complement strand
ATTGCCATGTAGTACTCCATTGTATATATATACACCACATCTTCTTGATCCACTCATCAGGTGATGGACATTTAGGCCCTTTCCATGTTTTGGCTATTGTTGACAGTGCTGCTATGAACATTGGGGTACATGTGCTCCTATGCATCAGCACTTCTGTATCCCTTAGGTAAATCCCTAGCAGTGCTGCTGGGTCATAAGGGAGTTCTATGGATAGTTTTTTGAGGAACCTCCACACTGTTTTCCAGAGCGGCTGCACCAGTTTACCTTGCCACCAACAGTGTAGGAGGGTGCCTGTCTCTCCACACCCTCGCCAGCATCTATAGTCTCTTGATTTGTTCATTTTAGCCACTCTGACCTGTGTGAGGTGGTATCTCAGTGTGGTTTTGATTTTGTGTTTCCCTGATGAAACGTTCTTTAGTAAGGTGTTCTTTAACCTCCACATATTTGGAGGTTTTCCAGACTTTTTCCTATGATTGATTTTAAGTTTCATAGCATTGTGATCTGAAAGTGTGCATGGTATAATCTCAGTTCTGTTACATTTATTGAAGGCTGCTTTATGACTGAGTATGTGATCTATCTTGGAGGATGTACCATGTGCACTTGAGAAGAAAGTGAATTCCATAGCCTCAGGATATAGAGTTCTAAATATATCTGTCAAATCCATCTGTTCCAATGTGCCGTTCTCGTCCATTGTTTCTTTAGTGATTTTCTAATTGTTCTATCCATTGCTGGAAGTGGAGGAATAAAGTCCCTTGCAGTTAGCACATTCTTATTAATAAAATTGTTTCTGTTTGTCGTTAATTGTTTTATGTATTTGGGTGCTCCTGAATTTGGTATGTAGACGTTTATAATTGTTAGCTCTTCCTGATGGATAGACCCTGTAGGTATTATATAATGTCCCTCTTCATTTCTTGTTACTGCCTTAACTTTAAAGTCCAGTTTGTCTGATATAAGTATGGCTACTCCAGCTTTCTTTTGACTTTCAGTAGCATGATAGATATTTCTCCATCGCTTGCTTTCAAGAAGGTGACCTCAGGTCGAAAATGAGTCTCTTGTAGACAGCAAATACATGGATCTTGTTTTTCTTATCCAGTCTGATACTGTAAATCTTTTGTTTGGAGCATTTAGTCTATTTACATTGTGTTATCATGGAAAAATATGGTTTTAGAGTCATTGTGTTCTTTGTAGGATTCATGCTTATAGTAGTGTCTCTGGTACCTTGTGTTCCTTCCAACATTTCCCTCATAGAGTCCCTCATAGGATTTCTTGTAGGGCTGGTTTGATGGTGATGAATTCCTTCTATTTTTGTTTGTTTGGGAACACCTTTATCTCTCCTTCTATTTTGAATGACAGGCTTGCTGGATAAAGGATTCTTGACTGCATGTATTTTCTGTTCATCACATTGAAGGTTTCCTGCCATTCCTTTCTGGCCTGCAACGTTTCAGTAGATAGGTCTGCAACCACCCTGTATGTCTCCCTTTGTATGTTAGGGCCCTTTTATCCCTAGCGGCTTTCAGAATTCTATATCCTTATATTGTGCCAGTTTCACTATGATATGTCGTGCAGAAGATCTATTCAAGTAAGGTCTGAGGGGAGTTCTCTGTGCATCTTGGATTTCAGTGTCTGTTTCCTTCCCCAGATTGGGGAATTTCTCAGCTATAGTTTGTTCAAGTACCCCTTCAGTTTCTTTCTCTCTGCTTCTTCTTCAGGAATTCCTCTGATACAAATATTGTTCTGTTTGATTGCATCACTCAGTTCTCAAATTCTCCTTTCGTGTTTCTGAATAAATTTATTTCTCTTTTTCTTGGCTTCTTCTTTTTCTATAATTTTGTCTTCTAATACATCTATTGTCCTCTCTGCTTCTTCATTCTGTGCAGTGGCCGCCTCCATTTTATTCTGTACCTCATTTATAGCATTTTTAAATTAATCACAACTATTTTTACGGTCCATAATCTTTGTAGCAATAGCTTCTCTGGTGTCTTCCATGCCTTTTTCAAGCCCAGCAATTAATTTTATGACTATTGTTCTAAATTCTTGGTCAGTTATGTTGCTTATATCTGTTTTGACCAATTCTTTAGCTATCACTTCTTCCTGGAATTTCTTTAGAGATTTCTTCCATTTCATCATTTTGGCTAGCCTTCTGTCTCTTGCAAGTTTTAAAAGCTTGTTATGCACTCTGCTCCTGCAATATCTGCTATATTAAAGGAGGCTCATTTACTGTCCATGGCCTGTACATTCAGGAAGTATTCTTTTAATGGTGTCCCTTGGTCTCTCTTGTTGTGCCTTTGGTTATTTTATTTCTTTACTCATAGTGATATTTGGGACTCTCCACCATGTGTACTATGGCTTGTTTCTTGAGCTAGCCACAAAGTCTCCCAGCATGGTAGTAGTGTCGCCATGGTCTGAAGACAAGGAATCTGTTCTCAGTTGGTCACCTGGAGGGCTTGGACCAGGACTCAACACCTCCAACTTCTGGTTTCCCTACCCTTCTTGTGATGATGTGAGATGACAAAACTGCCTGTAGGATGAGACCAGAGAGGTGAATGCCACAAGTGTTGTATACATGTTGTCAACAAGTATCTTTTCCAACTACAGTTGTATGAAACTAGAAATCAGTAGAAGGAGCAAATATGTGGAACATAAGAACACTCATGATCAATTAACCAAGAAATCGAAAGGGAAATCAAAAAGTATCTTGAGACAAATGAAAATGGAAATAAAATATACCAAAACTAATAGAATGCAGCAAAAGCAGTTCTAAGAGTGACATTTAATAAATGTTTACAGTAAGAAAAAAAAGACCTGAAATAACAGCTTTACACCTCAAGAAGGTATAAAAAGAACACACCTAACCCAAAATTAGCAGAAGGATTAAAATAATACAGATCAGAGCAGAAATAAATAGAGACTAGGAAAAGCAGCAGAAAAAGATCAGTGAAACTCAGAGTTGGTTTTTTGAAAAGATAAAATTGACAGTTAAGTAGACAAAGAGAAGACTCAAATAAATTATAAGTGATAGAGGAGACATTACAATTGATACCATAGAAATAAAATCATAATCTACTATGAAGATTTATATGCTAGCAAATCAGATCATGTACAAGAATGGATAAATTCCTAGAAACCTACAACCTACCAAGACTGAATTGTGAAGAAATAGAAAATTTGAACAGACCAGTAATGAGTAAGGAGATAAAATCAGTAGTCAAAAACCTTCCAAAAAAGAAAAGCCCAAGACCTGATGATTTCATAGGTAAATTCTATCAGTTAGAGAAAAGTAAAATGCCAGTGCTTCCCAAACTCTTCCCAAAAATTGAAGAGGAGGGAACACTCCCAAACTCATTTTATGAGGCCAGCAGCACCCTTCTACCAAAACCAGATAAGGACCCTACAAGAGAAGAAAATTATAGATCAATTCCCTTGATGAACATATATGCAGAAACCCTCGTCTACGGCCATACCACCCTGAACGCACCCGATCTCATCTGATCTCGGAAGCTAAGCAGGGTCGGGCCTGGTTAGTATTTGGACAGGAGAAATCCTCAACAAAATACTAGCAAACTGAATTTACATTAAGAGGATCAACACCATGATTAATTGGGGTTTATCCCTAGAATGCAAGGATGGTTCAACATACACAAATCCAGTAAGTGTCCTATACCACATTAACAAGTGTAAAAATTATATGATCCACTCCATAGATGCAGGAAAAGCATTTGACAGAATTCACACAATTTTCATGATTTAAACACACACACACACACACACACACACACACACACACACACACACACACACACACTGGCTAGAGAAAGAATGTACTTCAACAAAATAAAGGCTATGTAGATGTTCACAACTAACATCATACTCAGTAGTGAAAGCTAAAAGGTTTTCCTCGAAGATCAAAAACAAGGCAGGATGCACCCTCTTGCCACTTTTTTTAAAATGTTTTTATTTATTTTTTGAGAGAGAGAGAGACAGTGTGAGCAGGGGAGGGTCAGAGAGAGAGGGAGACACAGAATCAAAAGACAGGCTCCAGGCTCTGAGCTAGCTGTCAGCACAGAGCCCAGTGCAGGGCTTGAACCCACGAACTGTGAGATCATGACCTAAGCCGAAGTAAGACACTCAACTGACTGAGCCACCCAGGCGCCCCCACTCTTGCCACTTTGATTCAACTGGAAGTTCTAGCTAGAATTTTTAGGCAAGACAAAGAAAAGGCATCCAAATCAGAAAGGAAGAAGTAAAGATTTTTCTCTTTGCAGAGGGCATAATCTTACACAGTTGACCCTTCAACAACACAGGGGCTATGGGTACTGACCTCCTACAAAGTCCAAAGTCCACATTTAACTTCGGACTTCATCAAAATTTAATGACTAATATCCTATGATTGACTAGAAGCCTTACTGATAACATAAACCTTTGATTAACATATTTTTATGTGTATTATATACTGTATTCTTAGAATGAGATAAGCTAGAGGGAAAAAGGTTAAGAAAATCATAACGAAGAGAAAATAAATTTACAATACTCTACTGACCAAGAAAAATCCATGTATAAGAGGACCCATGCAGTTCAAACCAATGTTGTTAAAGGGTCAGTTTTATATATAAACCCTAAAGACCACCAAAAGACTATTAGAAGCAGTGAACTAATTTAGTGAAGTTGCAGGGCACAAAATCAACCTACAAAAATCAGTTGCATTTCTACACACTAATAATGAGATATCTGGAAACAAAAATACAAACCCATGTACAATAGCTTCAAATTATTTTTTTAATGTAGGAAGATGTTAAAGCAAGGAAATCAGAGATCTGTATACTAAACTCTAAAATCTTGATGAAATAATTGAATAGGACACCAAAGAATGGAAAGCTATCCCATCTTCATGGATTAGAAGAATTATTATATTGTTATAATTGTTTTAATAATATTATATATTATGTTGTTAAAATGCTATCCAAAGCTGTCTACAGATTCAATACAATTCTTGTCACAATTCTAATGACATTTTTCACAGAAGTAGACAAAACAATCCTAAAGTTCATTTGGAACCACAAAAGACTGAGAAATACAAAAGCAATCTTGAACAACAAGAATAAAGCTAAAGACATGACACTACCTGATTTCAAAATATACTACAAAGCGATACTGTTCAAATAAAGCATGGTACTCACATAAAAATGTAGACTCTTGGACCAGGGTAGAGAGCCCAGAAATAGACAATGGTGGTGCCATGAACACACACGGGGATAGGACAGTCTCTTCAATAAAGTGTGCCAGGAAAACTGGTTAGCCACATGCATAATTAAGTTGGACACTTGTCTCAATTTTTAAAAATCTACTCAAATGGATTAAAGACTTAAATGTATGGCCTATAACTATAAAACTACTAAAAGAAAACACAGAGAACAAGTTTCTTGACATTGGTATGTACAGTTTGATTTTTATATGGCCCAAAAGCACAGGCAAATAATTAATAATAATAACGGGATTGTATCAAACTAAAAAGCTTTTAGTAGGAAACAATCAAGAGAACAACATACAAAATGGGAGAAAATATTTGGGAGCCATATGTCTGATAAGTTAACATCTAAAATATATAATGAATATAAATAATTCAGTAACAAAAAACTCAATTTAAAAATGGGCCAAGGCAAAATCGGCGCACAGAAATCTGTTGCATTTCTGTACACCAATTATGAAGCAGCAGAAAGAGAGAATTAAGGAATCAATTCCATTTACAGTTCTACCAAAAACCATGAGACATCTAGGAATAAAACTAACCAGAGGTGAAAGATCTGTACTCAGAAAACTATAGAACACTTATGAAAGATGGAAGATGACACAAAGAAATGGAAAAACATTCCATGCTCATGGATTGGAAAAACAAATATTGTTAAAATGTCTATATTGCCCAAAGCAATCTACCCATTTAATGCAACCCCTATCAAAATACTACCAGCATTTTTCACAGAGCTAGAAACCAATGATACTAAAAATTATATAGAACCACAAGAGACCCCAAATAGCCAAAGCAATCTTAAAAAAGAAAAAGCTGGAGGCATCAGAATTCTGGACTTCAAGCTATATTACAAAGCTGTAGTGATCAAGAAAGTATGATACTGGCACAAACAGACACATAGGTCAGTGAAACAGAATAGAAAGCCCAGAAATGAACCAACAAATGGTGTCAGGAAAACTGGACGGCAGCATGCAAAAAAAAAGAAGCTGGAACCACTTTCTTTCACCATAACCAAAACAAATTCAAATGTATTTAAAGACACAAATGTGAAGCCTGAAACACAAAAATCCTAGAAGAGAGCATAGGCAGTAATTTTGCTGACATTGGCCATAACATTTTTCTAGATAGGTCTCCTGAGACAAAGGGGAAAAAAATCAAAAACTTTTGAGACTACATCAAAATAAAAAGCTTTTGCACAGTGAAGGAAATCAACAAAACTAAAAGGCAACCCATGGAATGGGAGAAGATATTTTAAAATGACATTTCTGATAAGGGGTTAGTATCCGAAATATATTTTTAAAAACTTATAAAACTCAATACCTAAAAAATAATCCAGTTTAAAAATGGGCAGGAGACAGGAATAGACATTTTTCCGAAGAAGACCAAACAGGTGGCAAGCAGACACATGAAATGATGCTCGACATCACTCATCATCAGAGAAATACAAATCAAATCTACAGTGAGATACCATGTCAAGCCAGTCAGAATGGCTAAAATTACCAATACCAGAAACAGGTGTGGGCGAGGATGTGGGGAAAGGAAAACCCTTTTATACTGTTGGTGAGAATGCAAACTAATGCAGCCACTCTGGAAAACAGTATGGAGGTTTCTCAAAAAGTTAAAAATAGAACTACTCTAGGGTCAGCAATTTTTGTGCACTACTAGGTATTTACCCAAAGTAATACAAAGGGGTATATGCACTCCGAGGTTTACAACAGTATTGTCAACAATAGCCAAACTATGGAGAGAGCCCAAATGTCCATCAACTGATGGATACATAAGAAGGATGTAGTATATACAATGGAATATTACTCAGCTATCAAAAAGAATGAAATCTTGTCATTTACAACAATGTGGATGGAGCTAGAGAGTATTATGCTAAGCAAAATAAGTCAGAGAAAGACAAATACCACATGATTTCACTCATGTTGAATTTAAGAAACAAAACAAGTGAATATGGGGGAAAAAGAGGCAAACCAATAAACAGACTCGTAATTATAGAGAACAAACTGATGGTTACTGGAGGGGAGGTGCTGGGGGGTTGGGGACTGGGGACAACGGGAGATGAGTTAAATAGGTGATGGGGATTAAGGAAAGCACTTGTGATGAGCACTGGGTGTTGTATGTAAGTGATGAATCACAAATTCTACACCTGAAACTAATATTTTACTGTATGTTGTGGGGTGGCAGGGAAGAAGAAATAAATGAAATAAAAGTAAACATGGGCAAAGGACCTGAATGCCATTTCCCAAAGGACATATAAATGGCCAACAGGTAAATGAAAAGATGATCAGCATCACGGAGAATTGGCAAGAACGTGGAGAAAAGGGAACCACGGTAGATGGTTGATGGGAATGTAAATTAGTACACCCATTATGGTAAACAGGATGGAGGGTCCTCAAAAAATTAAAAATAGAACTAAGCCATATGATCCAGCAATCTCATTTCTGTATATGTATCCGAAGACAATGAACCAATGTCTGTCTTTTCATTTGCTAATACTGTTTTATAACTGTGCCAAAATGGAAAATATGCTGGTAGCAAATGGGACGATTTCTGGGGCTCAAAAGAATCTATCTTTTCTCCGATTATAAGCAGATGTCATGGTGCTTTTAACCACAGTAAATAAGTAAAACAAAATTTTCTAACTTGAGACGTTTAAAGTACAGGCTGCAAAGAGTGACCTCACATTACTTTACTACAACTCCAACTCGCTTCTTTTCTTAAAAAGTTATTTTTATATTGAGGTATAATGGACATGATAATTAGTTTTATATGTACAACGTAATGATTTGATATTCATATATATTGCGAAATGATCATCAAAGTAAGTCCACTTAACATTCATCACTATATATAGGTACAGCTTTTTTTTTCTTGTGATGAAAACTTTTAAGATCTATCTCTTAGCAACCTTCAAGTACGCAGTAGAGTCGCCATGCTCCCTATCGCACCCCCAGGCCTTACTTATGAATGTAAGCTTGGGCCGCTTCACCACCTCCACTCTGTGCGCCCGCCCCACCCTCCACCCTGGTAACCGTCAACCTTTTCACTGTATCCGCAACCTCGGTTTTTTATTTCTTTTTTTCTTAGTTTTTAAATATAAGTGAGATCATAAGAGTATTTGTGTTTGACTTATTTCATCTAGCATAATGTCTTCAAGGTCCATCCATGTTGTCACAAATAGCAGAATTTCCTTCCTTTTGTTATATTAACATATGGTATTATATTAGTTTCAGGTATACAGTATAACTATTTCACAATTCTATACATTGCTCAGTGCTCATCAAGATAACTGTACTCTGTATTCCCTTAATTTATTTCACCTATCCCCCCAGACCCACTTGCCCTCTGGCAGCCCCTCATTTGTTCTCTTTATTATGAATCTGAGACTTTTGTTTGGCTCTTTTTTCTCTGCTAGTTTGCTTTGTTCCTTAAATTTCACGAGTGAAAACATACAAATTTGTCTTTCTCTGCCCCATTTTTTTTAACATTGTGCCCTCTACTCCATCCCTGCTGTTTGCAAATGGCAAGATTTCATTTTTTATAGCTGAGTAGTATTTCATAGTCTGTATAAACCACATGTTCATCTATTATTCATCTATCAATGGACACTTAAGTTTCTTCCATATCTTGGGTGTGTAACACTGAAGTAAACATGGGATACATATATCTTTCTGAATCAGTATTTTAGTTTTTCTACATAAATACACAGTAGTGAAATTACTGGCTCATATGGTGATTCTATTTTTTTTTTAAGTTTTTTATGTTTGTTTATTTTTGAGAGACAGAGAAAAAGCATGTGTTGGGGAGGGGCAGAGAGAGAGGGAGACACAGAATCTGAAGCAGGCTCCAGGCTCTGAGCTGTCAGCACAGAGCCCAACGTGGGGCTTGAACCCATGAACCGTGAGATCATCACCTAAGCCAGTCGGATGCTTAACCGACTGAGCCACTCAGGCGCCCCAGTAATTCTATTTTTAATTCTTTGAGGAACTCCATACTGTTTTCCACAGTGGCTGCACTAGTTTGTAGTCCCACCAACAGTACATAAGGGTTGCTCTATCTCTACATCCTCGCCAACACTCGTTATTTTCTTGTATTTTTATTTTAACCATTCTGACAGGTATGAGTGATATCTCGTTGTGTTTTTAGTTTGCATTTCCCTGAGGATTAATGATACTGAGCACATTTTCAGGTGTCTGTTGGCCATCTATATCTCTCCTTTAGAAAAATATCTGTTCATGGCGTGTCTGGATGGCTCAGTCAGTTAAGCATCAGACTCTTGATTTTGGCTCAAATCATCTCATCTCATGATTTGTGGGATTGAGCCCTATGTTGGTCTCTGCACTGTCAGCACGGAGCCTGCTTGTGATTCTCTCTCTCCCTCTCTCTCGCTCTGCCCCTCACCTGCTTGTGCTCACTCTCTCAAAATAAATATTTTTTAAAAGTCTATTCAAGTCTTCCACCCATTTTTTAAATTGTATCATTCTTTATGGCTGAATAATATTTCATTGTGTATATACACTGCATTTTCTTTATTCATCCATCAATGGACACATAGGTCATTTCCTTATCTTAGCTGAGTGGGGTTGAAAATGGGGGTAGATATATCTTTTCAAGTTAGTGTTTTCATTTTCTTCAGATAAATAACCAAAGGTAAAATTCGCTGGATCATATGGTAATTCTGTTTATAATTTTTTGAGGAACCTTAATATTGTGTTTCATAGCAGCTGCGCCAATTTACTTTCTCACCATAATATACATAGGTTCCCTTTTCTCGATATTCTACTCACTAAAACTTGTTATTTCTAGTCTTTTTGGTAATAGTCATGCTAACAGGTATAAGGTGAAACTTCATTATATTTTTGAATTCCATTTCCCTGATAGTCATGTAGAGCATCTTCTCATGTACCTACTGGCCATCTGTGTGTCTTTGGAAAAATGTTTATTAGACCTCTGCCCATTTTTTAATCTGCTACTGAGTTGTATGAGTTCTTTATATATTTTGGATATACACCCCTTATCAGATATATAATTTGCAAATATTTACTCCCATTCAGGATTGCTTTTTTATTTTGTTGATGATTTCCTTTGCTATGCAGAAGCTTTTCAGTTTAATATAGTTTTATTTTTGCTTTTGTTACCTTTGCTTTTGGTGTCATATCCAAAAAAATCATTGTCAACACTGTTATCACAAGCTTACTGCTTATATTTTCTTTTGGCAGTTTTATGGTTTTATTATGTTTTAATACATTTTGAGTTGATTTTTGTTGTTTTTGTGTATTGTGTAAGATACTTGTCTAGTTTCATCCTTTTGCATTGTGGCTGTCAGTTTTTCCAACACCATTTATTGAAAAGACCATCCATTCTCCATTTTTTTTTTTTTTTTGAGAGAGAGAAAGCATGAGCAGGGGAAGTGCAGCGAGAGGGAGGTGGAGAGAAGAGAACTCTAGGCTCCATGCTGTCAACTCAGAGCCAGACACAGGGCTCAAACCCACAAAACTGAGATCACAACCTGAGCCAAAACCAAGAGTCAGGCTTAACCAACTGAGCCACCCAGGCATCCCTCCTTTCTCCATTTTATATCCTTGTTTATTATACATCAATTGACCATATATGCGTGGGTTTATTTCTGGGCTCTTTATTCTATTGCATTGATCTGTATGTCTGACATTATGCAAATAACATACTGCTTTTTTACTATAGCTTTGTAGTAGATTTTGAAATCAAGTAGTGTGAAGGTTCCAGCTTTTTTCTTGTTCTTCAATATTGCTTTGGCTATTCAAGGTCTTTTGTCATTCCATACAAATTTTAGGATTGTGTGTTCACTTTCTGTAAAAAAAAAAAAAAAAAAAAAAGGCTATTGGAATTTCTATAGGGATTGCACTGAATCTGTAGTTGCTTTGAGTGATATTAACAATATTCTTCTAATCCATGAACATGAACTATCTTTGCATTTATGCGTATCTTCTTCAGTTTAATCAGTATCCTAGAGTTCTCAGTGTACAAGCCTTTCACTTTCTTGATTAAATTAATTCCTAGGTATTGTATTCTTTTGGATGCAGCTGCAAACAGGATTGTTAATTTCTGTTTCTGCTATTGATTTTTGTATCCTGCAATTTTACAGAGTTTCTTCTGCACTTTTTTTTGTAAAATCTTTAGGGTTTTCTGCAGAGTTAGCAGTTTTACCTCTTCCCTGTTCAACTTGGGGGAAAACGGGAAATCCTTTCCTTTTAATTTCTTTTTCTTGTCTTACTGCTCTGGCTAGGGCTTCCAGTACTATGTTGAATAAAAATGGTGACAGTGTGTATTTTTGTCATTCTAGATCTTTTAGGAAAAGCTTTCTGCCACTGAATATGATGTTAACTGTGGGCTTTTCATACATGACCTATATTATGTCTGTCCCCACTTTGTTGAGAGCTTTTATCATACATGGATATTGAATTTTATCAAATGCTTTTTCTACATCTCCTGATAAGGCCATGTAACTTTTATCCTTCATTTCATTAATTTCATCTCCTTCATTGATTTGCCAATGTTGAGCCATCTTTGCATCCTTGGAATACCCCCACTTTATCACGGTGTATGATTCTTTTAATGTATTGTTGAATTTCAGTTGCTAATACAAGTAAAACCTTGGTTTACAAGCACAGTTCATTCCTGGAAACATGCTTGTAATCCAGAGAGCTTGTATATAAAAGCAAATTTTCCCATGAGAAATAATGGAAACTTGGAGCATCTGGGTGGCCCAGTTACGTGTCCAACTTGGGCTCAGTCATGATCTCACAGCTTGTGGATTTGGGCTCCATGTTGGGTTCTTTGCTGACAGCTCAGAGGCTGGGGCCTGCTTTCAATTCTGAGTCTCCCTCTCTCTCTGCCCCTTCCTCACTTGTGCTCTCTCTCCACTCTCTTCCTCTCTCAAAAATTAGTTAAAAAAAATTTTTTTAAGTTTAACAAAAAAATTAAAAACAAATAATGGAAATTCAAATGATTCATTCTACAATCCAAAAATATTCATATAAAAATTCTTACAATACTATAATTTGATACAAAATAATAAAATACAAAATATAAAGAATAATAAACAAATTAATTGGCACCTACCTTTGAAAACCTTTGTGGCTGGTGTGAGGGAGATGAGAGCGGAGGGTTATTGTGTAGGATGAGTTTCACCATCAGTAACAGAATCACTGGCTGAATGGAACCTTTCTCTGCATAGGAGTTG
The DNA here is from genome assembly GCF_006229205.1 of Suricata suricatta. Lineage (NCBI taxonomy): Eukaryota > Metazoa > Chordata > Mammalia > Carnivora > Herpestidae > Suricata > Suricata suricatta. Next base: position 124,367,794 of record NC_043704.1, on the reverse strand, counting down.
TTGTATACACTTGTATGGATGTCGACTACAGTACAGTACTAATAAACTTGTCATATAGTGTATTTAATGTAACTGGCAATAAGGCAGCAGAGGAAAGGGTCTGTATCTGCAGGCATCCTGACCTAGAATGAAGTAAAGCATTCCTAAGCTTACTCTTGTGTGGAAAAGCAAAGGGCGGTCCATAGGTGCTTTGAAGTGACAAAAAATACCCTAGTGCCCATTGTAGGCACCTTCCAACATTCTGAAAAATCACTGACTCCTGCCAGACACCACGACCTGAGACCAAGCATCCCAAAACAAGAGACAATCCCCCACAATCCTGCAGCGAGTGAGAGAAAAGAGCCAGTAACTCAGTTGTGATCATGTGACATTTGGCATCACGTACTACTCGTATTGCAAGACACTGCTTGTTTATCAATGTGTTGGAAATTTTGCTTGTCTTGCAGAACACTCGCAGAACAAGTTACTCACAATCCGAGGTTTTACTGTATTTTGTTGAGGATTTTTGACTCTGTGTTCATTAGTAATACTGACTTGTAATTTTTTCATAGTGCCCTTGTTTGTTTTTCAGGGTAATGCTGGCCTCATAAAATGAGTTTGGAAGTATTCCCTAATCTTCTATTTTTTTAAGGGTTTGTAAAAGATTAGTTTTAATTCTTTTTGAATGATTGTCATAATTCACCAGTGAACCCATCTGGTTCTGGATTTTTGTTTGGTGGGAGGTTCTCATTACTGATTTCAGTCTCCTTACAAGTATTCATCTCTTCGGATTTTCTATTTCTTCATGGTTCAGTGTTGGTCTATTGTATGTTTCCAGGAATCTATCCCTTCTGGTTGTTATAATTGTTCACAGTAGTCTTTTATGATCATTTATATTTCTGTGGTATTTGTTGTAACTGTTATCACTTTCAGTCGGTGCTATCATTACATCTAAAGTACATCTCTCTTTAGGCACCATACAGATGGATCGTGTTTTCTTTCCCATTCTGCCATTCTGTCTCTTGATAAGAGAATGTATTTCATTTACCTTTAAAGTGATTATTGATAGGTATATAGTTATTGCCATGTTGTAAATAGTTTTCTTGCTGTTTTGTAATTCCTCTGTTACTTTCTTTTCATGCTCTTTTCCTCTGTGGTTTGATAATTTACTTTTGGTCATGCTTAAATTCCTATCTTTTTGTATCAGATATATGTTATTACTGATTTTCTGTCATTTCTGATTTGGGTTGAGTCTTCTTTGTGTGTATGTGAGAGAGAGAGTCTAGCTGGAGGTTTGTCAAGTTTATCTCTTAGTTTCATTTATCTTTTCTAACTTTAGTCTTTACTTCCATGCTAACTTATTTATTTCCTTCATTCTACTAACTTTAGGCTTCATTTGTTCTTTTTCTAGTTCTTTGAGGTGTAAAGTTAAGTTGTTTATTGGAAGTTTTCCTTGATTATTGATGAAGGCATTTATCACTGTGAACATCCCTCATAAGCTGCTTTTGCTGTATCTCTCAAGTTTTTATATGTTGTTTTTTATTTTTGTCTCAAAGTAATTTTTTCTTTCACCCATTATTTGTTCAATAGCATATTGTTTAATCTCCACACATTTGTGAATTTCTCAGTTTTCTCAGTTGATGTCTAGTTTCATACACTTATGGTCAGAAAAAAAGATGCTTGATATTATTTCAGTCTTCTTCAATTTATTGAGACTTGTTGTGTTATGTTCCCTGTGCCGCTGATAAGAATGTTTATGCTGTTGCTTTGGGATGAAATGTTCTGTATATATCTGGTCTAACATGTCATTTAAAGCCAGTGTTCATATTGATTTTCTTTCTGGATGATCTACCCACTAATGAAAGTATGTCCACTTGTTGTATTGACCCTTTTGTATCATTATGTAATGCCCTTTGTTGTCTCTTTAATTACAGTCTTTGTTTTAAAGTCTTTTGTCTACTTTTAAGTATAGGTACTCCAGCTTTCTTTTGGTTTCATTTGCATGGATTATCTTTTTTCATCCCTTCACTTTGAGTCTGTGCAAGTCCTTACATCTAAAGTGTTTCTTTGGGCAGCATATGGGTGGGTCTTGTTTTCTTAACCATTCTGCCACTCTGTCTTTTGGTTAGCAAATATATCCCATTTATATTTCCAGTAATTATTGACAAGTATATAGTTACTGCTATGTTATTAATTGTTTTCTTTGTTTTATAGTTTCTCTGTTCCTTTTTTCTTTTCATGTTCTCTTCCTCTGTGGTTTGATGACTTTCTTTAGTGGTATGCTTAGATTCCTCTCTGTCTTTTATGTATCTACCACAGGTTATTGCTTTATAGTTGCCATGTGGTTTACATAATAACAACTTATACTAAAAACTGTCTATTTTAAGTTGCTAAGAAGTTAAGTTTGAACACATTCTAAAACTCTACATTTTTACTCTGCCCCTCACATTTTATGCTTTTTTTAAAATAAGTATTCATTTTTGAGAGAGAGCATGTAGGAATTGGGGAGACCCGACAGAGGCAAGACAGGGGATCTGAAGCAGGCTCTACACTGACAGCAGGGAGCCTGATGCAGGGTTCAAACTCATAAACCATGAGATCATGACCTGAGCTGAAGTCGTATGCTGAACCAACTGAATCACCCAAGTGCCCCCATTTTGTTTTTGATATCACATTTTATATCTTTTTATATTATATATCTCACAATAATTCAGTTATTTTTACTATATTTGTCTTTTAATCCATCACTTTTACTGTATTTTTATCTTTACTAGCGAGACTTCTGTTTTATGTCTTCTTGTTACTAATTAGCATCCTTTCTTTTCAGCCTAAGGAAAGTCCTTTTACCATTTCTTATAAGGCTGATTTAGTCATGATGAACTCCTATAGTTTTGTCTGGAAAATTCTCTCTCTCCTTCAATTCTGAATGACAGCTTTACCCAGTAGATAGAGTCTTATTGGAAGTTTTTTCTGTCAGCATGTTGAATATATCGTGCCACTTATTGGCCTGCATATTTTCTACTGAAGAATCTGCTAATAGTCCAATGGGGGCTCTTCTATATGTAACAAGTTGTTTTCCTCTTGCTGCTTTTAAGATTCTCACTTTTACTTTTGATAGTTTAATTATAAAATTCTTGGTGGGGCCTCGTTGGATTCCTACTATCTGTAACTCTGGATTTCCTGGATCTGGGTGTCTGTTTCCTTCCCCATGTTATGGAAGTTTTTAGCCATTATTTAAGTAAGTTTTCTGCCCCCCGCTTCCGCTTTTGGAAGTCCCATAATATGAAAACTAGTCCACTTAATATTGTCCCCTAAGTCCCTTAAACTATCTTCACATTTTTTCATTCTTTTTGCTGCTCTAATTGAGTTCCATTGCCCTGTATTCAAGTTTAGTGATCCTTTCTTCTGCTTTAACTAGTCTGGTTTGAACTCCTCTGATGTATTTTTTAGTTTAGTTATTGTATTCTTCAGCTCTATGACTGTTTAATACATTCTTATTTTTTCCATCTCTTTGAGTTCTGTCTTCATCTCCCAAGTTCAGTGAGCATCTTTGTGACCATTGTTTTGAACTCTTTATCAGGTAAATCACTTAACTTAGTTTTCCTAAGATTTTTTTGAGGTTTTGTCTTGTTTTTTTTTTTTAATTAGAACATATTTTTCTATTTCATCATTCTACTTGACTATATTGGTTTCTGTGCATTAGATAAAATAGCCACCTCTCCAAGTCTTGAATAGAAGCCTTGTATAGTTGGTAAATCTTACTTTTCAACCCAGTCCTAGCCCTTGTCTCTTAAACCTCTGAATTGTTCAAGCATACTATTTTATTTTTAATGGCTCCCAGTTGAAGTTGTGCCAAAACCTATCAGTGTCCCAGAGGGTAGTATCTCAGCCCCCAGATGCAGGCTGGTTCTCATCTTTTAAAAGTATGCACCTATATACAGTCCTGTGGGACCACAAACATAAGCCCCCATTGGCCATCAGAGCCAGGAAATCTGGAAGTATTCCCTGGGGCATCACTTCCCAAAACTTGTGCACCACACAAGTGCATAGTCTCCTTTCTGAAAGATAACCAGCAAGCTGGAGTGAGACAAACGGAGAGCACAAAAATGGCACCCACTGGCCTCCATCCCCTGAAAGCAGCTCCATAAGGTCCTGGATGTATGCCAAACCTGGCACTCCAGCACAAGCAAATAGCCCTCTTTCACAGAAAACTTGGGGGTGTGTTTCAGCTTCTTGTCTGTGTAGTACCCTGCTAAGAGCTGTGTCGCCTGTTGTTAGAGGCCTGTGGAACACAAGCGCCCCTGGCCACCGAGCCAGGCTATCGGTGAGCATCCCTGCGTGGCAGCTGTAAATACGAGGCAGGGCTCTAGCCATAAAAACAGGGGCACACGTAAAAGCTCCTCTCCACAGGATGTAGCATTGTGTAGTGCGGCAGAGGAGAGTGAAGATGGTATCCACTAGCCTCTGTCCCCAGAGAGTACCCCAGCAGGTCCCTAGATGTGTTTTAAGTTAGATGCCTGCCCTTAGGCCAAGGCTTTAAGATCAGGAAATGAGTGTCTTCCACAGAAAGTCCAGGTGCCTATTGGCTGCTTATGCACTGGTCCCTGGCATGAGTCCAAGCACACAAGCCCCTTAGGAACCATTTCTCACTTAATTGTACCCTTTTGGGTCTCATGGACACATACTGTATAGATTTCCAAAGCTACATGTTTTAGGGAGTTATCTTTTAGTTTCAGGTCTTAAAAGTTATGGTGCCCAGTATGAGATTCAAACCCTTCATTCCTCAGAAGATGATCCAGGTTTTAAGTTTCCTCCTGATTGTGGGTCACCATGACAGAGGTGGGGATTATAGTGAAATTGTGGGTCAGCCTGTCCTACACACTTAAATGTGGGGTTTTCTTGTCTGTACTGTGTGTAGGAGTTACTCAGTTAGTTCTAAGGATTCTTTTCAGAGGAAATTGTTCCATATATAGCTATAAATTTGGTATATCTGTGGAAGAAAGTTCAGGATCTTAGATCACCATCTTGAGTCGGAACTCTGAAATAAATATCATAAGTACCTGTACTCCTGTGTGCCTTGCAGCATTATTCACAGTAGCCAAGATGTAAAATCACCCTAAATATCCCTCAATGGATAAATTGATAAAGTGTAGGATACACACACATGTGTGCACACACACAGGAATATTATTCACCCCTTAAAAAGAAGGAAATGCTGTCATTTGCAACGGCATGGGTGAACCCAGAGTACACCATGCTAAGTGAAATAAGGCATGTAGAGACACAAATACTGCATGATCTCACTTACATGTGAAATCTAAAAACAGTCAAACACCAAGAGGCATAGAATTTTAATTAGCAGGAGCTGAGGAAAGAAGGAAATGGGGAGGTACTAGTCAACTGGTACAAAGTTGCAGTTAGAATGAAACATACAACATGGTGACTATGGCTAATAATGCTGTATTGAATATTGGAAATTTGCTAAGAGTAGATTTCAGGTCCTCTCATCCCCCTGCCCCCCAAAATGGTAACTAAGTGAGGAGATGATTTATTAAATAATTTTGCTGTAGTAATTGATTCACTGTGTATATATTATCTCATTGTACCCCTTAAATACAAATTTTACTAAAATGTTTTTTAAAATTCTGAAGGAAATTTAGCCACAGTAAATATGTAGAGAAACATAACATTAATTGCAATTAAATATCTTATTTAACCCAGTATATATAAAATGTTATTACAACATGTAATCAATATTAAGAATATTGATGTTTTACTTTTTTTTTCATATTAAGTCCTCAAAAATCTGTTGTGTATTTGCACTTAAAGATATCGCAAATTGGACTAGCAACATGTGGATAGTGGCTACTATATTTGGCCATGCAGATGTGAATAACAGGAGTTCCAGAAAAAAGAATGGATAAGGGTGAAAAGAGGCAGGGAAGAAATAAAATAAGAAAATTTCTGAGACCTAAAGGATACTAGCTTCCAAATTGAGTAAGCTCTCAGAAAGCCCAACAAAATAGATGAAGTAGACCTAGACCAGGATACTTCATCATGATATTTCAAAATACCAAGGACCCAGAGAAACCTCTGTAGGCTTCAAAGGAAAAACAAACAAAAAACAAAACAGGTTATTACAGTCAAAGGATCAGATATCATCAGGGCTTTAGACTTCTCAACAACAGTGGATAGATAGAAGATAGTGAATTGTTGCCTTTAGATAGAAGGTATTTTCAACTATCTAAGATCTCAAAAAATGTATGTGTCCTGCTCCCTTTTCTAGGAAGCTACGAAGAATATGTTACACTAAACAGGGAAGTCAGCCAATGAGGAAAGTGTGAGATAAAGGAAATAGGAGAAAGATGAAAGGAATCCCTGGACTGAAACCACGAACCCAGTCTAGAGAGCAACCAGTGCAGGTTAAAGTAGGTCGGAAGGAAGGAAGGAAGCCTTCATCAAGAAAATGCAGTTCATAGAACCCTGATGAGAATATTAGGGATATAGAAAACTGGCACATATGGGCATTGAATAGTAACATGTACACAGACATCTAAGCAAATAAGAGATAAAAGAAAAAGTTGAGTAATTTATATTAAGAGGTTCAGAAGGGCATGTAGATAAAGTAGAATGAGAGGGAGCTCAAACCTCATCTTTCATAGTATGAAATTAATATATCGTTCTAAGAAATGTAAGGAAGGAGCAATATAGGCTAATTATCTGAAAATATAAAAACCAAAATAACCAGGTATTGAAAGTGGTTGATTCTGGGGAAGGGAAAATAAAGGGAAGTGGTCTGCCACTATTTCTAACAAATTTTGTAAAACTGTATTCCTCTAAGTCTCAAATATACACATACCTTATTTTAAAAGAAGCATGGGCAGTAATGAATCTGGGTGAATAAAGGCCATGGCTAATGAGTGTCCTTATCTCCTAGCATTGAGTATTGGTTCCGCTGCATGGATATGGATGGAGATGGAGTCCTCTCCATGTACGAGCTAGAGTACTTCTATGAGGAGCAATGTGAGCGGATGGAGGCCATGGGCATTGAGCCCTTGCCATTCCATGACTTGCTGTGCCAGATGCTTGACCTGGTGAAGCCGGCCAGCGATGGTAAGATTGAGAAAAAGACCATTTGCACTACTCACCTAGGTAACAGAGGTGGGCATTTAATCCTGGTTTGTCCCAGGTTATTGAACTTCCAGAGTTTTCTGTACTGGCTTCCCAGATACAGAAATATTTAAGTTTCTCCTTTACAATTAGTTTAGAACCAACCACTGATGGCAAATCCTGTTTAAGAAATTTTCCCAAAGAAACAGAAAGCAGATTAGTGATCACCCTGGGCTGGAGGGGGTGGTTGCTGAGGGGTGAGGGAAGATGGGGAAGGTCTGCTTGATGAGGACAGGGTTTCCTTGTGGAGTGAGGAAATGTTATGGAACTCAGTAGTAGTGAGGGTTGCCGAACACTGTGAGAGTACTAAATGCCCCTGAATTGTACACTTTAAAATGGTAAATTTTATGTCCGTTTTTACCTCAAAAAATGGGATTTTATATAATAAAGTTAGCATATTCATATACTTTTAAACTTCAGTAAAAGTTTTTCTCACTTGAAAAAAGTTCTTGCAATTTACAGGATTTGTTTTTACATAGGCAAAATAACACTACGAGATCTGAAGAGATGCAGAATGGCACACATTTTTTATGATACTTTCTTTAATCTGGAGAAATATTTGGACCATGAACAGAGAGATCCCTTTGCGGTCCAGAAGGTACTGGTTTTAACTTCTGTTTGAGGGCTGCAGTATCAGGGGTTGTGTGAGAATCTTGTATTTAAAGAGGTAACATTTAAAACATTTTCTCACCTACTGGAGAGAGAGAAAAAAGGACCTAGAGCACATCTCTCCCCATAGCTAATCTTCAAGTTTAGGTAACCTGCATCTGCCTATCATTGAGTGAATTTTATGGCCTGTATACTTACTTATGTATATATATATATATGTGTGTGTGTGTGTGTGTGTGTGTGTGTGTGTGTGTGTGTGT
>NC_043704.1:124268096-124359676 GCF_006229205.1 Suricata suricatta | reverse complement strand
CCCTCAAAAAGCCCTGAACATATGGTCTATGTTCAAGGTGGAGCGGGGGGAAAGCATAATATCACCACTCCCTCTTCTATTCTCTTGTTTAAAAAGTAAAAATTGATAGATACCATATGTTTGCACTCATAGGTCTAACAGGAGAGACCTGGCAGGGGACCATGGGGAGAGGAAGGGGGAAAGAGAGCGGGGGAGAGTGAGGGACACAGATCAAGGGAGACTACTGAATACTGAAAACGAACCATGGACTGAAGGGGGAGGGGGAGGGAGGGAGGGAGGGGGTGATGGTCATGGAGGAGGGCACTTGTGGGGAGAAGCACTGGGTGTTATATGGAAACCAATTTGACAATAAACTATTATTTAAAAAATAAAAAAATAAATAAAAAGTAAAAATTATGTTGGGGTACCTAGGTGGCTGCCCAAGCACAGTTCCAGGAAGGGTGAGTTCTTGTAGAGCTTTTTTAACAGGGGTAACCATATCAGGAATAGTATAACAACCTTTAAAAAACCTTTCTTAGTATTATAAAAATGAGTGATTATAACCAACTTTAGTTGAAAGAGTATTTTTCCTGGTTAAACATCCGACTCTTGGTTTTGGCCCAGTTCATGATCTCACAGTCCTTGAGTTCAAGCCCTACTTCAAATTCTGCATTTGCACTGATAGTGAAGAGCCCACTTGGGATTCTCTCCCCTCTACCCCTGTCCCCTTCCCACTGTGTTCTCTCTCCCTCAAAACTTAAAAAAAAAGTTTTAATTATATTAATAGAAAAGTACTGTTTGAGTCCTATAGGAATAGAACTACAGGAAACTTTCAGTCTTTTTCTTCTACATGTTGACCTAAATAGTAGTAAGAATACAAAGATCACGTTTTTTTACGTTTATTTTTGAGAGACACAGAGACCGTCACGAGGGGGGAGGAGCAGAGAGTGAGACAGAATTCCAAGAGGCCCCATACTGTCAGTGTAGAGCCCGATGCAGGGCTTGAAACTCTGAGATCATGACCTGAACCGAAACCAAGTCAGACACTTAACCAACTGAGCCATCCAGGCGCCCCACACTTGTTTGTTTGGTTTTTTTTTTTAATTTTATTTTAGAGAATGCAAGCAAGGAAAGGGGCAGAGGGACAGAGAAAATTTCAAGCAGGCTACAAGCTCTGTTGTAGAGCTCAGTGCAAAGGTCAATCCCATGACCCTGGGATCATGACCTGAGCCAAAATCAAGAATTGGACACAGCTGACTGAGCCACCCACGTGCCCCCAGTGATCACCTTCTAAAAATGAAAACTCTGCACCTGATCTTGGGGCATATCAAAGCACATTATATTATCACTAGCTTACAAAAAAGTATTCCTTCCCAGGCACCTGGGTGGCTCAGTCAGTTAAGCGTCCAACTTCAGCTCAGGTCATGATCTTGCGGTTTGTGAGTTTGAGCTGCACATTGGACTCAGGCCCAGAACCTGCTTCGGATTCTGTGTCTCCTTCTCTTAGGCTCTCTCTCTCAAAAATAAACATTTAAAAAAAAGCTGCCAATTATGAATGTAAGATGTAAGTTTCAAAGATGTCAATAGGAGGAAGTAGGGGTTCTTAAAGTGAGTTAACAGTCGACACATGGTATGGTCAATATTTAGGTATTTGCACTCTTCTAGGCATAACTAACCTTACATCTGAGGGCAGTGCTAATAACTCATTTTAATCATAGGAAAGCATTCTGCCTGGAATATATAATACAGACACTGCCCAGATTGGACAAGGAAATAAAATGGATAGCCTTTTCCCCCCGCTTCATTTCTTCTATTTGTATTATAAAGTAAAACTTAAGATAAAATTTGTAAGAGGTGGCAATATATCAAGATTTATTCTTATCTGCGGAGAATATTTTTAGTCAGAAAGTGCTCAATAAATTCCAGGCACTGTGTTGAAGAGACATATGGTCACACAGAGATAAAATGAAGAGCAAAAAGTAGCAATCAAGCATGTACAATCTAGCAAAGGAAATAATTTGGGGGAGATGGGCTCTCTAGGAAAATAACACAGATGACATGGTATCTGAGCCGGCTTTTACAGAAGCAATAAAAATATGCCAGGGAGGGGAGGAGGGATGGTCTATTTCAGGTGGGCATATGCAGGTCACTCCAGATAGCTGCTGTGCAAAGTGCCAGGGAAAAGGGCCCAGAGAAAAGTCTCTGGTTATAAGGCTAAAGAATCTAGACCTAAAGAATTGACTGCTGAGGAGTTCACTATAATTTTGTGATTGGAGGCATACAAATCACTTTAGGACTGTTACTTTAGCGCCTCTCGTAACATGTATTAAAATGGAACATTTTCAGGCAGGTCATTACAAATGTTGTGTATCACTAAGAAAACCAGTCTCCAATTCTTTGTCTTTGATTATTTTTGTTTCCTGTACTCTTTGCAATCAGGATGTTGAGAATGAGGGGCCTGAGCCCTCTGACTGGGACAGGTTTGCAGCTGAGGAGTATGAGACTCTGGTTGCGGAGGAATCTGCCCAAGCACAGTTCCAGGAAGGGTGAGTTCTTGTAGAGCTTTTTTAACAGGGGTAACCATATCAGGAATAGTAAAACCACCTTTAAAAAACCTTTCTTAGTATTATAAAAATGAGTGATTATAACCAACTTTAGTTGAAAGAGTATTTTTCCCAGCAGTCTTCCCTTCTTCACCAATTTCCTAAAACTCTTCTCATGTCCCATTTCCTTTAATGGAGTTGTACTTTTCCCTGGAAGCTAAGATCATTGTGCAGTCATTTTACTTTGTTAGTGATAGAACATGCTGTAAAAACAGGATGAGACTAAAAGAACTGAAGTTCTTTTAAATAATAAAGATGATCATGTTTAAAACAAGTCTTTACCACACATGGTTTTGTGCATTCAATAAGAAGTTACTTATTCCATAAAGAGACCATTGTAAGAAATTATTCAAGACTTTCATTGGTTAGAACATTTCAGCAACCTTATAATTTGTTGGCTCTTCCCACCATCTTCTAGTGATTCCTTTCATAGTTCCTCTAAACCTCTTAATCCTTTTTAATGTTTTACTTTTTTTGAATAGGTAATATACTCATGTTTTAATATTCAGAGAAACAAAAGGATGGTTTCCTACTGCCCAGTTTTCCTCCCTAGAAACAATCACTGCAATCTTTAATATTTATTCTGGGGAGAATGCAAGCAGGGAACAGAGGATCAGAAGCAGCTCTGTGCTGACAGCAGTGATCGCAGTGTGGGGCTCAAACTCATAGACCATGGGATCATGACCTCAGCTGAGGTTGGACACGCAACCAACTGAGCCAGCTAGGTACCCCACTGTGATCATTTTCTTATGTGTTCTTCCAAAGACACTCCCCCACTTTATCTCCTATATATATATATATATATATATATATATATATATATATATATATATAAAAGCACATATACATTATTTCTTTTTTCCCTACACATATGATAGCATATTATATTCATAGTTTGGTACCTTGTTTTTTCCACACTTGTATAAATTTCTGTTATACAAGATGAGTAAGTTCTAGAGATCTGCTATACAACATAATACCTATAGTTTAAAATGTGGTATTAGGCATTTTAAAATGTTAAGAGGATAAATCTCATGTTAAGTCTTCCTACAAAACACACAAAAAAATACCAAAAAATTTTTGGAGATGATAGATATGTTCAGTACCTTGATTGCAGTATCACAGATGTATGCATATGTCCAAATTGATTAAGGTGTATTTCTTAAATGCATATAGTTTTCTAGGTATCAATTAAACCTAAATAAAGCCAAAAACAATAAGAAAGATTGGGAAGACAGCATGGTGAACCAAAAACACTTGTATTTTACAATTACTCAGCTATAAATGAGGCATCACAAATATTTTGGGGGCCTTGAGTACATGAAAAATTTTTGAAAAGCCCAATAAATTAGAGATTATTATATGCATGTAACTAATAAATGTTATGTTTTTTATAGCCACACAATATTCTACTATATAGTTGTGCCACTATGAGAAATAAAATGTTCAAATGAATAATCTTATATACATGTCATTTTATACATCTGTAAGACAAATTTCTATAGGTATAGCAAACAGAGGAGAGTTTCAGAGAAACCAACAAGAAATAATGCAGACACCCAGAACTTGCAACAATGGGAGCAATTTCCATCCTTAAGCCTAAAAGGACAAGAAGATAAAACCATCATCATCAGTCAGCTGACAGGACTGTGACCTTCAGTAATGGAATTTAGTCAAACTATGGCAACCCAGCTGAGAGGTGCTAGAATAAATACCTAGTTTCACTTTGCTCATATCCCTTAGTATCCTGCTGGCACTTCCCGTTGGCTTCAACCAGAAACAAGAAGATAAGAGAACTAATGTCCATATGGATCAACCTCCTTATCCACCTAGCTAGGGGGAGAGTAGATCGAGAAGGACAAAACATCAAATATCCAGTTCATACAAATGCCAGCTAGCCCTCCACAGAGACTGTACATTTCACACCCTTACCATTAAGTCTTCAATATCTTTTTTGAGAGTACTGAAGAAGTCATCACCAAACCACTTTCTTTAATCTTGAGATAGCCTTAATATGCTTACCCACACAACTGGGGTCTGATTTTTATGTCACTGACCCAGAAACCCATAAGAATCATTTGTCATTGATTATTTTATTTTAAGCCGGCTAAATAAGAAGGGAAGACAGGCAAGTAGATTCACACGCATAATCTACAATTTTTTGACACTGAGCTTCCTTAGTAGGAAATAGAGTAAGATTACTATGAAGCAGCATCACTACTGTTAAGAGCATGTATGGTTGTTTATAATAATGAAAAATTAGAGGCAATCTAATAGGAAGATTAATAAAACTATCCTGCATATACATAGTTAATTCCATATAAACATAAATCATTTTGTGGCCACTTCTTGACTATTATAAAGAAAAAATAGAGATGTGGAGGAAGACTTTAAAAGATCAAGTAAGGGGGAGCCTTGGTGGCTCTGTTGGCTAAGGGTCCAACTCTTGATTTGGCTCAAGTCATGATTTCACGGTTCGTGATATCGAGTCCCATATCAGACTCTGCACTGCCAGTGCTGAACCTGCTTATGATTCTCTCTCTGCCCTTCCCCCACTCACACATGCATATGGGCACTCTTTCTCAAAATAAATAATAAAAAAAGAAGGAATAGTAAAGTCTAAGAAAGAAAAATAGGTATATGTAAAGAAAACCACAGGGATCGAACTTAGTATATATTAGACAAAGAAGAAAATGGAAAAATAAAAAAATTCAAAGATAATAGAAAAGCTGTTTCTGAAATAAAATTCTTGAAATCCAAAAGGTCAGAAGTCACACCATATCCAGGAAATACTGATAATGATTGATTCCTGATATATGTCATGAATTTGCCAGAATTCAAAGATAAATATCGGATAAAGGGTTAGCATCCAAAATCTATAAAGAATTCACCAAACTCAACATCCACAAAACAAATAATCCAGTGAAGAAATGGGCAGAAGACATGAATGGAAACTTTTCCAAAGACGACATCCAGATGGCCAACAGACACATGAAAAATCATCAGGAGAATAAAAATCAAAACCACAATGAGATACCACCACATACCTATCAGAATGGCTACAATTAACTCAGGAAACAACAGATTTGGTGAGAATGTAGAGAAAGGGGACCCTTTTGCACTGTTGGTGGAAATGCAGACTGGTGCGGCCACTCTGGGAACCAGTATGGAGATTCCTCAAAAAATTAAAAACGGGCACCTGGGTGGCTCAGTCGGGTAAGCGGCCAGATTCAGCTCAGGTTGTGATCTCACAGTTCGTGGGTTCAAGCCCCACATCAGGCTCTGTGCTGACAGCTAGCTCAGAGCCTGGAGCCTGCTTCAGATTCTGTGTCTCCCTCTCTCTCTGACCCTCCCCTGCTCACACTATCTCTCTCCCTCAAAAATAAATTAAAAATTTGTTAAATTTTTAAAAATTAAAAACAGGACTACCCTGCATTACCAGGCATTTAACCAAAGGATACAAAAATGCTGATTTGAAGGGCACATGCACCCCACTGTTTATAGCAGCATTATCAACAATAGCCAAAGTATGGAAAGAGCCCAGATGTCCACTGACTGACAAAAGGATAAAGAAGATATGGTGTGTATACACACACACATACACACATGATGGAATACACTTGGCAAAGAAAAAGAATGAAATCTTGCCATTTGCAACAATGTGGATGGAACTAGAGGGTATTATGCTAAGTGACATAAGTTGGATATCATATGATTTCACTCATATGTGGAATCTGAGGAACTCACCAGATGAACATAGGGGAAGGGAAGGAAAAATAAGAAAAAGAAAGGGAGACAAACCATAAGAGACTCTAACATACAGAGGAATGGGATGGGAGGTGGTAAGGGGATGGATTAAATGGGCAGTGAGTATTAAGGAGAGTACTTTTGGAGATGAGCAGTGGATGTCATATGTAAGAGATGAATCACTGGGTTCCACTCCTGAAGCCAAGACCACACTATATGTTAACTAACTTGATTTTAAATTCAAGAAAGAAAACTTTATTTGGGGTTTTTTTCCACTTAAAAAAAATCAAGTTAGCAGACAAGGGGGGAAAAATATCACCCTTGCCTCAGATATGTCCATGGTAAAAATGAATATTAGAAAATCATAAAACAATATATACAACTTTGTTAGAGAAAAAATTTCTATAACCCCAAATTTTATACTAACCCCAGATGACATTCAAGCATGAAAGCACAAAGGGATATCTTCAAACATGTAAAAACTGAGGGAAACATAGAACCCATGATGTCTTCTATAAAAAAGACAATCTAAAACCAAAAAACAAACCAAACCAAAAAAAGAGCCTGGAAATGTAGCAACCATTGTAGAAAAGAAATAAAAACATACAGTCTTATTCAAATGTAGAAAGAATAGAGATCTGAAAAAATAATGCAACTAAAACTAGGATGTAGAGGGGAAGAGAAAGAATATGTATAACATCCTAGAAATAATTTAAACGAAAGTCGGAAGTAGGAGGAAGAAAATATGTGTCAATTTCATTGGCAAAGCCTCAGTAGATACCCTTTAAAGCTGTAAGTCAAATTGAGGGTTTAGGAATACTAACAAAACACTTGAGAAACCAAAGCCAGACTCTATTCTAATTCAATTAGAAAAGAAGTACCCGGAAAAGAAAAACAATGGCAGCCACTGGCCCATGGGGATCCACTGCCCTCCGTCACCGCACGTCCACTTCTGTCCCTGCAGGAGCCGCCTCCCCTCCCTGCCTGCCACAACCATGCCTGGGCTCGGCAGGCACCCTGCAGGAGCAGAGAATGAAACTTCTGGTGGCAGCCAGGTCAGTGTGCTCCAGGCACAGGGACGCACTAACTCGGCACGTGAGTTGGCAGAAGGGAGAGCTAGGGTGCCCGGTGCTCAAGGCTACCTCAAGAAACAAGCCAAAGTACACATGGTGGAGAGTCCCAAATACCACTGAGCAGGGAAATAAAATAATCAAAGGCACAATAAGAGAAACCAAGAGACACCATTTAAAGAACACTTCCTGAAATCACAGGCCCTAGACAGTCAATGTGCCTCCTTTAATACAGCAATACTAACAGGTACACAATGCATAACGAGCTTTTAATACTGACAAGAGACAGAAAGCTAGCTAAAATGACAAAACGAAAGAACTCTCCTCTAATGAAATTCCAGGAAGAAGTCAAAGCCACAGAATTGCTCAAAACAGAAATAAGCAACATAACTGAACAAGAATTTAGAACAATTGTCATAAAATTAATCTCCAGCATTAAAAAAAAACCATCAGAGAAGCTATTAATACAAAGACTAGGGACCTTCAAAATAGCTGTGATGAGTTAATAAACGCTATAAATGAGGTGCATAATAAAATGAAGGCAGCCACTGCACTGATTGAAGAGGCAGAGAGGAGAATAGGTGAATTAGAAGATACAGTTATACCAAAAGAGGAAGCCGAGAAAAAGAGGGCGAAATTGATACAGGAGCATGAAAGGAGAATTCAAGACCTGAGAGATACAATCACACAGAGCAATATCCATAACATAGGAGTTCCTGAAGAGAAAGAAAGAGAAAAATGTCCTGAAGGGGTGCTTGATCAAATTATAGCTGAGAACTTCCCCAATCTGGAGAAGGAAAGAGACATTGAAATTCCAGAGGCACATAGAACTCCCCTGAGATGTAACTTGAATCGACCTTTGGCACGACATATCATAATGAAGCTGACAAAATATAAAGATAAAGAGAGAATTCTGAAAGCAGCTAGGGATAAAAGGGCCCTAACATACAAAGGGGAACATATCAGAGTGGTTACAGACCTATCTACTGAAACTTGGCAGGCCAGAAATGAATGGTAGGAAATCTTCAATGTGATGAACAGGAAAAATATGCAACCAAGAATCCTTTATCCAGTGAGCATGTCATTCAAAATAGGAGAGATAAAGGTTTTCCCAAACAAACAAAAATTGAGAGAATTCATCACCACTAAACCAGCCCTACAAGAAATCCAAAGAGGGACTCTATGACGGAAATGTAGTAAGGAATATAAAGTACCAGAGACATCACTACAAACATGAACTCTACAGAGAACACAATGACTCTAAACCCACACTTTTCAATAATAACACTAAATGTAAATGGACTGAATGCTCCAATCAAATGACACAGGGTAGCAGAATGGATAAAAAAACAAAATCCATCTATTGGCTGTCTACAAGAGACTCACCTTAGACCTGAAGACACCTTCAGATTGAAAGTAAGAGGATGGAGAAATATCTACCATGTGACTGGACGCCAAAAGAAAGCTGGAGTAGCCATACTTACATCAGACAAACTGGACTTTAAAGTAAAGGCAGTAACAAAATATGAAGAAGGATATTATATAATAATTACAGGGTCTCTCCATCAGGAAGAGCTAACAATTATAAACATCCATGCGCCAAATTCAGGAGCACCCAAATACATAAAACTAATCACAAACAGAAACAATCTTGTTGATAAGAATGTGCTTATTGCAGGGGATTTTATACTCCACTTACAGCAATGGATAGGTCAACCAGACAGAAAATCACTAAAGAAACAACCTGAACAGCACATTGGAACAGATGGAATTAATAGATATATTTAGAACTCGGCATCCTCAAGCTAAGAAATACACTTTCCTCTCGAGTGCACATGGCACATTCTCCAAGATAGATCGCATACTGGGGCATAGAGCAGCCCTTCTTAAATACACACTAACTGAGATCATACCATGCACACTCACAAATCACAATGCAATGAAACCTGAAATCAATCCCAGGAAAAAGTCTGGAAAATCTCCAAAAATGTGGAGGTTAAAAACCACCTTACTAAAGAATGATTGGGCCAATCAGACAATTAGAGAAGAAATTTAAAAATATATGGAAGCAAATGAAAACGAAAATATAACAATACAAACTCTCTGGGATGCACCAAAGGCAGTCCTAAGAGAAAAGTATATTGCAATCCAGGCCTATTTCATGAAACTAGAAAGAGCGCAAATTCAAAATCTAACAGCACCCTTAGGAAACTGGAAAGAGAGCAGCAAGAGCACCCCAAACCCAGCAGAAGAAGAGAAATAATAAAGATCAGGGCAAAAATAAACAATATAAAATCCAAAAAAAAAGAAAAAAAATAGATGAACAGATCAATGAAACCAAGAGGTGGTTTTTTGAAAAAATAAACAAAATTGATAAACCTCTAGCCAGGCCCCTCAGAAAGAAAAGAGAGAACACCCAAATAGACAAAATCATGAATGAAAATGGATCTGTTACAAATGATCCCTCAGAAATACAAGCAGTCATCAAATTACTATGAAAAATTATATGCCAACAACCTGGACAATCTAGAAGAAATGGACAAATTCCTAAGCACACATGTACTACTAAAATTCAATGGGAAGAGATAGAAAATCTGAACAGACCCATAACCAGTGAAGAAATCATATCACTTATCAGAAATCTCCCAACAAACAAGAGCCCAGGGCCAAATGGCTTCCCAGGGGAATTCTACGAGAGAGAGAGAGAGAGAGAGAGAGAGAGAGAGAGAGAGAGAGAGAGAGAGAGAGAGAGAGAGAGTTTTTTTTTTTTTGAGAGACAACCAGCAGGGGTGGATCAGAGAAATAGATACAGAATCTTAAGCAGACTCCAGGCTCTGAGCTAGCTGTCAGCACAGAACCCGATGTGGGGCTCAAACCCATGAGATCATGACCAGAGCCGAAGCTGGATGCTAACCAACTGAGCCACCCAGGAGCCCCTCTACCAGACATTTAAAGCAGTGTTAACACCCATCCTTCTCAAGCTATTCCAAAAAATAGAAATAGAAGGAAAACTTCCAAACTCATTCTACGAAGCCAGCATCACTTTGATTCCCAAACCAGAGATCCAACAAAAAAAGATAACTACAGGTCAATATCCTTGATGAATACAGATGCAAAAATACTCAACAAGATACTAGCAAATCGAATTCAACAGCATCTAAAAAGAATTATCCATCATGATCAAGTGGGATTCATTCCTGGGTTATATGGCTGGTTCAATGTTTGCAAATCCATCAATGTGATACATCACATTAACAATAGAAAAGATAAAAAGCATATAATCCTGTTGATAGATGCAGAAAAAGCACTTGACGAAATGCAGCATCCTTCTTACTAAAAACCCTCAAGAAAGTAGGGATAGGAGAAACTTAAACATTATAAAACTAATTTATGAAAAGCCCACAGCTAATATCGTCCTCAACGGGGAAAAACAAAGCTATCCCTCTGAGATCAGGAACACAATAGAAATGTCCACTCTCACCAATGTTATTTAAAATAGTGCTGAAGTCCTAGCATCAGCAATCAGACAACAAAAGGAAATAAAAGGCATCAAAATTGCAAAGAAGTCAAACTTTCACTTTTTGCAGATGACATGAAAGTCTACATAGAAAACCCGAAAGACTCCACCAGAAGCCTTCTGTAACTGATCCATGAAGTCAGCAAAGTCACAGAGTACAAAATCAACATACAGAAATCAGTTGATTTTTATACACCAATAATGAAGCAACAGAAAGAGAAATCAAGAAACTAATCTCATTCACGATTGCACGAAATACCATAAAATACATAGGGATAAACCTAAGCAAAGATGCAAAAGATCTATATGATAAAAACTATAGAGAGCTTATGAAGGAAATTGAAGAAGACACAAAGAAATGGAAAGACATTCTGTGCTCGTGGATCAGAGGAATAAACATTGTTAAAATATCATTATTACCCAAAGCAATTTACACATTCAATGCAATCCCCATCAAAGTTGCACCAGCATTCTTCTCAAAGCTAGAGCAAATTATCTTAAAATCCATATGGAACCACAAAAAACCCTGAATAGCCAAAGTAATATTGAAGAAGAAAACCAAAACGGGAGGCATCACAATCCCAGACATTAGCCTCTACTACAAAGCTGTCATCATCAAGACAGTATGGTATTGGCACAAAAACAGACACACAGACCAATAGAATAGAATAGAGGGCCCAGAACTAAACCCACAAATGTATGGCCAGTTAATCTTTGACAAAGCAGGAAAGAGAATCTAATGGAAAAAAGACAGCCTTTTTAACAGGTGGTGCTGGGAGAACTGGACAGCAACATGCAGAAGAATGAAACGAGACCACTTTTTTACACCGTACACAAAAATAAACTCAAAATGGCTGAAGGACTTGAATGTGAGACAGAAAACCATCAAAACCCTTGAGGAGAAAGCAGGAAACAACCTCCTTGACCTCAGTTGCAGCAATTTCTTACTCGACACATCCCCAAAGGCAAGGGAGTTAAGAACAAAAATGAACTATTGGGACCTTATCAAGATAAAAAGCTTCTGTACTGCAAAGGAAACAATAAAAAAAACTAATAGGCCACCGACAGAATGGGAAGAGAGAGTGGCAAATGGCATATCATATAAAGGTCTAGTATCTAAAATCTATAAGGAACTCAATTCCACACCCGAAAAACGAATAGTCCAGTGAAGAAATGGGCAGAAGACATGAATAGACACTTCTCCAAAGAGGACAGGCGAACACACACATGGAACGATGCTCAGTGTCACTCATCACTAGGGAAATACAAATCAAAACCACACTGAGATACCACCTCACACCAGAGTGGCTAAAATGAACAAATCAAGAGACTACAGATGCTGGCAATGTTGTGGAGAAACGGGCACCCTCCTACAGTGTTTGTGGGAATGTAAACTGGTACAGTCACTCTGGAAAACAGTGTGGGGGTTCCTCAAAAACCTATCAGAACTCCCCTATGACCCAGCAATAGCACTGCTAGGGATTTACCCAAGGGATACAGAAGTGCTGATGCATAGAAGCACATGTACCCCAATGTTCATAGTGGCACTTTCAACAATAGCCAAATCATGGAAACAGCCTAAATGTCCATCAACCGATGAAAGATAAAGAAGATGTGGTATATATACACAATGGAATACTATATGGCAATGAGAAAGAATGAAATCTGGCCATTTGTAGCAAAGTGGATGGACCTCGAGGGTGTCATGCTAAGCGAAATAAGTCAGGCAGAGAAGGACAGATACCATATGTTTTCACTCATACGTCTAACAGGAGAAACCTAACAAGGGATCATGGCAAGGGGAAGGTGGGGGGAACAAAAGTTAGGGAGAGGGAGGGAGGCAAATCATGAGAGACTCTTGAGTACTGAAAACAAACTGAGGGCTGAAGAGGGAGGAGGGAAGGGAAAGGGGGTGATGGTCATGGTGGGGGCACTTGTGGGGAAGAGCACTGGGTGTTATATGGAAACCAACTTGGCAATAAACTATTAATAAAAATAAAAAAGAAAAGAAAAACACAGACCACAAAGCCTAAAGGTGACACATTTTAGATCAGCGAATGTAAATAGAATAAACTCACTTATTGAAAGAAAAGAATTCAACTTTGGAATAACAAAGGTTGCATTAAAAATGAGTCAACACTCTGCTGTACCCGCTCTGGATAACCATATGGAGGTTCCTCAAAAAGTTAAAAATAGAACTACCCTATGACCTAGCAATTGCTCTACTAGGTATTTATCCAAAGGATACAAAAATATGGATTTGATGGAGTACATACACCCCAATGTTTATAGCAGCACTATCAACAATAGGCAAATTATGGATAGGGCCCAAATGTCCATCAACTGATGAATGGATAAAGAAGATGTGGTGTGCATACACACACACTGGAATACTACTCAGCAATGGAAAAGAACGTAATGTTGTTGTTTGCAATGATGTGGATGGAACTAGAGTGTATTAGCTGAGGCACAATAAGTCAAAGAAAGGGAAATATCATATGATTTCACTCATATGTGGCATATAAGAACAAAATAGATGAATATAGGGGGAGGGAAGAAAAAAAGGTAAAAACATGGAAGCAAACTTTAAGAGACTCAACTACAGAGAACTGAAGGTTGCTGGAGGGTTGGGAGGGGGGATGTACTAAATAAGTGATGGGCATTAAGGAGGGCACTTGTTGTGATGAGCACTGGGTGTTCTATGTAAGTGATGAATCACTGAATTCTGCTCCTGAAGCCAATACTACGCAATATGTTAACTTGAATTTAAACAAAATCTTCGAAGAAAAAAACCCAGAACACTCCAAAACACAAAGCTATGCATCTGATAGCATCAGATTTTTGAAACTAAAACTGCAAAAAGAAAATAAAAGGAAAAATTGGAGCCTATTATTTGCAGTCTTGGTAAACTATTACCTGAAAATAAATACCTTTGTGGGTTTTGTCCATAGACCATCTACAAAATACATATTAGGCTACAAACAAAACTTCAGTGGACCTCTAAAGAGTAACTATAATTTAGACTAGCTTCTCATTTTAAGGAGGTAGTTTGAAAACATACTACAGTTTTCAGTCTCTCACACCACATAAAAGTAAAAACAGAGCACCATTTAAGAGGAGAAACTTTCAGTAGACTAAAAGAAGGAAAGCAGATGGGATCCAATTGGAGAGGGAGCCAGAGCTTGGGTTCTTTGCAGGAAGATGCAGAAGATAATTGCTACAAATAAAGGAAGCAGCACTTAAGGATGATCCGTTCCTGAATTTGAAACCAGGAGCAAGAAGGAGAGGAGAAGCAGCAACATCCAGGTAGGTCAAACCTTGTATATCCCCTCCTATCCCTAAAGGAAAGACAAGAGGGTGGGATCTTAGAGCAGAGAAAGCACAACCACTGAAATATCCACACCAGCACCATGGTCCGTCTATCCCATCATTCTCATCAAAAACACTAGCAACCTCTCATCGCCCCCTCCTAATAAGAAGCCAGTGCAAACAGAGGAACCAGTCTGTTCCCAGCAACACAGAAAAGTGGATAAATATCAAACAGTTGAAAATACTAATAAAATACTCTACAAATGGAAGAAATTTCATCCTTGGAAGGAGACTTACTACAGCAATGACAAGAAGACCTCAAGTTGAGTACATTTACCATTTTTGGAATGGTAAGAAAACACTGCCCTCTTGAGAAAAGACTGATCAGTTTCTTAGAAATTAAAAGAAAAAAATTTAAATGAAAAACAGTCATTGAGCTGAATAATAGAATGGACACAGCTGAAAAGCTTTTGATTTGGGATAGTGATTATGATAAGGGTAAGAAATACTTGTAGAAACTACTAGAAATAACCAGATAATTCCCAGAATTCTAGCTGCTTAAACAAATAAAAATATACGCAGGGACCAGCAGTTGTTTCTGACCAGGTAGTGAGTATGTTAGGTTTTACAGTTCTGTTACAACTACTTAGCTCTAACTTTGTGGTATCACAATAGCCATAGATAATTTGTAAGCAGATGAATGTGGCTGTTTTCCAATGAAATTTTACTAATACACTCTGAGATATAAACTTCATATTTTCACATGTCATGAAATACTCTTGGGATTTTTTTTTCAAATTTAAAAAGGTAAAAATAATTCTTAGCTCACTGGGCTATACCAAAACAAGTGGAGAGATCTGGCCCACAGACTGTAGTTTGCCTATCCTATACCAGAGCGAAATTTCATAACATAAAAGATAACTGAAAATCTAATAGAGGGAAAAAAGCCAGATTACCCACTAAGTGAATGCAAAAAGAAATCAACCAATATCATTCAATTACTGCAAAGAAAATAACTGAATCTAGAATTCCATCCCTATTTAAATGAGGGCCCAATAAATACATTTTCAGAGATCCAAAGATGCAAAAATTTACCACTCACAGATTGTCTCTGAAGTATTAAGGGATACTCTTCAGCAAGAAGATAAACAGATCCTAGAGGAAACAGTGGGATGCAAGAAGCAAGCATGAGTAACAAAATTAGTAAAATTTATTCATAGAACTAAATAAATATTGAGCATATATTGTTAAGGGTAAAAAGAGGTCAGGGAAATACACTATGAATCTTTATTAGAATAGAGAGTATTAACACTGATAAATTTACATTTCTCTAACAATGACTAGAGGTAAAGTATACATATTAAAAATTTATTCAACCACAAAGAATAAAAACAAAATGGAAAACTTTTAATCATTTTTTTAAAAGACAGTAGATTATTAAGCTGAGAAAAACTAGGTAAAGAAAACTCAATCTACCAGAAGGCAAGTGTGTTATCAGCATTCCTTTTGGTGGCAAGTGTCCTAACCAACTCAAATTGGCATAAGCAAAGAAAAAACTGTCTTATGGAACTGAAAAGTTCAGGGGGTAGTACTGACTTTAGAGACTCAGATTTCCTCTCTTTCATCTCTAAGATAATAATTTCCTTTATTTTTTTCACTCTGAGCAAGTTTTTCATATGTGGCAGCAAGATGATCACTTAATAGCTTCAAGTTCAAATAAATGAGAATCCCTTTCCCCTAAGTTCCAACAAAAGCCTAAGCTCTAATGGGCTTAGTTTAGGTCCAATCCCTGAACCAGTTCCTAACGGAGGCCTAGAACTGAGCCTGTAGGAGAAGTCAAGTCCATCCAAACCATATGTTTTCTGAGGGAAATTAAGAAATATGGTCATAGGGGCACCTGGGTGGCTCAGTTAAGTGTCTGACTTTGGCTCAGATCACGATCTCACAGCTTGTGAGTTCAAGCCCCACATCTGGCTCTGTGCTGACAGCCAGGAGCCTAGAGCCTCTTTCCTATTCTGAGTCTTCCTCTCTCTGCCTCTCCCCAACTTGTGCTGTCTCTCAAAAATTAATAAAAACATTTAAAAAAATTTTTTTAAATATATGGCCATAAAAAGGGAGAATACTATGTCAATAAAGGAACAATGGGATGTCCACCATAAGAAAGAAAAGACAAAAAGATATAGACAGCACAAAATACATGGCCAGAATAAGTCCAAATATAGTATCAATCACAAAATTCACACTGGATTAAAAATCAAACTGTATACTATTCTTTAGATTCATCTGTAACACAGAGGTAAGAGTCAAATGATAGTAACAAGAATAAATCAGGTATGGTAACATTAATGAAACAAGTAGAATTCAGAGCTTTTGAAGAGACTTCCTGGATTTCAGCAGTTGGCCATGAAAATAAATTCATGAACTTTATGCAATATAAAATATATATGATAGAAACACAAGGAAAAATTGACATTTGCAGTCATGTAAAAACAAATCAAATAGACAAAAATTATAAAAATATAGAATTAGCAAGCTTTCAAAGAGGTACTCAAAAGTACACCTGGTACCCAGCAAATACACATGGAACCATCACAAAAGTGCCTATTGAGGCATGAAGGAAACTGCAACAATTTAAAATGTAACCTGAAATTAACAACAAAAAATACCTAGAAAGTTAGTTAAATAATACTCTAAATATATTTCAAAATAACTTTTAAAGTGGATGAAATTCAAATTCTAGTCTTTTTAGGACTAAGCATTATATATTTATTAAAACATGGGATTCAGACAAGCGGAAATTTGTAACCTGTGGACTAAAATAATTTAAGCTATCCTCTCAAAATGCATGAGAAAGGATGACAATATAGACCTAAGTATATAGAAGGAAGAAGTTAAATAATTTTATTCAAACAAAAGTAAATATATTAATTATAAACACACACATACAAAGCATACTATGTACGAAGCACTACATTACTAAATACTCTAATTCACTGGGTGCTAACAAAAACCCTATTTTGTAGATGCTGATGTCCCATTTTACATCTATGAAAACTGAACCAACCAAGGATAAATAATTTCTCAAATCCACCAATATATAAAAGAATACATCATAAATAAGTAGGTTTTATCCCAAAATTGCTACAGTGGTTCAACTTTGTAAAATTTGCCATTAAAAATTTAAAGAAAAACAAACACAAAATATAAACTGATTCTCTGAAGGCATATGATAAAATTTAATTTAATACATTTTCTGGTTTGGAAAAATATCTTAAAACTAAGCAAACTTAAGGTGAGTATCTTGTTAATGATAAAGATTATTAATCCCACACCCCAGAAATAACCAGTTAAAGATACAGTAGGGGAAAATCCCATTCATTAATATCAAGGAAAAAAAGTTACTTGGAAAATATATGTGAAAAAATACAAAATTTACCAAAGGTATGACAGTTCACCGTGTTAAAATTAATTTGATATACGCCTCCAAAATATGTTGTGGAACTTGATAAGCTAATTCTAAAATTCACATAGAACAATAAATATACAAGAATAGCAATGAGTTTAGGAAAGAAAGGTGTGGTGGAACACAGGGCATGTGTATTTGACAGTGTCTTAAATGTGTCATGAAAAGACTAGTCAGTAAAATGTTGGCTCTCTCTGGTCAGTAAAAAAAAAATGCATATTAAACTAATGTCTGCATGTTAAATAAATAGACTTTCAGAGCTTAAAAGCAATGGGAGAAAATTACAAGGAAATACTTTATAGATGTGAATACATTTAGGAAGTGACAAATTCCGTATCACAACCAAAAGACAAACAAATTGGACTGCATCATATGATCTGTAGTGTTCTTTTTTAAGTCAGATTCTTCAAGAAGTGCCTAGGTGGCTCAGTCAGTTAAGGGTCCTACTTCATTGGGCTGAAGTCATAATCTCACAGTTCATGGGTTTAAGCCCCACATCGGGCTCTTTGCTGACAGCTCAGAGCCTGGAGCCTGCTTTGGATTCTGTGTCTCCCTCTCTCTCTCTGCCCCACCCCCATTCACGTTCTCTCTCTCTCAAAAATAAACAAACATTAAAATTTTTAAAATTCAGAATCTTAAAAATCAACAGTAAGAACATGGATATTGACCACTTCTAAAATAGTCAAAAGTCAGAAAATTTCACCCAGGAAACATGAAAATTCCCACTTCACCAATAGTTAAAACACAGTAGCCGAATTATAACAATTTTAAATGTACTTAAATATTTCAGAGTCCCCAAAATATATGAAACAAAAATTGCCAGACAAGTCAGAATATAAATTTCAACATTCCTCTTTCAGTAACTGATAGAACTAGATAGAAACAATAAGGATACAGAACAATTGAACAACACAATGTATTTAATCAATATATAGAGAACCCTTCACAGAACAATAGCAAAATGGGCATTTTTTCAAGTGCACATGAAACTTCTCCAAGACATACCATAAGTGAATAAAATAAGATCCAGTAAATTCAAGTGGATTACAGTTATATAAATTATGTTGCTGACTGTAACAGAATTAAAGTAAAAATAAATAACAGCAATCAGGGAATCCCAATATATTTGGAAGTTAAATAACACCTTTAAAGACCCAGGGATCAAAGAAGAAACCAAAGGGAACTTGAAAATTATCTTGAAATGAATGAAAATAAAAGAACATAGGAAAACGTATGAAGTGCAGTTAAAGCAATGCTTAGAGGAATGTGTATACCTCAAGTCTGACATCAATAATATAAGCTTCCACCTTAAGAAACTAGAAAAAGAGCAAACCAGACCCTAAATAAGTAGAAAGAAGGAAATAATAAAGATCAGAGTAGAAATCGGTGAAATAGAAAACAGAAAAGCAATATGAAAGAATTCATGAAACCTAAAGTTGATTCAGTCTTTCACAAATACTTTCAGAAAGTAAGAGTAGAGGGGAACACTTCCAAACTTGTTTTATAAAGTCAGTACTACCCCGGATACCACAGTCAGACAAAGACATTACAAGAATTTTCATGAGAGGCGCCTGGGTGGCTCAGTCGGTTAAGTGTCCGGCTTCAGCTCAGGTCATGATCTCATGTTTCGTGAGTTCAAGCCCCACATCGGGCTCTGTGCTGACAGTTCAGAGCCTGGAGCCTGCTTCAGATTCTGTATCTCCCTCCCTCTCTGACCCTTCCCTGCTCTGTCTCTCAAAAAAAAAAAAAAATTTTTTTTTAATTTTTAAAGAATTTTCATGAAAACTACAAACCAGTATCCTTCAAGAGCATCAATACAAAAAAAATTTTTTTTTAAGTAGCACATCAAGTCCAGCAATATATAAAAAAGATGATATACTTTAAGTGAAGTTTATCCCAGGAGCAGAGGCTGGCATTCAAAAATCTATTGATCTAATATACTATGTTAATAAATGACAAGGACACCGGGGTGGCTCAGTCGGTTTAGCGTTTGGCTTCAGCTCAGGTCATGATCCTGTGGTTTGTGAGTTTGAGCCCCACAACACGCTCTGTGCTGACAGCTCGGAGCCTGGAGCCTGCTTCAGATTCTGTGTCTCCCTCTCTCTGCCCCTTCCCTCCTCATGCTCGCTCGTGCTCTCTCTCTCTCAAAAATAAACATTAAAAAAATTTTAATAAATGACAAAAGTAATCTCCATAAACACAAAAAAAAGCATTCGATAAAATCCACTCACAATAGTTGTCACTCAAGTAAGGCTGGAAGGGAGCCTTCCTTAACAGGATACAAGGCATCTACAGTTAAATCATACTTACAGTAAAAAATTGAATGCCTTCCCCCTAAGATCAAGAACAAAGCAGGGATGTTTCTATTCGTAAGTTCTACTCAGCATTGTAACTGAGGTCCTCCTATCTTCTGCAGTAAGACAAGAAAAAGACATTTAACATGTTCAGATTGAAAAGGAAAAAGTAAAACTATTCATAGATGATGTAACCTGAAAGTAGAAAATACTAAGAAATCTACCTGAAAGCTACCAGAACTAATGAATTAACAGCAAGATCTCAGAATACAGTTTCAATATACAAAAATTATATTTCCATATACTAACAATGAATAATCCAGTAGGGAAATACAAATAAAAAGAATAATTCTACTCACATTAACATCAAAAAGAACACAATATTTCAGAATTAACATAACCAAAGAACTATAGTACTTGCACACTGAAAACTGCAAAAACGGTACTGACCTAAATGGGATTAGAAAGTTAAGTATTGTTAACATGTCAGTTCTCCCCAAATTTACAGATTTAACAAATTCCCTATCAAAATCCCTGCAGGCTTTTGTTGTAGAAATTGGCAAACTGATCCTAAAGTTTATGTAGAAATGCAAAGTACCTAGAATAGCCAAACTCTTTTTTAAAGGAACAAAATTGAGGCACCTGGGTGGCTCAGTCGGTTAAATGTCCAACTCTTGATTTCGTCTCCAGTCGTGATCTCATGATCAACCCCTGAACTGGGCTCCATCCTGAGTGTGGAGTCTGCTTGGGATTCTCTCTCTGCCCCTCTCCTGCTCATGCTCTTTCTCTCTCTCAAAATAAACAAACATCTATTAAAAATGAAAAGGACAAAACTGAAGAACTTAGGCTACCTGATTTCAAAATTTACTATATAGCAAATAATTGAGACACTGTAGAATTGAAATGTATATACATAGATCAATTAAACACTCTAGAAATAGACCCTAATACGGATGGCAAATTTTCAACCAGTGGAGAAAGAAAAGTCTTTGCAAAAATGATTTTGAAATAACTGGATATGCATATGCAAAAAAAAAGAACCCTAATCCATACCTCACTGCGTATGCAAAAATAACTACATGGATAAAAGACCTAAATGTGAGAGCAGAAACCCTAACGCTTCTAGAATAAAACAGAGGAAAAAATCATTGTGACCTTGGATTAGGCAAAGAGCAATAAAAAAAAATCACTTTTAGATAAATTGGACTTCATTTAAAATTAAAAACTACTGTCCTTCAAAAGGCACTATTAAGAAAAGGAAAAGACTGGGAGAAAATATTCCCAAAACACCCTGATAAAACAAGGACTCATATCCAGAGTTTATACAGAATTCTTACAGCTCAGTAATTTAAAAAAAAAAACTAATTTTTAAACAGACAAAAGATCTGAAAAACACAATAAATAGAGCTACAAACAGCAAATAGCTATATGAAAAGACGTTTCACATTGTTAGACATTAGGAAAATGCAAATTAAAACCACAGTGTGATATACCACACACTGTAGATAGACCAACTAAATCACTAATCATCAATGATGTGGAGAAGCTGGAACTTCAAACACAGAACTGATGGAGACGTAGCCTCTTTAGAAAATTTTGGTAATTTCTTAACAAGTTAAACATACACTTATCATATGAATCAGCAGTTGCACTCCTAGGAATCTACCCAGAAAAATGTTTACCCAAAAACTTGTACATGAATGTTTCTAGCAGCATTATTCATAGTTGCCCAAAACTGGAAATAATCCAAATATCCATCAAACTGGTAAACTGATAAAATATATCCACAAAATGGAATGCTACTTAGCACTAAGAAAAAGGGATGAACTATTGATAAACACAGTATGAATGGATCTCAAAATAAGCTAAGTGAAAGAAGCTACACAAAAAAGTATAATCCATTTGATTCCATTTATTTAAAATTCTAGAAAATGCAAATTAATCTATGATGACAACAAATGAGTGGTCACCTTGGGAGAGGAGCAGTTATTTTATAGAGGGGCATGAACTTTGGTTGGGAGGCAAGAGAATGGATATTTTCATGATTTTGAATGTTGTAATGCTTTTACAGGTATATACAGAAAGTCAAAATTTAACCCATTGTATGTCATTTATATGTCAATAAATAATACATGCAATAACATGGATGAGTCTCTCAAAAATAACACTATGTGAAAGAAGCCAAACACTAAAGACTACATAGTATATGATTCCATTCAGATGAAATTTATAGAAAAGGCAAAATTATAGAGCCAGAAAGCAGATCAGTGGTTGCCTAGTTCCAGGAATGAAAGTGGAGAGTGAATCCAACAGGCACAAAGGAGAGGAGGGACAGATGGAAGAATGAAAGTGTTATAAAATTAGATGGTGGTCCTGTTTGCACAATTTAAAAAAATTTACTAAAACACACTGAATACTTAAGATCAGTGAATTACATAAGGCATGTAAATTATATTTCATTAAAATGTTTAAAAAGCACAAGTCAAAAAGATTTTGGCTTATTAAATTGGAAACAATTTTTTAAAGATAATTTGTTAAATGAGAATATTAATTGTAAACATTTGCCATCCTACTATATACTAAGCATTATCAGATATTGGTGAACAGAGACAGGATTCCTGTCTAAGCAGGGGAAACAGATGCAATTAAAGTATTTTAACTGCTTCTCATAGAAGCACACTGCAGTAACACCTCACTCTAGGCTTACTGTACAGTAAAACAAGCACTTTCAGATATTGTCAGTAGAAACAACCCAACCTCCCTGGAAAGTAATTCAAGAGTATGTACTAACTGCCTGAATTTATACCCTTTCACACACAATTCCAGTTTGGGGTATCTATTGTAAATAATCAGAAACTTGGATATAACTGTTCTATCCAAACAACTGGCATTGGCCACTGGTCATTCTAAAATTTAAAAATCCAAATTAACACAAATGTACAATAGAACAGTTCAATAAATCCTGGTACCTATGTGTTATATTATGCAAACATTTATATTTTGTGCTTACACAAAAACATAACACGGGCTTTAGAAAATTATAATCTATTATAAACCTGTACATCTATATATACAAGCTAAAAGATAAGGCTAGAAAATATTAACTGGGCTGTGGGATTGCAAGTAATTTTTTATACTGGTCTATAATTTATAAGGTTCTTTAATAAATAGGAAAAAGAAGTGTTCTCCTATATCTGTTTACATAGGTAATGTGTTTAAATATGTGGTACATAGGTGATATGTATACGTAGCAGAAGAGGTAGAAAATACAGATAAACAAAAAACTTCATCTAAAAGCCACCATCCAGGGGCGTCTGGGTGGCTCAACTGGTTGAGAGTCCAACTTCAGCTCAGGTCATGATCTCACAGTTTGGGAGTTTGAGCCCCACATCAAGCTGGCTGCTCTCAGGGCAGAGCCTGCTTCCGATCTTCTGTCCCCCTTTCTCTCAGTCCCTCCCCTGCTCAGGCTCTTTCTCTCAATAATAAATAAAACATTAAAAAAATTTTTTGATGTTAAAAGAAAATCCACCATCCAGAGATAGCCTGTGTTCCCTTCTAGACATTTCAATGCAAACAGATAATTTGTTTTACAAAAATGTAATTTATACTACATACTGTTTTGCAACTTACCATAAAAGGAGAAAATATAGGAGGTATAAATACTTAGAAGTTTGCTAGTCTAAAAAGAAGAGAAACTGATGGCAGCTCGAGAATAAATAACTGGCTCAAGCAGAATTTTCCAGTTGTGCTCAGAGAAGGTACCAGTGTGTCTGGAAGGGAGAGGGGAGGAAAAGGATGCAGACAGAAGTACAGGTGAAGGGTCACGAGGAGATGCAGGGACCAGCTGTAATGAAATGTGACCAGTGTATATGAGAGGCTTCTGCTGGACACTCCTCATGTTGTAGGAGATAAGATAAGACCTCCACAGCTTGTAGAGGGAGAACTACAATGTCAGAGGAATAGACCTGTTTACAGTTGTTGATAGCTGACTGATGTGGTTCAAAAGCAAAGCCAGACCCAGAATCCCAAGGTTACGTCACCTTGAAATGAAGCCTTCAAGAGGAATAACAAATACGTCAGGGTGAGTCTAACAAAAACTACCAGACTCAAATATTAGAAATGGAGGAAGACTGGCAGTACTATGGTAAGAGCAGAGACTTCGGAAGATAGATCTGGTTCTACCTACCACTCACCAGCTGGGCAGGTTACCTGACTCCTGAGGCTCAGTTTCCAAAGACACCAGCAACTACCTTACGAGGTGGGTGTAAGAATCTAAGATAAAATATCTAAACACCTGGCACATAGTAGATAACTGATAAATAGTAGCTATTACTATTGTTACAATTCCCTGTATGGGAAGAGATGCAATATAACATCATGGTTAAGAGCAAAGAATTTGGAGTTAGACAAACCTACTAATTTCAAATCCTTGCTTTAGTACTTATTAGCTGTATAGTCCCAGGGAGCCAAGCCTCAGTATCACCTATACAATGAAGATACCACCTGCCACACTGAACAGTTTAAGCTAAAGGATTAAATAAGACCATGTGTAAATATATTTATATTTTGCTCTCAGGGATAGTATTTATGCAATCAATAAACAATGGCTATTACTACCACCTCTGTGATCTTGGCCACATTTCATAACCTCTCTAAAATTTAATCAAGTGAACATCACCGTTCCACTATCTACCTCATTCCCTTCATTTCCAGGGCACAGTACCTGGCACATAGTAAATATCTGTTACATGAACAATAGGACCATACTGAGGATTAGAGATAATACATATAATGTATCAAAAAATGTCTGGCATATAAATGCTGGGGGAAATGGAGTTTTTCTCCACCAGAATCTGGGCTCCTCCAGGGCAAAGATTCATCTTTTAATACCAGCACCTGGCAAAATGTTAGGGATGTAGGAGATCCTTAACAAATGTTTACTGAGTGCCACAGAAGACAACAATAATCCAGCAGCCACCCTCACTATAAGGATAACTGCAGGAGTCAGACATTTTGACCCTCTAGAACAACTTGAAATTCTCTATCTACTTTATCATCTAACAAACGCGACAGATCCCTGTACCACCTGATTCAAGGCTGGTACTTAGGTGATGCTTTCAAGAATAACCTAGTAATGACTCCAGATTTCAGTTGCATGAAGATGCAAACTTGTGAATTATCACATCTAGCATACAACATGATCACAGCACTCAACAACATTTGTATAAATCCAAGGTAAGGAATGGTCATATAGGGGAAACCAGATAGGGTACCAGTTACAGAAACCAGTTCAACTATATGTACCACCTATATGAAGATGACAGGTTAGGATGACAAATTTATTTATAATTAACATTCGTATTTCTACAAGAATGAAATTATTGTGAGAAAACTTCTGCATTTAAAACAATTATGTAAAGCAGGCAAACGGGTCCTTAATGTTGCTATCTTAGGAAACTGAGACCTGTTTTCTGAGAGTCTTTATTGATTAGTAGAGAGGCCTGCACAAAAATTGAAAAATATAAAGAGATTTAAATCACTCTTGAGATAACCATTATTTACACATTAGCATACTTTTTGATGCTTAATTTTACTAGAGTTTTCAAAAATATGACTTTTAATGATTCAGAAGTGTTCTCAAATAATAAATCATATCCACCTCCCTATTATTGGACAGAGAATTCAGAACTGTTTGCTACTCAACGTTTTTAAAGGTAGCTTTCCCCCTTAGATTAAATATAAACATATGGATAACTTTTGTAAGAGTTGTACATTTACTTCCATCAGTTTTGGAAAATAAGGTGCTGTAGGCAAAAAAAAAAAAAAAAAAAGGCCAGCCCCAAATCCACCAGATCATCTTCCAGGAATGCAGCTAGTAAGAGTAAAGTGTGAGTAAGGAGGTGTGTGGAGCCGGACTGTCTCAGCAAAGTGTGAAAATTTAAGAGGAGCAGGGATAACCTTGGGGGTGGGGGTGATGTGTGTATATTGGGGTGTGAGAAGAAAAAGGAATGACACAAATATTCTAATGCATGAGTTACAGTCTTAAAAATAGAACAGTTCTAATTATGTTTTATAGTGCACAGTAAACAGCACCTTTATATAGACCTGAAATTAATGGTGTTTTTTTTTTTCTGACTGGACAAATCAAAGCCCAATTTTACTTTCTTTCAGTAGTCATTGGTACTTAATGCCAGGCACTGTGGTTAGTAATGAAAATAAATGAAACCCTATCCCTCCCTTCAGGTTCATAATTAGAATATATTTAACCCAAATCTTTATGCTAGCTACACACAAACTAAGAATATACAACTGATGGCTTATGACCCTAAGGAACTGGAAGAGAACAAAACCTGAAGTGAGATCAGCTTCCGAGGCAAGAAAGTGGGTAGTACATATTAAACTTTAGCAAGAGTTGGAACAAAATATTTTCTAGTTACTAAATGGGTCAGCAAGGAAATTTATTGATCCAAATGTCCAACTTCTCAAGTATTTCAGTTACTCCATTTTATATAAGTGATTTAGGGTTTAAAAGTGTAAAGGTAAGATTAATCCACTCCTATTTCTAAAGCATTATAGACTCCAAATTAAAGAACTACTTAACATTTCATTCTATTCTTACAGCCACCCTAGGTCTTAGACTTCTCAAACCCTTTATCCAATATTCTACCACTTTACCCCTGAAAAGAGAATCCCAAATATAGAATCAGACCACAATTCCCAGATAATACCTTGATACTGCACAAATCTATTTTCAGACCATATATGTGCCAATCATTATTTTTGCTAATTCCAGGAATTGGCAGAATCAGCCTTAATACTTTTGTCCAGAAATGGCTCATCTGAGGGAAAAACTTACTTAGGGAAACAGGTTTTTAGAGGCAACATATTGCTAGCAAATATATATAAAACCATTATTTTCCCTTATGCTAACAACACTGTTAATACTAGGTTCAATTTGTTCTCAGTTTGATACCTAGGCTTTCTAATGAACTATTTTTGAACCCTAAGAGTTCTGCTTCAATCCTCTTACCCTGCTCATTCCAAAACAGCCAGTTAAATTAACAGAGACTATTTCATAAAATAAATCTTCATTTATGCCCAGAGGAGTCCCAGGTACCTACAAGTAAGCCTGGAAGTGGTCATTTAGAAGGAATCGGCTCTTTCAGGAATTCCTAGAGAACACGATGAAGTTTAGACTCTCACAGTTCTGACTTAAGTGACTTTGAGATGACTTTTGCACTCTCACCATTTTACTGACTTCAGCCTTCCCTGACAACTCAATTTATCATTTCACAAGAGCCTTAGGACATCATTTTTTATTCAACATTTTGAGCTCCTAGTGCCAGGCACTATACTATAGCCCAAGGAAATTAGCGAGTTGGCAAATGGATACTTTATAATCAAGTAGAGAAGACAGACATTTAATTATATAATTGTGAAGGAAACAAACAGAGCCAATAATGTAGAGAGACTTGCAACTTAGGGTGCTGAGAAAAATTCCTGAGATGATGACAACAAGGTTGAGAAGGAAATCATTCTGAAAAAACGGAACAAAGATGTTCTAGGTAGAGAGACAAATAAATTCAGTGGCTCTGAGTCAGGAAACAAAGTGTGTGTTGAGGATACTCTTGAATTAAACAAGAAAATAATATAATCCCATTTCCAGTTTTTGAAGATAGTTATCTTCAGATTGCTAGTGGTACAAGAATAGAGAAGCACGAGACAAATAAGGAAGACATTACATCTAAATAAGAGATGGCCATGGGGATTAAAGAGGGCACTTGTGATGAGCACCAGGCATTGTGTGGAAGTATTTAATCACTATCCTGTACACCTGAAACTAATACTACACTCTGTGTTAACTGGAATTGAAACAAAAATTAAAAAAAGAGTTGGTGGTTATTCAGCACTGGGAACCAAGAATTTTTTAAATCATCTCTGATTAAAAGATGAAACAAGTTAACCAAAAGGAAAGGGCACTAAAGGCCACAGAACAACATATATAGTGGTATTAGGTCCCAAAACCGTAACCTACTTTGACAAGCTAAATCGCCTGGTATGGCAATAGCAAAAAGTATGTGACAAGAGTGTAGGCAGGAAATCCAGTTGTTAGAAAACTATTGCAGTCCAGGCAATGAAATATAGTGCCCTGAACTAAATCAGTGGCAATGGGAACAGAGGGGCAGGATTGTGTCCATGTATTATTCTAAATGGTAGAAGAAACTGGCTGGATTTGAAAAGGGAAGGCAAAGGAGGGAAGAGAAACTTGAGATTACTGGATTTCTGGCTTTAAAGGGGGTAGATTATGGTGGAGCCAGAATGTGGGAAGGTTGAGTTCAGCTTTGTATATACTGCCATAATGGAAGAGCCATAAAAGTAGGTAGGTGGATACATGGCAGTCTCCATCTTAGAGACTGAGGCTGGACATGTATATTTAGAAACCACAGGTAAACGAGCAGTGGATAAAGTCATAAGAAAGAATGACCGTCCAGAGAAGTACAAAATAAGAAAAGCTTAGTCCAGAATTCTAGATTCAGACCCTGAAGGGGCAAGAGTTAGAGCAGTGTTTCTCAATGGCACTGATAATTTTAAGCTGGATAATCCTGTTGTGAGGTGTTGTCTGGCACATTATAGGATGTTGAGCAGCATACCTGAACTCTACCCACTAGATGCCAGAACGCACCAGGTTGTGACTATCAAACATGCATCTAGACATTGCCAAATGCCCTGGAACCGGGGAATCACCTCCATTTGAGAAACACTGAGGTAGAGTAGGAGAGTAGAGTAAAAAAATTTTAGGGGTACCTGGGTGGCTCAGTCAATTAAGCATCTGACTTTGGTTCAGGTTATGATCTTGCAGTTTGTGAGTTCGAGCCCCCCATCAGGCTCTGTGCTGACAGCCCAGATCCTGGAGCCTGCTTTGGATTCTGTCTCTCTCTGCCTCTCCCCTGCTCACACTCTGTCTCTCTAAAATAAATGAAGGAGAAGGGGAAAGGAAAGGTAAGGATAAAGAGAAAAGACAAGACAAAGACTCTAAGTTCCCTCAATCCAGAAGATTCCTCCAAAGCCTCCATGCATAGTACTATTCTTGGTGCCTCGAGAGTACAAAATACAGGCAGCATTCCTCTATATCCAATCCACAGGGCATTGGAATATCTTTATGTGCTAGACTGGATCATATCCATTGCTAGAAGTCCCATTTCAGGGATGAGGCTACAATGGGAAAAAAAATATTCTTTGTAGAAACTTATTCACAAATAACATACACAAAAAATGTGACCCTGACCCCCTAACAGGATTAGGTGTCACCACCCTGCTTCAGTAGTAAGCCCAAGCACTTCTCTATCTTGAGAATAATACCTAATACTTTCCTAGAGTTTATGATTTATAGATCCTCTCACCTAATCTCCACTTGACCCTTATAAAGGGTCAGGACTGCTATTACTCATTAGTTGAGGAAATGGATGCAGAGGGGTTAAGTAACATACCCAAAATAATATTAAGTGATCAAACTGAGATTGGAACCTGACTTTTCCAAAGCCCATGCTCTAAGACTATAAACCCCATAACCATTATTGCAGATGGCCTCCATTACAGTACAAGCTCAGTAGGAAGGGGCTAGTTCAGTCTTTTTCACCTTTGTATTCCTAGCATTTGGCTCATGCTCACATATTTATTGAAGGAGTCTCAGTTCAGACCTCTTGAACTTATTCCCAGATCTGCACCGAGATGTTTAGACACTGAGAGCTCAGTTAAGTTTGGATATCAAGAGGAAGAAAATGTCTTCCACTTTTGACAGGAAATAAGCACAGTTATCTGACACTGCATTGCTAGAATCAGCTTTTGAGAATTCTGGTCCAGTAATGGAGGCTCAACCATCAACACCTAAAGCAATGTTACCTTCCCTTCTGCCTCCTTATCCAACAGATGCCAGTTACATTGAGGCCTCAAGAAGATGGGAGAAGAATGGAAACAAAGCACAGAATGGAATATTTCTGCAAAATGAAGTTGTAAATAATTTTTGATACGATCATAAAATGGTACTCAAGGAGACGTTTTCTAAACATCAGCTAGGCTTTTTTTTTTTTTTTTTTTAAACATTTCCTACCCTCTATTCAAAAACGTTTTAGAGTTGAATAGGTACCACCTCAACTCCTGGGCACACCTGTCTCAAAATATTTTTCTTTAGCCAGCGTTGGTACCTTTTTGATGAAAGGACTGCGTGTCCAGGAATTTCTGCACAATGTAAAAAGTCCTTGCAAAGTGTAAGGTTAATAAGCTGGTGATGCCAAATACTGTTAACAGATACTGGTAATTATCTTTTTTTCCTGGGACCAGATATAGCCTCAGCATACTTCTCAGTACTTCAAGCAGCTGTCATTCCCACTAGACATACTGTCATCTCTGCCTAAGGCCACCCTCAAGAATAGCCTGGAAAATGATGGAACTCAGGGGATACCAAGAATTTCTAAGGGTTACAATTAAGCAGGGGGAATATGCAGGGAAGTTCTGTAAAGAATGGAAGAAATCCATGAATGGATGAATAGGTACACATTTGCACATCTAAATGTACTTCTTGGAAACCATAGAAGCTATAAAGCTATTTGAGTTGAACATTCCCCACTCGACATGAAAGCCACTTCAATGAAAGCATTCCTATGAAGTTCGTACTTTATGGACCTCACACCCTCCCCAACATAGTCTCCTCCATAATGCTCTCATTCACACCAACGCTCCTAGGGAAAGCTAGACACAGCAGATTTTCAACAAATCCTAACATGAATATGGGCTTTAACAAATATGCAGAATGTTTTCTGTTCTAGATGAAAGCATGGTCTCCTCCCGCATGGTTCAGTTGTTTATAGCTGTCATTTAGCAACTGAGGGTACTTTTGCAAGCCTGATGGTTTCGAGTCTCTAGTTTGCCATACTGACTTCTACCCAAACAATGAAGTTTTTTTTTAAATCAGCAATTCACTTTTGTTTTGTTCTTTCAGCTCCTTTGAAGATTATGAAACAGAAGAACCTGCCTCTCCCTCTGAAATTGGAAACAAAGGCAATAAAAGTAAAATAGTAACCTCAAGCCTTTCAGAGAAATGTGGAAAGCTTCAGTCAGTGGATGAAGAATAGCTGCCAAGGTCTACATGAAAGAGAGATGTATTTTAAATCTTTTTCTTGTGGAGATGCTCTAGTTTGCATACTGCTTAAAGGCTTTGATTTCTGCAAGTGTGTATCTGCACTAGGAACTTTAAAACATTTTTAAGCAATAGATCTGGATACACATACTCAATTTGGGGGACTCCTCCAATTTGCCTCAAACCTCTTACAGACCTTTTTCTCCAAACAAATACAATAATATACATCACCTTCCAAAGTCTGTGAATCCGCACTCTTCACCCCTGAATGTACCAGCGATCTCTTTGGGACAGTGCCAAGCACAATTCTCCCTCAGGACTCCCATGGAGCCCAGAAGAAACCTTCACTTGCAGAAAACTTGAGTCAAAAAAATTCTGAAACTTGAGAAAGCAGTTAAAGGGCCTTCAGAAGTGATTTAGCCCTGGTAATAAAAGCACTGCCAGAACATCTCAGACTTTTTAATGTGTGTACTGGAGTTCAAAGATCTTGAACCTACTTGGTTTAATCTAACTTCACAATGACCTGCCAAACTGCGAGTCACTTTACATCCTCAGGTGTTATAACCACTGGGCCTCCCAACCTTGCTGGCAAGCTCTGCAGAATCTCTCCCATCCTGACTGTGGATCTTATATAAAATAGGATGAAAAAAACTTATAAGTACAGCATTTGACTCATACTTGAAAAATTTTCCTTTTAACTTATCTAACATTTGTGGAGAATTACTGAATGATTTATTAATCTTCAAATTAGTTGATGTCCCCCATCTACACTTCCTATCAGAAGGCCTACCTGAAGACTTAGTGATACATGAAAATTTTTACTAGATGCATTCATCACTGAGTATTACACTCAGCCAACAGTAAAGGCCTCAATCTAAACATTACCCATTCATGTTGAAAAGAAACTATTTCAGATATTCCATCAGCTCAATATATAACACAAAAATGGAAGAAAACTGTGATGCCACCCATTAAAGGAAACCGGTTTCATCTTTACCATAGATGTGTTCATTACAGAATTATTTTTTCAGCAAGTCACAATGCAGCCAAATCCTGCACTATCCTTAAGAACTAAAAATACTTCTTAAAAAGGATGGAAATTTCTAATAGTATAAGTAAAAGAAACCACCAAAAACTTTTTAACAACGATCTGTCAAAGTCATCACCTTTTCCCCTGGGTTTTTTGCTTTAACCACATGTCCTGAATGTCCGAATAGCTACTCTTGCCACCCTGCTTGGTTCCCCCTTACTAGTGTGAAAGTCAAACAACAAAATAATCAAACCTTGGGCGATGGTGGGCAAAAAGTGGACATAAGGGCAATTTAAATGCACCATCAACTGATACAAATAGTTATTGTACTGATACAGTTTGCTGTTATTTTACCTTTTATGATCAGAACTAATCTTCCATTTAACTGTTAGAGAAAGTGAAAAATATTAAAATTTGGCATCTAATAGTTCACAAAGAACTAAAAGCTTAAAAATGACTAAATTTTTAGGAAAAACTATATGCAATAACCTAAATACACTAGTAAATTAAAAGGTATTTGTATTTGTGATACATGAATTTTACCATCTATACCATCCACCCTTTACCAGGGAGAGAAAGCAATTTTTATTTCACATAAAATATTAAAAAGGTAGTATCTTTTAAAGCCAGATATGGTTTAAAGGTTTTATTATCCATAATGATCTAAACGATTTCTAAGCCTCAACAAAAAGTAAAAAAATTTCAATATACATTTTTTTTTAAACATACTATTTGGCTTTTACCTTTTTACCTGTGTCTCCTTACTGAAATCCTTTTGCCTTTACTTTCGTCTATATTTGGTTTCAAGTCTGTAACTATTATGAAAAGTAACAGCTACTCCATTTAAGATAAAGCTATTTTAATTTAAGCTACTCAAAGATTCATATTTTCAGAAAGAAGCTTTTTATTGTACTCCTTTCTTAAGAGTTGAATGCAAGGAATGTGAATTCTGAGGAACTAGGAGAGTATATATATGTATATGACTTTCTGGTAAAGAGATCTCACTGAATATAATCATTAACTGCCCAACTGGAAATTTCAAGTTTTTTACAATATCCCTGGCCCCCTGATAAAAATGGAAGGTTATCATGGCCTTAATGTAGTCAATGAAAAATTCACTTCATAACAAAACACTAATTTCTAAGGTAATCAAACTAATGAAATTCTGTGTATTTTCTCTGCATCTTATCTATGTCACCATGGCAAAGTGTTTATAAAATTCTAGAATTAAATGAGGTGTAAGGTATTTGGTCAATTTTTGGAAATGTTAAAGTGTGTTTGGGTGGAGAAACCTGCATGATTTAACTTGTTTTTGTTTTTCCCTTTTTGCAAAACTAAATAAAGTTGTCAAATATGAACCATGTTCACTAAGATAATCACTACACACTTTTGGTTTGATTCACACTCGCAGTTCCTTTTTACGTAATACTGTAAATAGATTTGAGTTTCAAAGAATAACTCTTTGAACCCCTGGAAAACTATAAAGAAAGATCTAGAAGGATAACACCTCGTAACTGAGAGGGGATTTCCTCTGGGGGGCAATAAGGAAGACTAGATATTGGGAATAAGAGGTTTATAAGGATCAAAAGGGAATTTAGCCTTATATATTATATAATGTATTCTTTTTAAAAGAATGTATAATTGTTATTTGGTTACTTAAAACTTTATTTTTTAGAAAGGAGAAAAGTTAAAATATCCAAGTATTAAATGAGTAAAGTTAAAATATCCAAGTATAAGATTTCAACTTAGTATTTCCTAAAACATCTTCATATTTGTTACCTATTATATCGGAAAAGAAGTATTATTTCTCATATGTTGTAAGACTTACATTTTTCCAAGGTTACCAGAGAAGTGTTTCCAGAATACTAAGAACAGAGTGAAATAAAAGGAATTCTTTATCCTAGGACATTATAGCTCTGCACAGAAATGTAGACTTAATGAAGTTAACCAAAAAGATAAGTCGTCAGCCCTAAGACTTCTATCACCTAAGGTGAAAGATCATTTGATCTTAGGTATGTTAGATCATGTTACTTATGTAATAACATATGTATGTTAATAACAAAGACTCAAAAGAACAAATGAAGATGTGTCATATTAAAAGCTGTTACTGTTTTGGTGATTTCAAATCCTGATAAAGTAAATCCAGTTACTTCAGTAATAATTTCTCAATCATCCCTAGTTAGCCATTGGTCAGGATTCCTAAATAACCCATGATATAAAGAAAAACCATATAAAAATCAAGGCACTGTAATTATCTTCCCCAATGTATATAATATAGGCCATTCACAGCATGCTATCCCAAACTCCTCAGTATTCTACAACATAGAATTAGAAAACTAACATTTATTGATAGATTTAAGGTGTAATACAGGTTTCCAAAAATGTGGCAGTGAGAATACCAGCATAAAAAAGAGAAACTTGTGCTAAAAACAACCTGAATTCATCATTGGCAATATTACATAACAATCAAGGCCCTCACATACTAATGATTTCCGTTTTCTCTATATTGCCAACCTCCCATGCATCAAAAAACACAAAACTAAAATTATCAAACTTGGGAAGCAATAAAGTATTCTATGAATTTTAAGATCATAATAACTAGGAAAGTTTGGGAGATTTGCAAAATATATCCTAATCATCCATGGGTACAATCTCATTTCTAGTCATTTTTGCAGTGATCATTAGTGAATAAAGAACAGATTTTACAAGTTTATATAGCAGGGCATCTGGGTTCAACACAAAACTGTTACAAACTTTTAGGCAAATACATGTTGCGTAAGACACTGCTAACACTTAGAGGAATTAAATAAAATTCCAAAACTTGGAAAGCAAATAAAGACAAGACAACTAAGAAGCATTTTCCACCATTTACTCTTGTTATCAAAAATAGTTCAACTCTTCTTGCAAAACAAAAACAAAATAGTACATACTGGACACATACATCACATTTTTCTTCCTATGGCTTTAGCCCACCCCCACCCCACCAAAAAAGACAAAAAAAAAAAAAAAAAAAAAAAAAAAAAAAAAAAAAAAAAAAAAAAAAAAAAAGGCCCAACAACAACAAAAACAACTCTACCTGACCACATTCACAGAAAATGACACCAGGATACACTACAAAACAGAAGGAGGTGTCATCTGCTCTGTGTCCAAAGGTTTCTTCTCCATGTCTTGTACTAGGTGAGTAACCATCATTGAACATGCTGTGTGCCAAATCAAAACATAACTTCAACAGGTCAGATCTCATGAGAGATGGTGAACGTAGTAGAAATTGGAAATTTTCCAGCAGTATTTTTCTTTAAATAAGCACTGTCAAAGCAGCAATTCTTTTAAATCATAAGGTCATTTCTTTACAACCTAGTCAGTCCTTGTTTTATTTGGGCTGTGCTCTTTTCAAGCAACTGACTAGATTTCCCTTCAACAGAATGTTTGTACTTATCTCCCCCATAAAAATTAAAGGGAAGACGTGCATTTAAACTGAAACATAGTTTGTGCTTTACATGCAAAAGAGCATTCAAAAAAAAAAAATTCCTCCTAATTTCAAACCTACCTAAATGCACAGGCTTCATAAAAAGGCATTTTTATTTGGCCTCCATAAAGAAGCCTTCATAACGAATAGCACCGAAAGAAAGAATGAGAGAAGAGAAGAGAAGAGAGGAGATTAGAGAGAAGAGAGGAGAAGAGAAGGAGCATATTCAAAATAAAGTGTGAAACTATTAGAGGAACCAAAAACAACAATCAAGGAAGTGGCCAACAGCAATAAATATAATGCATAAATCTTGTAAGTTTTGGGGCATTATTCCAAAATTATTTTAAATAAATCCCAACTTCTAAATAAAAAATTTTTTTATTTTTAAAAAATTGTCACATCTTATAATCTAAATTCAATTACCTTCAGAATAAAACTGCTCTTCTCCACTTCATTTATCTAATTATAACATTGCTAAAAGTGAAGGATTTCAAAAATTTTTC
Organism: Suricata suricatta; assembly: GCF_006229205.1. NCBI lineage: Eukaryota > Metazoa > Chordata > Mammalia > Carnivora > Herpestidae > Suricata > Suricata suricatta. The sequence goes on along the minus strand of NC_043704.1, from coordinate 124,323,561 downwards.
CCTAGAAACGAGTCAGACATAACTATAAAAGGGACTCAACTCAGAAGAGTTTTGTAGCATAAACACCTAAATATCTGTAGTCTGACTTTTCAGTTTGTTCACTTTTTAAAAGACATATTTCAACATTCTAATGAGGGGCAAATTTTCTTTCATAATACTGCTGACTTAAGAACTGCTACATACACCAGTAGCCAATTTTCATGATCAGAAATGGTATTACATCAGCACAAAGGTTGAGCTGGACACATCAGCTTTTCAACAGGAGAACCATCAATGGCATCTGAAGGCAGCACTGAGTCTCCTGAACAAACTAATGGCTACTTTTTTCACAAAAAATTAGCACAATCTTTATGAACTGACTAGATACCACTTCCTTACATTTAATCATAAACTTTGATTATGCACAAAGCATGACCATAAACAATGAGGTTAATGTTATTTTCCTTGCCAAAGTTCATTTTGTATAAATCAGTTGCATCAGCATTTGTTCTCAAACTATGTGGTTCTGTAAGAACTAAGGACATATAGTTGTAGGGTTACTCCTCCATTATCTGCAAACTATTTCCCCGACACTAACACATATAACTTAGCAATGAAAACACTTGATACAAGTGATCTATATGCAGGAGCTCCGGCAAGTTAAACCAACAAAACCATAGCTGCCGTAAAACTGTAGCTATTTCCCTACCAGAGGTAGGTTTAAAGACCCACTGATTTAACAGTCGAATCTCATGTCTATAGCTTCATCCAAACTTTTATCATCATGTGTACTGGCAGCTAAAAATGTTGTTACTGGGGACCCTGTGACATTAATTACACTGGTGCTGGTACTAGCATTGCGCACAGCAATGCTAGTCACATTAATGCCCAAAGTGAGCCTGGTCTGCTCCAAGGCCTTTTCTGGCACAGCAAATGCCTCCAGCTTCTTCTCCCCATTGGCCATATAGGAGTTTTGGCAGCCACGACATATACAATCTAAGCAGGCTTTGCGGTTAGAGTAGCAAGGGCAGCGTTGGCCGCGGCATGTAAGAACACTTGGATTTTGAGTAGCACGCCCACATTTACACCCTTTCTTTTCCTGGGGTTTTTTATACACAGTCTTGGTAGGACTTCCTGGCATAAAATGGTGACTAGGAATCTTTTCCTTTACTGTTTTGTCTTTTTTAAGAATACCTGGCTTGGTTTTTGAGTGAGATTTCTTGGATCCATGTTCATGACTCTTTTTCATGCTTTTAGTAGATAAAAGTACAGTTTTGCTGATTTTGGGTGTTGTGCCTCCATTGGGAACAGTTGCTATAGGCTGAAGAGAAATTTTGCTCTCTCGTTTCACTGTCACAGGAGCAGATGCTCCCAACGTTGGGCCTCGGATAATGGTAGAAATTGGAAGTGGCTGAACTTTCTCACTGTCACTTTCTGATCTGGATCGTTTTCTATTCAATTTTGCTACCTTCGGAGTTGCTGCTGTACATGATAACCCATGAAGTGCAGGGCTGGTGGACATGAAAACATTATGGCTAAGAGACTGGGAAGAAAGCTGCAGAAAAGGTCCATTGGATACAGTGGCTTCCAAGTTGGGCTGCAAATTAGGGCAACAAACCTCTGTATTCGAAACAGTTTCTAAGCTGCGAAGAACTTCCTCAACACTCAGTAATAAAGAATCACCAGGTTTTATATCTTCACTGAAACTGCAGATATCAATGCCTGTGGAGCATAAGTCAGTGGCTACAGTGTCACAGACAGGTGGCAAGCTGTCAGACAGATCCTCAGTTTTTATGTCAACAGTGTTACATACATCAATTGTGTTTGAATGTTCAGGTGAAGGAATATTTATACCAAATCTATCTATTGAAAGCCCATTATAGGTAGGCAAACCATTGATAACAGAACTGCCAATAGCAATGCTGAGGGTGCTTTCAGATATTGGAGATAAACTAGCTTGAGGATCAGCTGTGGGTTCTGAGGTTGAAGGTAAAGGGGAATGTGTTAAACACAAAGTAAAGGATGAATCTGAGGGTTTCTCTGTCTCCTCACAAAACAATGATCCATCATTAAGCAAAGCCAAAATATCAGAAGAACAGTCGACTGCTTCTATTATATCCCGTGCCAATGTAGTCTGTGTTATATATTCGCATAGTTTTTTGTAGCAGTTCACTAGGATGCTTAACTGCTTGTTTTCCTCAAATTGCTCATAGTCTTTGCACCAGCTACATGAAGGTTTCATCATCATTTTCTTGCCTTTACAAGGTTTGCAGACATAATGTTGGCAGGTGGAGTTGGTGGGTGCAATAGGATCTTGTAGCAAATGTCCTAAGAGGGAAAAAGGAGGAAAGCAAAGATTTTAGTAAAACAAACTTATGATTTCATATACTGAAGATTTTAAGTAAGCTACTGAGATGGATTAAACTCACCAGACCAGGTAACAAAAAATAGATCTTACTGGAAATGGACAAATACTCAATAGTGCACTTCACTTCCCCATTCCTTTATCTCAAACCAGAATCTTCCTTGATTCTATGTTTCTCTCCCAAACAGTATGTTCTGGTCCACTTTCTTATTCTCTTCTCCAAAGGCTATAAAGAGGTGAAGATCAGTCACCAAAAGCACAAACTAGGCTTAAAAACCCTTGGAACCTCAACCTAATGCAACATAATAATGCTAGACTGTACTGAACAAAATCATAATATTTATTTTGTATTAAACACTGGGAAAGAGAGACACTTAATCCCTACCCTCAGAACTGCTGAAGGGCAGCATTAGTACAAAGGCAGCATCACCCAAAAAGTATAATTTCAAACCATTTATATTATATACACTAATCGTAAACTAAGAAAAGATGAAAATATAGTTAAGATGAAAAAGAACTGTGTTCATGTATCAAAAGAAAAAAGAATACTACACTAAACTATTGTTTTCCTACAGAAAATCAAAATACAATGACCAAAAAAAATTATTAAAATGTTTCAAAAGGAAAAAGGGGACATACTACCTCACTCAAATTCTGACAAAATACAAAATGACCCTATCATAAACCACAAATATCTGAAGTAAGGCAGTATCGTATAAAAGTGAAAGTAGTCTTCCAACTACATATAACTCCCAAATTAAAAATGACTTGTGTAGATTATGTATCAGGAAGGGGAAAGCAACTAGATTCAGTCCCTATTTCCACCTTACTCCTCAAAGTAGTAATGTGCTTGGTCCCCAATTCAGGACAAATGGTTAGTAATAAACTCAAAGCGGCACCTATTTTCTCACACAAAACTATTTTTAAGTTTTTCTTAAGTAATTATTAAGTAATTTATGACTCGGGCATGGAAAAGAAGGTACTTCAGGCTATAGGCAAGTAAAATTAGCAAACCTTCTCCCTTTAAAGCAATTATAAACCTGAAAATCTTTGACAAAATGAGTCATTTTCATGTTCAAAGACATAAAACCATTGGAGAAGTATTTATGTTCAAAGAATGCTCAATTTCAGCTAACGACATTGAGAATCTGTGGGGTTTTGGTCTGGGGCTACCCAGTTCTCTCCTACTGTCCAGCTCCCTTAGTGTTGCCCTGTGAAAACCAGAAGCTGCTGTGATGGCAGAGGGCTCACTCCATTTTTAGTGCAGAGGATAAAACAAAGACCCAGAGACGTGATCACTGAAAGTGACTTCTCGGAGGCTACTCAGATGGAGAAGGCAAACAACACAGTTCTTACTAGCCTGAGGTTGCATAATCCCAGATTAAACACAAACAAGATGAAATTCACCTCCAAGTTGATCTGTAAATTCAATGTAATCCTTATGAGAATCTCAGGTGAGTTGTTTTGTTTTTGTTTGTTTTTTTCAATTGATAGACTGATTCTAAAATTCTTAGGGAATCAGAGGACCTAGGATAGCCAGAACAATTTTTTATAAATTTTTTAATGTTTTTGTATTTATTTTTGAGAGACAGAGAGACAGGGGAGAGTCAGAGAGAGTCAGAGAGACAGACAATCTGAAACAGGCTCCAGCAGAGTTAGCTGTCAGCACAGAACCCAACGCGGGGCTCAAACCCACAAACTGTGAGCTCATGTCCTGAGCCAAAGCTGGACACTCAACCGACTGAGCTACCCAGGTGCCCCCAGAACAATTTTTTAAAAGAGCAAAGTCAGAAGACTTAATCTATCAAATTCCAAAATCTTCTTTAAAGCCACAGTAATCACAACAATGTGGTAGTGGCAAAAGGATTAGACATATAACTCAATGGAACAGAACAGAGTCCAGAAGGAAAACTCTTACATTTATAGTCAAATGATTTGTGCAACAAGAGTGCCCAGATAATTCAACAGGGAGAGTATTTTCCACACATCTCATGGAACAATATGATATTCAAATGCAAAAAAAAACAAAAAAAACAAAAAAACACCCAACAACTGATCAGATCCTTACCTTACAACACACACAAATATTAACTCAAAATGGATCGCAAACACCTAAATGTAAGACCCAAAATTCTAGAAGAAAAACACAGGAGAAAATCATAGCTTTGGGCTGGGCAAAGTGTTAGATATGACATCAATATACAATCTTCAAAGGGGAAAAATAGATAAAATGGATTTCCACAAAATTAAAAATGTGTGCTTCAAAAGACACCATTAAGAAAATGGAAAGATAATCCATAGACTGTGAAAAAATATTTGTAAATCACTTATCTGATAAATGGCTTATAACATATTAAAAATACTTCATACAAATGAGTAAAAAGACAACTCCATTTTTAACATGGGCAAAAGATTTAAAGAAACATTTCACCAAAAAAATATGTCTAATAAGTACATGAACATATTCTCAATATCATTAAAAGTAACACCTTACCACATTGCTACACACCTATTAGAAAGGATAAAGTCAAAGTGACCAAAAGTACACTAACAGTTGGCAGAGATGTGGAGACACTGGAACCCTTCTGTATTACTGGAGAGAATGTAAAGTACAATCACATTGGAAAACAGTTTGGGGAGTTAAGTACACTTAACCATACAAACCAAGAATTCTGCTCCTTCTCAGAGAAATGAAAATATATGTCCATATAAATGTGAATATGCAAAGCTGCATTATTCACAAGAGACAAAAACTGGAAACAATCCAAATGTCCATCCATCAGTAAGATAAACAAAACGTAGTATATTCATATGACTGAATACTGTTCAGCAAATAAAAGAACCACTGGTAAATGCTACAACATAATTAACTTCAAAAACATGCTAAGTGAAAGAAGCCAAATGCAAGAGTATGTTACTGTATTATTTATATAAGATATCTAGGGGCCGCCTGGGTGGCTCAGTCGGTTAAGGGTCTGGCTTCAGCTAGGTCATGATCTTGTGGTTTGAGTTCGAGCCCCGTGTCGGGCTCTGTGCTGACAGCTTCAGAGCCTGGAGCCAGCTTCAGATTCTGTGTCTCCCCCTCTCTCTACCCCTCCCACACTCATGCTCTGTCTTGCTCTGCTTCTCAATAATAAACACTACCCAAAAAAAAGTTTAAATATACATATATTTATAAGATATCTAGAAATAACAGAAAAGCAGACAGTGGCTACCTAGGGCTAGGACCAGAAGCCAGGATTAACTATAAATGGGCAAAATGGAACTTTTTGGCAGTGATGAAAATGTTCTAATATCCCATCAGGGTGATGGTTGCACAACTCTAAAATTAAAAAAAAAAAAAAAAAAAGATAAAACATCAGTAATTATGAAATCCAACACTCGACTCAATATAAGAATTCTTAGAATACCCTTGAATTTATTTAAGGTAGGATGGGAAAGATATGACTACAGAGACACATATGTATGCACTTAAAAGAATAAACCGTAAGGTTAAAAGAATACCTACTGGGAAAGAGAATGAACAAGGCAAACAGGAAAAGAACTAGACTGACTATTCTGGGTTTAACCTGTTTTGTAGCTTTTAACTTTCAAACCATATTTTTTTTTTAATTTTTTTTATGTTTTATTTATTTTTGAGAGAGAGAGAGAGAGAGAGCATGAACAGGGGAGGGTCAGAGAGAGAGGGAGACACAGAATCTGAAGACAGGCTCCAGGCTCATGAGCTAGCTGTCAGCACAGAGCCTGACGCAGGGCTCAAACCCACAAACCGTGAGATCATGACCTGAGCCGAAGTTGGACGCTCAACTGACTAAGCCACCCAGGCGCCCCATATATTTTAAATAATTATATAACAAACTAAAAAATTTTTTGATTTTTTTTAAATGTTTACTTATTTTTGAAAAAGAGAGCAACCAGGAAGGGCAGAGAGAGGGAGACAGAATCTGATGCAGGCTCCACGATGTCAAAGGCAAAGCCCAACATGGGGTTAGAACCCACAGACCGGGAGATCATGACCTGAGCCAAAGTCGGACACTCAACCATGGTCACCGAGGCACCCCACAAACTAAAATTTTAAAAGAAATCCCTAAAAATGAAAAAACAATTGTAATTTTATATCAAATTGATGGTATACCCATTCAAAGATAAACTTTTTATTTTTTTAATGTTTTATTTGTTTTTGATACAGAGAGAGACAGAGCATGAGAGAGGGAGGGGCAGAGAGAGAAGGAGACACAGAACCAGAAGCAGGCTCCAGGCTCTGAGCTAGCTGTCAGCACAGAGCCTGATGCGGGGCTCGAACCCATGAACGTGAGATCTGACCTGAGCCGAAGTCTGAGGCTTAACCAACTGAGCCACCCAGGCGCCCCAAAGGACTTTATAACACAGAAAGTTGACTCTAACCCTAGCATCCCTGTTTTGTTTTCCAGTAATCACAATTTTGGTAGTAGTGTCAGTAGTTACTGTGAAAGTGTTGATGTCTATTGTAGAATAAAGTAAATGTAGATGTCCTTGAAAATCTGGGTTTTTTAATTTTTTTTTAATGTTTTATTTATTTTTGATACAGAGAGAGACAGAGCATGAGAGGGGGAGGGACAGAGAGAGAAGGAGACACAGAACCGGAAGCAGGCTCCAGGCTCTGAGCTATCAGCACAGCTAATGCATAGAGCCTGACGCGGGGCTCGAACCCACAAATGTGAGATCTGACCTGAGCCGAAGTCGGAGGCCCAACCGACTGAGCCACCCGGGTGCCCCTGGGTTGTTTTTTTTTTTTTTTTTTTTTTTTCAGAAGTTGTAAGAGAAAAAGTTAAGAAAAAAAATCCTGTATTTCTGAATTTCAACTGATTTATGAGTATAAATTTATGTTTTCATCTTAAATATGGTTATTTCCTAGTACTACACACTGAAAAGGCTTGGAAATAGGGGACTAACCCCAGGAGCAATGAACTCAGATAATGGTACTGAAAAACAATTTCCTGTTCAGAGGAATCAGGATGTGTTAGATGTGACAAATAACTGTTTCCAGAACTGTGACATAAATTAGACAAAGTAAGTTTTGATTACCTTGTTATTGGAAAGCAAAGAGATTATCAAAGCTCAAAACTGTGTTATACAGGGACTCAGGAGCAAACCTGAAGAGGTTCTTGCTGACCAAACATGAGAAAATCTGAACATGCATAAGTGCAATGGAATGAAGCATATCTAAAAAGTTCAAATCTCTGAGTTCATGATAGAGGAAGGAAAGAAGAAAAAAAAAGAAGAAAGGAAAAATCAGTTTCAGGATGCTAGTGAATCAGCTCATTAGTTTCAAAAGTAGTAAATAAAGAGCAAGCATTCTTCAAGTATTCTGAACAAATGATATAATTTGAATATCATTTTATAACCTCTAATAATTGACAAACTGTACAAGCTAAGTAGTAAGGACAGCCTTCATTCTATCACTGATCTTTTCAACTGCCACTTCAATCAAAACTCCCCCATGAAATAAACACCTTAAAGGATTTACACCTTACACATCTCTGTATCCCTTTCTGAGCTTTTAGGAGAGTTTTCCTAATACTGAGAACTGAAAAAAGACTAGATAACACATCAAAAACTCTCACTTACTGACTCAGGACTCCACCACCAAAGAGTTCTTAAAAATCTCCATTACCTGGCTTCACATTACCTAGTGGATTTGCCCAATCATTCTCCAACACGAATACTTGAATCTTTAACCTACCATTGGAGATGCCTATAGACAAACTTGTTTTAAACACTCAGCTAACCATCCGAACCCTCAAAAGCTTCCCAGAGGGTTCTCTACACTTCACAACAAAGGCAGCTTCAGCAACAGGAGGACAATGAAAAAGATTCAAGGGTTTCTTAGAGCTGGGTGTCAGCCATATACCTATCATATGCCTCCAAGGAAATTCCTCCCCACCACCCAAAAAAAGAAGCGTTAGTTAACACTTCTAGAACTGTAAAACAACATTTTACCCTAGAAAATAAAAAGGATGGGCAATCTGAAGGGAAATGTGTCACTCACTGCAGACTGTACTATAAAAACTGGGGAGGAGGGACACCTGAGCGGCTCAGTTGGTTAAAGCATCTGACTCTTGATGCTCAGATCATGATCTCACAGTTCGTGGATTTGCGCCCCGCTTCGAGCTCTATGCTGACAACACAGGGGAGCCTGCTTGGGATTCTCAAGCTAGCTCTCTCTCTCTCTCGATGCCCCTTCCCAGTTCATGCACACTTGTGTTCTCCTTCTCTCTCTCAAAATAAACAAACTTGAAGTGCTGGGTGACTCAGTCCGTTAAGCATCTGACTTCGGCTCAGGTCATGATCTTGTGGTTTGTGGATTCAAGCCCCACGTCAGGCTCTGTGCTGACAGCCCAGAACCTGGAGCCTGCTTCAGAGAGCCTCTCTTCCCCTCCCCACTCACTGTCTGTCTGTCTGTCTGTTTCTCTCTCTCTCTCTCTCTCTCTCTCTCTCTCTCTCTCTCTCCCCCTCTCTATCTCAAAAATAAACATTAAAAAAACAAATTTTTTTCTAAGTTTTAAAAAAACTGGGGAGATTTTGAGAAGTTTAATTTTAGCTTCAATCATATTCCACAGTCTCACATTCAAGTGCAAAAAAAAAAAAAACTTGTTCAAAATAACACATCTGATTTTAAAAAATATATTGTTCATGACAAAAAAATTTCTCACTGCATTGCCTTGAGTCCGTAACCTGCAATATATCATAGGAATTATTTCCTTTACATAATACAGGCTGTCTAGTAACTAAATGAATTTGATACTATGTGCTCTGTGTTAAATATTAAAGGATCCCATATTAACCCAAAAACACTAATGGCTAAATACTCATTTTCACTTCTCAACTAAAAAAAGTTACTAATTCTTTATCTGTTCTCCCTCTTATTAACTTTTCCCATCCCCAAGTCTGCCACTTATAATTTGAAACTAAGTCTTAGTTTTAGATCACCACAATGTGACTGCAATTCTAAGAATTTCTGACAATGCAGAACTGCTGGTAATTAATTAATTAATACACTTAATGTCAGATTTTTTAATGTTCTTAATTTTGTGAAACTTTTTGTAATAAAATTTTCAAACAGACAAAATCAGAAAATAGTATAATTACCCTTCATATATTATCACCCAATTTCAACAATTATCAAGATTATGCTACATTTGCTTCATCTACCCTTTTAAGTATTTCAAACAAGACCCTGACATCATTAATTCACCTGTCTCTATATATACATCAGTATAAATCACTACAAAGTACATTTCTTCCAAACTGCAATGCCATTATCACACCTAAATCAACAATCTAAATAATTTTTAAACCATATTTAGCTTTAAATTGAGAATAAAACTTAAAACACTAGAAAAGGGCTTTAAAAGCTATCAAAAACATAGTTTATAAGTTATACTTTTCTCAATAAACATGCTTTTTAGCCATACAACTTCCCCAGAGATTTAACAACGATCATTCAAGTCCTTTATAGTATTAGTATATCAAAGCTAGCATTTGGATTGGCTGCTGTATTTTATCCCTATCGCTGACAAGAATCACTGACTGCATCAAGATTTACAGAGCAGCTGAAGTTTGAAAGACCCAACACCACCAAAAGAAATAAGCAAATAAACTGTAACTAGGTCCCAAATCAGTCTGCCCCTTCTCCATTCAAGGAAAAGGCATTCCTCCCTAGCATAAACAAACAAGAATATCATTACTCTCTTAGCAAACCCTTCTAAATACATAAATGATCCCTATTTTGTTTTATAAATTAAAAAAATTTTTTAAATGTTTATTTATTTTTGAGAGACAGAGAGAGACAGCACAAGCAGGGGAGGGTCAGAGAGAGAGGGAGACACAGAATTCGAAGACAGGCCCCAGGCTCTGAGTTAGCTGTCAGCACAGAGCCCGATGTGGGGCTCAAACTCACAAAACATGAGGTCATGACCTGAGCCGAAGCCAGAAGCCGGACACTTAACCGACTGAGCCACCCAGGCACCCCAATCCCTACTTTAAAAAAAAAAAAAAAAAAGCAACTGGCAATTCATTCACTTCAAAATACCACTGGTACAAGTAGCCATATTATATATACATTTTATGTTGACATGCAGACTACCCAGTAAATTAGATCTTACTCAAGTACAAAAGTAAAATCTTTCTGCTTCTCCATTTTAACTGTGACAGCATTTAACTTCACTAATATTTTCATGAGATTATTGGGGAAATTAAGTGTAGGGAGTGCAGAGAGGGGACACAAGCGAAAGAAAAACTGGTAATTACTCAAATGTTTAGCAAAAGTTATTAATCCTTTGAGAACATTGGAACTGCCAATAATAATCAGAAAATAAAACCTATAATGGCAAAAGCTACCACAGGTTAAAATGTAACAAACACATTAGATACGAAGAACAGAGGGACTAAAGAATCGCTGGTCCTCATTTTAGTGTCTATATGGCAAAGAAAAGATCCCAATGAAAGTAATTTCAGCAAAATGAAAACTGACTTAAAAAAATGGAAAATGATGGGGCGCCTGGGCAGCTCAGTCAGTTAAGCATCTGACTCTTAATTTCAGCTCAGGTCATGATCTGGCAGTTCATGAGATGGAACACTGGCACTGGACTCTGAGCTGACAGTGGGGCGGGCCTGCTTGGGATTTTCTTTCTTTCTCTCTGTCTCTCTCTCGCTCTGCTCCCCCCCCCCCCCACTCTCTGCAGCATGCACACACTCTCTCAAACTAAACCTTAAAAAAATGAAAAATGGTTTCAGGAATTAAACTATCTCAGTGACTTAATTTTGGCATTTGACAAAAGTGGACCATATAATTTTAAGTACAATGGCATATGCACAAAAAAAGCATTTATCAGAACCATTCTGTATTTATCACCATCCCCTCTCCAGAATTCCTTCTCCTGGAAATGCTTCTATCATAGCAATAAGGATTGTCTAATCAATAACCTCAAATAATGCAAGTAATTTTATGTAACTCTTCCTTGTATATGAGAAGACACTTGATGATCAGGAAAAATTAGCCAATTATACTCAGATAAACAACATCCTGAAATGTCACTATCAGAAAGTAAAAAATGCCCACAGGCAGGTCAGAGTTAGTGATTAAAAACCATCATACCATTCTCAAGAAGCATTCGTGGAAATTAGAATATTAAATACTCAAAGTACCCATAAGAAGACATGAATCTTACAATACTTAGATATATGGGGGGAAAGCTTGGAAGGGGGAGAAAAACTCAATCTTTTGCTGATAATGCAAGCAACATAAAACAGAAGAGGTATCACAAAATATATATTCCTATATACTAACCCAATAAAATGTTTTCCATAACCACCTAAATTTGCTTCCCAACAAATGGACTCATATCAAAACTAAGTAGAAAATAAAAAGCAATCATTAACTCTTATTAAAGTTATAAAACAAAGGGAGGAAAAGAATGACTAAACTTTACTTGCTAAAATGAAATAATTTTATGCTACAAGATTTTCTTAAAATCATTACTAACAAAAAACTTAAGAAAATAGTACTAACTGGTTATCTTAAAATACTCAAAAGGAGAGTTCTTAAAAAGGAAGTTTTCCAGATTCACTTATATTACTGACTCAAGCGATTACTTCTGAGTAAGTTAAGATACATTTCATCAGTCATTCCTTTCCAAATGGCCCAGATAACTTCCCTGACCACCTTGAGTAGGTCTACAGTAACATATACAAAAAGAAATAGTGACAAAGAGAGGAAAGCTTTATTAAAACCAATTAGGAATGTTGTTACCAGCCAAATCCCTCTGAAGCTCCTGGACCCAAGACAGGATAGTAACTTATAGCAATAACAAAACATCTGACTGAATGATGACTGACAGGTGACACACTTGATCTTGGAAAGGCACTCTCAAAATGCTGCAGGCAGAAAAATCAAGTATTTTGTTTAGGAATGTAGTCTGGGATTCTGCTAGGCACACTTTTTCCTCAACCATGAGGCCAAGACTTTTGTATAGACTCAATCTAACCGTATTTGTTTCAAATATACTTCACTGATTTCCATTTTCTACAGTAGGACCAAAAAAAAAAAAAAACTGGTCGTATTTTAAATATTCTCAAGAATAATCAATGAAAACATGAGTCTGATCTTGAATGGGGGTAAGGATCAACTTTCAATTTACAAAGACAATAAAAACAAGACAGCAGCAACACAAACAATGAATGATAGGAGGGGAAGGGTAAAAGCTAATTAAATGCCACGATCATTATTCACATGTTTAAGAAAGTATGCCTCTTGTCTCATCCTAAAACATGTCCTAATGATTTTTTCTGTATGTTTGGCACTATATAAAACTAAATTTCTTTTACTATTACACAATTTTTCACCATTTGCCTGGATATTTCTCAGAAACATAAAAAACTGGTAGATGTTAAATCCCTTAAAGTTTAGCAAACCTGTTACAAATCAAAAGAAATTTTAAAGTTCATCAGTGTTGCATATCAGGTGCCTAGCCACTCAAACTCCTAGTGGGCTAGAAGTTTACCTGGGGCACTCAGAACTATCACTTACAGAGAAAGGAAGGAAAAGGAAGGAGCAGAGAAAGAACAAGTTAGGCTGGGATATAATGACCCCACTGTAAGCTCTGAAACTAGGAACTAGGATGGTGCTGAGGCATGTCCTATGTTGGAACAAGGGATCCAGGTCTTTAATGGATTGGTCTTCGGATGCAGGCTACTCCCAGAAAGGGGTGTGAGCTTAACGAAGAGGCTCTCTTCTGCCAAGGGTAATTCCCAGAGAGGTCTAACAGACCCGGCAACACTCTCCGTGATTAGGAGAATAAAGTCCTTCCATCCTTAAGTGAGGATTTGGGCAGTGCATATAATGGAACCCACTATAATTAGTTAATTCTGTTAACTGTCTAAATCTGATCAATTTTGAGTAAATATATGTAATGAATAATAATGATACGCTTTTAAAAGAGACTTTGCCTAAGGACCCTGGGTGGCTCAGTCAGTTGAGTGTCTGACTTCGGCTGAGGTCATGATCTCATAGTTTGTGGGTTCAAGCCCCATGTCAAGCTCTGTGCTGAGAGCTCAGTGACTGAAGCCTGCTTCAAATTTTGTCTCTCAATCTCTCTGCCCCTCCCCCATTCACAGTGTCTCTCTCTCTCTCTCTCTCAAAAATAAACATTAAAAAAAACTTACAAAAGACTTGGCCCTCCATTTCTTACAGTTATCAAGTAACTAAATATCTAGGTTCTTTCCAGCTCTAAAATTTGATGACTGTTAAAATTTCATAGCAAGATTATTTATTGAGTATCAAAGTTTTACCATTGGATATCACTAATTATTGAGGTGACAGAAAGGTCTATTTTATATGTTGCAAGTTTTATATGTTTGAAAGTTACAAAATAAAATCCAATAAAAGTTGCAAGTTACCAGAGGCTTTACATATTTCAATATTCTCCCTCTTTCCCCACTTCCCATTCTTACACCCACTCCTGTAAAACACACACCCACACACCCACCCACCCACACACACACACACACCCTCACCCTCTTCTTTCCTCCAAGATAAATCTTCCATCCTCTACTGCTCTGGCTTCAATCCTCCCTTCACCACTTACCCACCTAACTGTATTCATACCCTCTCACATTTCTACTTTCAACCTTCCTTCCCTATAGCAATTTCCCTTCCAGTTGTTCATAAACTAAAGTATTTCCCTAGACTCAATCTTCTAAAGGAAGGTAAAAATTGCTAATCTCAAATCAGTAAATATTTCTGGTTGATCATTCTTCCTTAAAAGGAAGGGTTGCTCTCCTCTAGACTGTCTCCTCTACCTTTTTTACATCCTCTTCTGTCCTCTCCTTAGTTTCAGTATTCGCCATGTTTCTGTTTTAAGATCTATCCTTCTTACTCCATTGTGGTGTTCCACAGTAATCTTGAGTCACAGACCCCTTTGAGAATCTCGTTATTATGTAAAGAAACAAAGAAACAAACTGTTGCATAGAATCTTATGGGGATCATGGGATCATGAAACTTTCTGAAGGAGAGATACTATACCCCAAGTTAAAAACGGCTCCACACATTCCTACCAGAGTGACTTGCCCATAAAGCTGGTTCAATTACCATTTATATAAACTGAATCTTTACCTCTAGCTCACATCTTCTCTCCTAAGCCAAGACACACTTATCTAACTGCCCTATTAGGAATCTCATCTCTCTTTTGATCACCCACAGACAATTCAAACTTAATAGGGGGAAGGGAAATATAAACATACTTCCCCTAAAGCCCACCAGAAACCTGCTGCTACTCCTCCTACATCCCTTATTCTCTTGGATGCTGACATTATTCACCCAGAAATCAAACTCGATCAACTTGATACACCATCTAGACTCTTCACCAGCATTCCACATCTGGTCTCCAGAGTCTCACTGCATATGGTTTCTAAGTCTGCCAAGCCTACCCTTCAGGTTTTATTCCCAGGACTACTCCTGCCTTAACTGAACCCTCATCATTTCTCACCCTGAATACTCCAAGTTTACTAGCTTCTCTTCCTGCCTTGACTTCACCTGCTCTAGTCCACGTTCCACACTAACACAAAGTAACCTTTCTAAAACACAAGTCTGACTGTATCTTTCAAAACCCCCCATAAAACTGTAAACAAGCCAAAATCCTTTACATAGCCTTTAAAAAGTCAAAGACCTTCAGAATCTGGCCCTTACTGAACCTCCCACCCAAAACTTCATACCATTAAGCTTTCTCTATCTCCATTCCATACAAACTCCATATTCCATCCTCCATCACCAATGACCATTCCAAAACACCCAATGCTTACTCATTCCTCTGTGAACTGCTCTTCCTAGAATGTCCTTCTTCCTTCCTTGAAAGGTAAACTATTCTTAAAAATCAACTCAAATATGACCTCCAAGGGGAAGCCTTCCTTAATTCCAACCCTGCAACTTGTTTAAAAAGTACATTGCACATTTGCCTAATATAGCACTTTTCACAATATATTATCACCATTCACTGAGTTTCACTCAAGGCCAGAAACTTGTTTAGCTCTGTATTTTTAAACCTATGTTGGCACATAAGCCAGCACCTAATAAATGTACAATAAATGAATTATAAAAACATTAGAGTTGGGAGTGACCTTAGAAAGCAACTTGTGCCATTTTAACCAGGATGGACTTCTGTAAGATTACATAGCTTGTTACTGGCAATAAGAATGAGAAGCGGAATCTACGGATTCCCAACCTAGAGTTCTTTCTATTTACTCAGCATCATCCCTACTTCTGCTATTAAGTCCATGACATCCACTGAGACATTTCAGTTTCCTTCCATTTATCAAAAAGAATGATCACTGAAACTGGGCCATAGAAGAATCAACAATTAATCATAAGATGTAAAATCTTTTGGGGGGGAACAAAGAAACAGGTTATGGGTACTGGCAATAATAGATAGTGGGGGGTGGGGATAGGGCAGGAAAAGTTAAAGTAAGGGGAAGATGGGTGCTCAACAATAGTTTTGTGAGGGTCAGAAAATCCTTACTGCACAGAAACTGAGGCTATATAAGAGTCCTGCTTGGAATCTCTATACACCAACTTCAATTTCTAACAAAGTTCAATTTCTAAAGTTAATCTTAAATGTTCCAAGTGAACACATATGTTACATAAAGCATTGCACTATGTTCTCTGTAAAGAGACTCCCAACAAAAAAGCTCAGCCTACAAACGAGTCTAAAAAGTTACAACATCAGAAACCGTTAAGTGAAGATTCTGTGTATATATTAAATATGAGCATATATATAACCAATACATATAATAAGCAAATACATATGTATTAAACTATGATTAAAATGAGGTAGTTCAGCCTACATTCAGTCTCCAAAAGCAGTATCAACGTACACATAAGCAGTGGGAGAATATACTTCTAACCAGTGTCAAAAGTCTGACATAAAGCCTCAACAATAATCCTTCCATAATCCAACCCCCTGGTCTAAATATCCCCATTCTCCCCCTTTACCAAACGAAGAGTTAACCTTTTTTTCTTTAGGCTACCATCACTTAATAAAGCATTTCTCTTTCCTCAATCACTTAAACAATTTGAGACCCAGCTACATGCCACTTACTGTGCTAGAGCCTGCCACTCCCATTTAAAAAAAGATTCTCAGACCTTTTTTACATCTCTGAATTACAGCACCAAAATTACATTCCAAAACTAAAGATGTAAAAAAGGTTTCCAAACAATAACTAGTAAGATATCTCCAAGATATAGCCAAGAAAATAATCTCTGGATTCAGTTAAGAACAAAAATGACAACACCATAAAAAGATCATATATATCACTTAACAAATGAACACAAATGAATTAACTGTTTTGGACAATTAAAACTCTTCTCCTTAAAGCCCGTTTTTTAGTCTCACAAAAAAACCTGTGCCAAATATAGTTTTGCAGGCATATGTTGAAGTCTAAACCTCTTAAAAATCTTTTCATTAGGCAAATTCATGAGCATAAGTGCTACCATAAAGAATAATGAGCTCAAGTCAAGGGGAAATGAATTTCAGATCACAGAACAACTCCCCCCTAAGAAGACAGCACTATTTTCCTCTTGGTAAAGACTCCTAATGGAGGTCTGTTTTTCTTAAGTTTTTGATTGAAGATTGAGCAGCACTTAAAAAATACGTTCCCTTAAACTTTGACACGTTTATTCTAGCAGTAAACCAAAAAGCAAATAAATGCCTCAAAATATCAACAGGTTAAAATAACAAACTGAAGATTCAAAAAATTATTAGTTCACTTATTCAAGCAGCCACACCCTAAACATTAGCTCCCTCATAGAACAAAAAAAATATGCATTTTAACTAAAAATAATGAAGGATAAAATATGACACATACGCATTAAACTGGTGATACAGAGTAGTTTTTATACCACCCAACTACTATCTTGGCCACTTAACCAATTATTATAAAGTTTATTACAACAATTATATCATTTTAAGTAAGTGCTACTACAATGACTCCAATGACAGCTGAACATCTATACAAAGGAAATAGTGGGGTGAAAAAGAAAAATCTATTTCCAGTTTGGGGAAAGGAATACAACTAGTTTGCTGCAAAATGAAAATTAACAGTCAATTTTTAAAAGAAACAATGTCACTCCAGCCAAGCTGTTTACCAAACATCTGAGTGGTCAAACTTTAGAGTTTCTTTAATTTTTATGTCTTTGGTTAACCTAAATCTCTGAAAAACTACTTTCTGACACTCTTAGTGATGTCAATAGTTTTTATACCACCCAACTACTATCATAAACTAAAAAAACCCAAACACACCATAGATTATTAAATGAATAATGTATAACCACTCAGACCCACAACATATTCATAAACTCAAGTTATACCTCATTTCATTTTCTATTAAGATAAATTATGTCTGATATTCTCTAAGTTTTAATAATTATACAGGAAAGACTTTCATATTGTTTTGCAGTTACAGAGCACTTTTGTAATATTCCATTATTTTCATATTTTAGCAAAACAGTGATAGTCTCTTAAAAATTATACCAATAAGATAACATAGGATCAATTAGTCACAATTAAGTTGATTAACCAAACATTAATCAAATTAACAATATTAATCTAGATCCAAATTCCTCAAACTAGTGTTCCACTGAACAAGAAGGCATAAAGACGTTTGTCTTCATACCCTTGGAGAGTCATCCCAAAACATGTTAGTGTCTTAAAACTGAATACTATCAAGAAACAGCATTGTTTACTTTTCTTAAAATACTATCAACCAGACATGAAGAGTATTCCAATAGACACTACTGTCATCCAGGGGTTAATACTAGAATCACCCATGTGGCCTACTCCACAATTTCTGGAGAATCTGCCCAGGAATATATTTTTTAAAAAACATTTGTTTATTTATTTTGAGAGAGATAAGAGAGCAGGAGCAAGGGAGGGGCACAGAGAGAATCCCAAGCAGGCTCCACACTGTTAGTGCAGAGCCCAATGTGGGGATCAATCTAACTAACCCCGAGATCATGACCTGAGCCAAAGTCAAAAGTCAGATGCTTAACTGACTCAGCCACCTCAAGAATGTACATTTTTAATGTCTCCTCAAGTAATTCTGATGCATAGAGTTAGGAACTACTAAAGATACTTTCACCTTTTCTGCCTTGATGCCATATTTCACAGTTAACAAGAATTTATGGGTATGTGTTCTAATCATTTAAGTAAAATTACTTCTGATGAAGTAATTTTAAAGAAAAAGTTTTTTAATCAGCATTTTATTAACGATTATACTATAAAGTTCATTTTAATAAAACTTACAAATTCTGACTTCTAACAAGGGCTACATCCTGTTTAACTTGTGTCACAAAATGCATTTGGGTGACATTTCTACTCTAAAATTATGTATCTTGTTTGTAAACTCATGAATGTTAAAAACATATGTTAAGATTGAATCCATTATGCAAGGATAAAACTGAGAATGTAATAGTGTCTAGTATTTTTTACTAAAATTATTTTTTAACCATTTCTGTGTTTTATTACGAAGTGATAAATTAAGGGTGACTTCAGATTGGTATTTGCTAACTCCTCAAATATCACATTGCAAGTGTAAGTAATTTTTATTCTCTAAAAATAAAAGGCCACATTGCATATCACTACATTTTCTTTTAACAGTGTTCTCTGAGTAATTACCAATACATTGTCTATATTATATGCAGGATATTAGTAGAACACAATTTAGAGAGCATTAATAATCATGAAGCAAATATTTACAATCATTAATATTTTTATGCTTCTCCTTACCTAGTATTTCAATACCAAATTATTTTTCTTAATGTTTCTGGTCCCTAACCATTGGCCCACTGAATGGATTCAGGAAGAATTAAAAGAACTAAAGCAGTATACTAAGAGGTAACAAAATAATATGACTAAGAAAACAACTTAAAATACTCATAGCAGAGGGAAGGATTCCATAGAATCATTAACTGGTTATGGCACCACTATTTGGTCCAATATTCACCTGGCATCTCCTCAACTGCCTTATGTTAAAGGAATAAAAGCAGTTAAAACACTTTTCTTTTTTAAATACCAGAAACCATTTAATACATGAACATTGTGGAACACTTCTGTTGAACCCAATTTGCTAAGACAGATTTGGGGAAATTGTACTATAAGCATACAGTGGTGAGCTCCAGCGATCTGTTCATAACCCTATCAAGCTAAATGTTTTAAGATCAAAACTTGAGGGGTGCCTGGGTGGCTCTGTTGGTTAAGTGTCCAACTTTTGCTCAGGTCATGATCTCAAAGTTCATGGGTTCAAGACCCATGTTGGGCTCTGGGTTGACAGCTCAGAGCCTGGAGCTGCGTCTCCCTCTCTCTCTCTGCCCCTCCCCTGTTCAAGCTCTACCTCTCTCAAAAATGAATAAACATTAAAAAATAAATGAAATCAAAACTTGAAACAGTTGAAGGCACCTTCCAATGCTCATGAACAAATCCAAGTTCTCTTAATGTAATAGAACTGTCTGCTAGAACTTTTATGCAATGATGGGAAACGTTTTACATCTGCAACATTCAGTAAGGTAACCATTTACCTACGTACAGCTACTGAGCCCTTTAGATGTAGCTAAGTATAACTAAAAACCCCTGTAGCTAAGTATAACTAAGAACTCCATCACAAATTTAATTAAAATTTACACTGTCACAATAGCTAGTAGCTGCTATACAGGACAGCATAATAGAATATAATCTCTTTCCAGTCTTTCCAGACAAAATGGAATAATTAGATTTATTCTTCTCCCTGAAGTAATAAAAAACTGGACATTAACAATGATTTTCAGATATTGGGTAACAGAACAGTTATTGTGGGGGAGGGGGGGAACAAGCTGAGCCATACAACTGCCCTAGCTTGCTTCAAGCCACAGAGCAAGGAGGAAAAACCCAGACAAGCCTCGTGGTCTCCATGAGATGAGAAGACAGAGCTGGGAGGCCAAGACACCTTGACTTTTGCAGGCACAGTACTAGAGATGAGAGCTGCACAGTGCAAGAGTGCTAGATTCATAGAAGGTCTTTTTTTTTTTTTTTAACTTAAATTCCAGTTAGTTAACATGCAATGTAATATTAGTTTCAGGTGTACAATACAGTGATTCATCATTTCCATACATCACCGGGTGCTCATCACAAGTATACTCCTTAAAATCCCCATCACCTATTTAACCCATCCTTCCATCTGCCTCCCTTCTAGTAACCATCAGTTTGTATAATCATGTTATACAAGGTCTCCTTCAAGTCTTTAGTACTACTGAGCACATTTATATGAGGAAACTACCTCAGCTGAAGAACCCCCAAAAAGTAGCAAAGACGACAATCCCTATAACTTACAGGCAGCACCTATTCCCATCACCCAGAGTGAAAAAACTGATAATTCACAAGGGATCAATCAGAAAGGGTAATCAGAAGGTTCTTGTCTCAGTAGTATGAAAAAAATTAGCCCCTGAAGGCTGCTCTGGTCAACAAAGGCTTAAAAACAAGCCTCAAAAGGATCAAGCTCTTTCCAAGTAACTTAACCTTATCCCAAGAACAAAGCTCAACCCAAGAATAAAGAACAGTTACAGTACAAAAATATCCATCAACAAGGTAAAAATTTAACAAGGTAAAATTTGTAGTATCTGGCTTTGAATCAAAAGTAACTGGGCACACAAAAAAGTACGAAAATATGACCCATGATGAACAGAAAAATCAATTAACAGCAAACTCAGAAGTGACAGGTGACAGAATTAGTAAAGCAGACATTAAAAATTAAAATTATAACCACGTTCCACGTATTTAAAAATGTTTTATGTACCTAATAACAGAGTTCCAAAATACACGAAACAAAAACTGATTAAAACTCTGAACTGACAAATCCATAATTATAGATATTTCAACACCTCTCAAAAATTGATAAAATACACATCAGTAAGGACAGAGACGATTTGGACAACACTATAACCAACTTGTGAAAATGTCTTAATGTCCAGAAATGCTATGCTTTAAACAGGTTAAAGCAGGCTTGATTCTGATCCAGGTAAGGTTTCACAAAATAATTCAAGATCCCAACATTAGAATTCTATAGTTAAGACAGTACCTAGGGCACAAGAGACATTACAAAATCCTCCATTCCTGAGGATTACAAATCCATACGCCTATAACGACAAGCATGCACAAGTTTCAAAAATAAATGTAACAAAACTTAGGTGGGACCAAGGGTAAACTGGAGAGGGCATACCTCCAACCCCCAAGACAAACCCCCTCTCAACTACAGCCAGTGATGCCATGCCACAAGTGAACACAGATTCGCTGCTGCCAAACTTGACAATTTTCCAGGAGATAACTAAAATTTGGGTTTTTAAGTGAACTCAATTTAAAAAGTTAACCACCAATTCCATAAATTTTTAACCAAGCTAAAAGATGTCTGGAAGCCAAATTTACAACCAAATCTCTGCTCTAGTCCAACAACCTCATCTTACAAATGAAAAAGAAATTAAACAATTTGTCCAAATTGTCAAGGTAGATAATGACATCTGACCACCTCCAAAATACTGTGGGCAAAGTCCACACTTTTAGAAGAAACTGAAACCAGGATGCTTCCAGGACAGGTAACTCAGTGAAGCTTATCTTCTCAGGAAAAAAACATGAAAACGTCTTAGGTTCAGTCAGGCATTTGACTCTTGATCTCTGCTCAGGTTCGTGAGTTCGAGCCCCACGTTAGTAAGGAGACTGCTTGGGATTCTCTATATCCCCCCTTTTTCTGTCTCTCCCCCAATGCACTCTGCTCAAACAAAAACAGACCAAAAAAAAAAAATCTTCCAACAGTTGAAGGCCAAAATTTTATCAAAGGCATCCTGAGTTGTTCCAGAGAACAAAAAACTCAATGGGAAACAATTACAAAGGAGGAGACTTGGGAAAATGGAAGAACTTTCTAAAAAGAAAGTTCTTTTTAAAAAGTTGTCAATGATATATTTTGTAGAACAGAACTTAATTCAGCTCCCTATCCTATAGACATTCAAGAAAAGCCTTGTATAAACTTTCAGGAATGTTACAGAAAAGATTATCTGATGTGAAAAAATGGCTGTATAAATTTATGGTCCTTTCTGCCTAAAACTTTAAAAATTCTCATCATGAAGAATAACCTATTAACATCTTCCTTGTGAAACCTATGTAAAAATTGAGCCGGTTAAGCTCAATGACACCATAAAGGGATTCCTGTAACAGCCCACAGCTTCTGATGGATAGGACATCATATGTCATATCCTGAATATGTTCAAGTCACAGGCCGGACAACCAAGTGATTAACTGTAGAAGATATTCAGAAGTCACAAGGATGCCTGAATTAGAGTGCTCCCTACTAATCCTAGATTCCTATATTGTATCTGGCCAGAGTCCCAAATTTGAGAGCATCATAGATATTTAAACTTCAAAGGAATGGCATTTAGCAAGATTGACAGGAAGTCAAAAGCCCTGGTTATACACTGGACCACCCATCCCCATATTAGGTATGCCTTTAATTGTTATAAAAAGAATTTCAAAACCACTAAACTTTGCCAAAAAATATATTTCCAAATTTGAGACCAGACTTCATTTTAAGTGCATTTTCTGTATGTTTTAACAATAAAGAAAATGGACAAATACTGCATACAATAGTTAAAAAATTAGATTAAAACAACTTGAGGGGCACCTGGATGGCTCAGTTGGTTAAGCGTCTGACTTCAACTCAGGTCATGATCTCTCATGAATTTGTGAGTTCAAGTCCCATGTCTGGCTGTGTGCTGACAGCTCAAAGCCTGGAACTAGCTTGGCATTCTATGTCTCTCTCTCTGTCCCTCCCCCACTCCCTCTCACACTCTCTCTCTCTCTCTCAAAAATAAACATTAAAAAAATTATTTTAATGTGAAAATTTCTCTAAATTAATTTCCTGATAAGGGAACAAAATATTAATCTTTAAGAGAGCAAAGTAAAAGGTTACAGATGAACACAGGGGAAAATGAGAAATTAGGATAAGATTTTGAACTATCACTTTTTAAAATAAAAGATAAAATTTAGAAAGTACATCAAAATTCACAAAAACTCCAGTTAATCATATATAAAAGTAGCCAAGTGGACTCTTAGAGAAGCCAGTATTTAACAAGGCATTAGCCAATTACTAATGTCATGCTATGCAAGCACCAAGAAAATAAGAAATGCAAAAAAAGGAGGATAGGATGTTATAATTAATCTGAGAATGAAAACCACAACCTCAAAGCTCAGAAGGTATGTTGCTTGTTTTACCATAGCAAACAATAAATATATAAAACTATTTTAAAAATCAAAGTTTCCAAGAAAGGGCATAAAATAAAAAGATTATAAAATACATCATATTTTTAACCTTTCATAATTTCCAATATTTCTTTATAACCCCAATGCCCAGAGACCATCATATTATTCAACAATGCATCATCCTTTTCAGGCCCACGCCTGATCTACTCTAATTCCTATCCTACCTGCAACCTCACCCAAGCACATGGCCAAAATCCAATAACAAATTGCTAAATCCCTGAAGCATATTTTATTAGGCTGTCCTTAAATTATTTCAAACTAGCCTATCTAAATACTTCAAGTCCTTCCAAAATCAATGTCCTTCCTGACTTCACTTTTGGTATCTAAGTTGCCTTTGACTCCTTTGATCTTTCCCAACATCTGTATTAAACTGCCAGATTGTCAGTTCTTCAATACAATTCAGGGCATTTTATCAGCTGTATGTGAAAACACTGTGCTAGACATTATAAATTTGAGGGTGGAAAATGTCTCATTTCATCTATTTACAGTGACATATGACATAGCAGAATATAATACAGTACATATCAAAGAATTCAAATGTTATGAAAATGATAACCATAATTACCTTACATTAGTTCCCTTTCTTTTTTTTTTACATTTTTAATTTTTTTTAATGTTTATATTTATTTTTGAGACAGAGACAGAGCATGAGCGGGAGAGGAGCAGAGAGACAGGGAGACACAGAATCCAAGACAGGCTCCAGCCTCTGAGCTGTCAGCAGAGAATGACATGGGGCTCGAACTCCTCAACCCCGAGATCATGATCTGAGCCAAAGTCGGATGCTCAACCGACTGAGCCACCCAGGTGCCCCTACATTTATTTATTTTTGAGAGACAGGGTATGAGCAGGGGAGGGGCAGAGAGAGGAGGAGACACAGAATCCAAGAAGGCTCCAAGCTCTGAGCAAGCCTGTCAGCACAGAGCCCGACGTGAGGCTGGAATCCACAAACCATGAGATCATGACCTGAGACAATGCCGGGTGCTCAAGTGACTGAACCCTCCCGGCGCCCCTGCGCTGTTCCCTTTACACTCCCACCACTATTCAGGCTTCTATCTAATATGAATACATCTGTTATCCTTTATAATTGAAAGTTGCACCATACTCTAATCAGTCCCATGATCTACCCTCAAATCAATCTTCCCTAAAACAACTTTTTTTTTTTTTAATTGTTTGTTGACTTTTGAGGGAGACAGCACAAGCGGGGTAGGGGCAGAGAGGTAGGGAGACACAGCACCTGAAGCAGGATCCAGGCTCTGAACTGTGGGCACAGAGCCCCCATGCAACGCAGGGCTCCAACCTGTGACCTCAGGATCATGACCTGAGCTGAGCCACGCAGGCACCCCTCCCAAAACAGAATTTCAATCACATCATTCGCTTATTTAAAATGCTGTTTCTCAGGGCATCTGAGTGGCTCAGTAGGTTAAGCATCCGACTTCGGATCAGGTCATGATCTCCTGGGTTCGAGCCCCATATCAGGTTCTGTGCTGATAGCTCCAAGTCTGGAGCCTGTTTCAGATTCTGTCTCCCTCTCTCTCTGCTCCTCCCCCGCTCGTGTTCTATCTCAAAAATAAACTATAAAAAAAAATTTTTAATGCTGTTTCTCAAATGCTTACAATAGTGATTTGTAAACCCTCCTCCTATCAAGATGGTGAAAATGAAACAGATTACAAGACCCAGCTCACAAATATTCCAATTCAATTAGTCTGAAGTGATAACTTAGAATCTGGATTTTAAGAAGCCCTTTAGGTGATTGTGATTTAGGTGGTGGCCCACAGAACATACTGATACTGAGGTGGGGGGCGGGGCGGTGTTAGAGGAACAGTTCTACAGGGTAAATGTCACATTCCTTAGGGCTCATCAAACAAAAGATCCCTGAATCTCAACAAATAGTGCAAGGTCTCTCCTACAAGGAATCCAAGTACAGATAGACTTGACTTTCTGCAGCCAACTGAAGAAAATGCCCACTCAAACCTTGCTGAAAATGTCTACTAATTTCACATTCTTCTTGACCCATCTCAAGCTCCACACTTTCTAGATCTCACCAAACTGAAACAATTTCTTCTGCTTAATTCTACAGCACTGTACTACTTATCATGAACCATTACTTAAACCAGTATTATTAACTCTTGAGGGGATTATATAACAATGGACTGTGGATCACACCTCTTTTCATCTCTTACAGCATCCAAAACAATACACATCAGAAGTCCTTCCCCTAAGGCAATTTCATTTTGCATAAACATACCTAAATAGGAATGAATAAATGAACTAGTTTTTAAAATACTAAAAGGGAAAATTTTAGAAAGGAGATTTTTACTAAACAAGAAAACAGTTAAATCAATATATCTGGAATAAAAGTATATCTATGTGCCAAGACAAATTACTAAGTATCGTTCTTCCTCATCAGTCTACCAAATAAATGCTCCCTAAATAAAGAACTTAAGACTCAAGAAAAAACTGGTAAACCAAATTCTGCTTAACACCAATCAGGTTTGCTTAAACTCTGACCCAAACAGCCAAACAGCCATTCAAAAACAAGTGATATGGAGGGAAAAATTTACTTATGATTAACTTCTGAAACTTTTACACATCCAATAAAAGCTAACTTGTAAGTATTCTATTATGATGTTTGAGATTTTGGTATAGGTGCCTCTAGCACACTTCCCCAGTCTATTCATCTGTCTTCTCCATAACACTAACATGGGTACTAACCATGTGTCTTATTCATCTTTCTATTCCAGCACTCTGAACGGGTGATTAATAAAGATGTGATGAGTTAAGCTTTCAAAATAAAAAATGATAGTGATTCTCCAAAAATGACAACATTAATGGCCCACAAGTATATGAAAAGATAATCAACATCACTAGAAAAATGTAAATCAAAACCACCATGACATCACCTCATGCCCATTAGAATGACTGTTAAAAAAACAAAAAAAAAAGTGGGGATGCCTGGGTGGCTCAGTAGGTTTAACATCTGATTTCCTCTGAGGTCTGATCTCACTGTTTGGGAGTTAGTCTCATGCTGGGCTCTATGCTGACACCTCAGAGCCTGGAGTCTGCTTCAGATTCTGTGTCTTCCTCTCTCTCTGCCCCTCTCCCACTCATGATCTCTCAAAAATAAACATTAAAAAAAAATTTTTAAGGAAAATTCTCATACATGCTCTATCATGGATGAACCTTCAGGAAATTTTACTAAATAAATAAGCCAATCACAAAAAGACAAATACTGTATGATTCCATTAATATAAGGTACCTAGAGTAGTCAAATTCAGAGAGACAAAAGGAGAATGGTGGTTACCACTGGTTGCAGAGGAGGGTAGTTATTTATTTGATGGATAGAGTCTCAGATTTGCAAGATGAAAAAGTTCTAGAAATCTGTTTCACAACAATATAAATAATGTTATAGAACTGTACACTTTAAAATGGCTAAGATAATAAATTTTATATATTTACTACAACGAAAAATTTTAATTACATTGACTTTAAGTAAAAGAAACTATCAATGACTAATGCTTGAAAAATATGTAAATACAAAACAGCATAGATTTATGTAGAATTATTCAAATGGCCTTTTAATTTTAGCTTCCACCTAAAAGATAAGTAGCTTAAAAATTAAAAGACAAATAGCTTAAGTCTCTCTAGAGGCGTCTGCCTGATGGCTCAGTCATTTGAGCGTCCAACTCTTAATTTCAGCTTAGGTCATTATCTCATGGTTCATGGGATCAAGCCCCACATCAGGCTCCAGATGACACCACAGAACCTGCTGGGGATTCTCTCTCTCCCTCTCCCCTGCTCACACTCAAAATAAATCTTTCTCTCCCCCAAGATAAATAAGTAAACATTAAAAAAAAAAAATTCACTCCAAGCTGTATGTTCAAATTTCACTATAGAAGATTCTTGCTAATTATAAATCATATGCTCAGCCAAAAAGTATTTCTGGTAAAAGACAATTCTATAACTGAAAAATATCCTTGAGATCTACTACACTAATTACAACGTGGGTCCATAAACAATGGCAAAGGAAAATTAAAAGTAGTTTTTCATAAAACTAATCTACTTAATTTTAAAGCATATACTTTATTCTGAGACCATATCTCTCCTACTTTAAACTTTCTTTTGAATGCTAATTTCATCCATTCAACAAATATGTGTTGAGCCAGTAAGGTACAAGGCTGTTAAAGTGAACAAGAGAAATACTCTCCGGGAACTATCTCTTTTCTAGTGGAAAATAACAATAGCAATAGTAAAACAAAAACCTGGTCAGCATTAGTAATCCTATGTCAGTGGGAAACACTAATCTACAGTCCCATTCCATTTTATAAATGAGAAACTGGATGCCCAAAAAGTTTCACAATTCAATAAATCCAAAGCCAAACCACCTTGTTTCTAGACTCTAAAAACACCAAACTATCCATGTGACTGAACAGAGATTCAAATGTGATTACTTTACAGGACTCCAAACATCTCAAAGACTAAAATTTTTCCACTTTACTGTGTCCTTCCAGTTTTAAGAGGATTTGATTCTATATACCAAACTTGTATCATTTGTGGACTTACAAATTTAATGAAAAACTTAAAATCCCTAGCACAGAATTCATCAAATCTCATGCCAGTAAAAGAAATTCTACTTTCTGATGATAAAAGTCCAACATTTTAGAACAAGGGGAAAGAAGGGACCCAAAAATAGTATCCACAGTAATACTGTTTTGTCCACTGTTTCTGTGGCCTAGAAAGTACAGTTAATTCTCTGGAGCACTGCTATCCCATTCATTAGATGTTTCAGATAGCTTAAATATGCAAAGGAACTGAAAAACAAATAGCGATAATCAGCTAATTAACATTTCAAAGTTCCATGATGACAAAACTTTTAGTTCCAGTGAATAATCTAGGTTTCACAATAATTGACCCAACAATACAGTCTCTTCCCTCACCTCCTCCCACCTTTCCCTACTTCTGTACAAAGGTGGGACGCTAAGCATATAACATGTGCCAGACAAGTCCACTGACTTGTTCTCAAGGGTTCAAAAAGTTTTTCTCCACTTAAAAATAAACGCACGTATAATACAAATTTGGAGGGAAAAAAACTTGAAGGTGTAATTATTCCCTTTCATTAAGGAAACTGAGCCAGCAAGTTAGAGAAACTTCCCTACACAGTAAGTAGAAGAGCCAAGATATGAACCTAATTGCAAAGTTTGTAGGACTCTCATTTTCTTCCCAAGTGTGTCATAAACACGAAGTGACTGGATAGGAGAGAGTGGATGAGGCAGGTGAAACACACAAATGTATAAAAAATAGTATGTTCCCCTAAGATATCAGAAGAATGAGATATTAATACTGCACTGTAAGAGTTTTAAGTGCTTATGATTGGAACAAAGGGCTACAGAGGTTCAAAAGACACACTTTTTGCTGCAGTGAGCAAGAAAGAATTCGGTGAAGAGGGAAGAAATTGAGGAGTTAGACCACAGAGAAAAAAAAGTATGTTTTAGGCAGAAGAAACTTCAGAGAACTAAGGCAGGAAAAAGAGGAGGAAGACCTAGGGCATTTATGTTTAGAAAAAGCAAAAACATCAGCCCTGCTGAAGCAAAGAAATTATGTAAGAGGGCAGTTTTTTTCAGTAAGGCTGAAAAGGTAGGACTAGGTCAGACTCAGACCACCTGGTGAAACTCCCTATTTACAACACCAAGATATAAACTTTTACATATTTGTTATCTTCATGAAACAAGAATGCACATGCCCTATTAACTTGAATGAATTTGTGTTTTTTGGATAAGAAAAGGAGTCTAGGACAGTACCTGACACAAGATGATTAAATGCTGGATCTGAATTCAAATAACCGATTTTTTTTTCCTGTCTCCTGATAACCAAACACTTAAGTACAAAGAGATGAAGGAGTCAGGGAAAATAGGCTGAATAGATTGCTAAAATTTATGCCAGCTACTCAATATAATTAGGGAAAAGATAGAACCCACAAATTTTTACCATAGGATGGAATAGCTTGAACAAAAAGGAATAATGGCAAAAGTGCCGACATCAAAAAATTCCCCTTGTGTTGTCAAGATTGGCTTTATTTTTTTTTAAGACTGGCTTAAAAAAAAAAAAACTTACAATCAGATTTTTTTTTTAAGTAGCTTTATCTTTAATTTCATTTTTTAAAATCAAGTTAGAATCTGGAAAAATGTTCATTTAGACAACTATCCTGAAGCTATTGATAAGTTAAAATCTCAAACATCTACTCGATTTAAAACTATCATTTCCCTGTTAAATTAGACGGTTAAGTCCCATCCCCCTAATAAAAAGGAGACCTGCCAGATACTTAAGTGTTACCTGGGTAATGATACACTCTCTACAGCTGTTCTAACAGGTCAGGTGGGCTATCATATGCCCTCTCTTTCACAAAGTAGCGATTCCCTCAAAAGAAAAGTAAGTTACAGCAGCTTTATCTCAGTTCAAAAACTATCAAAAGCTGTTAAGACATAAAAAGAACGCCATAAAAAGTGGAAGTGGAATGGGGGAGTACACTGAAACCAAGCAAATTCCTATTTATAAAAGTTAAACTGAAAGGAAACTTGGAATCTAGCCCAAAGCTCTGATTTTACACATTAAGAAACTGAGGCCCAGGGCAGTGCTAATTTGCCCAAGGCAAATGCTTCCCAATAAAGGTGTTAAGTGTCTGTTACCAGCCACAGTAGTACTTAATCACATTCTAACAGTTACTTAAATGTTTATGAGATTAAGTACCTGGTGTGCAAAAAAGTCTTCACCTCCTCTGCATCCCTTCTGTGCCTTGCCCCATGCCCAAGAGCTACTCAGAAAATCGTGAAGAAGTCTCAAACGAATACCATATCGTCTTTCAGCTACCACAGCTACAAAATTTATTTTATCTAAGATAAAGTGAAAGACTGAAATGCTTAAATTTCTCAAGTGCTCACTAAACGAGTGGATCAGCAAAACCTCAAAATTTGGAGAAGATGAAATGGAATATAGTACTGCTTTTTTTTTCTTTGATAGTGGTCATTCCCCTTGTCTTAACGTTTTTAGTGCAGGTTCTCTGAAAAACAACTACAATGGGTGCAAAATTAATCCTAATTAATCACTTCTGAGACACTTCGATTTATTAAACTTAGAATATCTTCACTTCTCAAAAATAACTTGAAAATATCCTACCCAGCACAGAATAATATTGGGGGGGACCCTAAAATAACGTTCTATCTGTCCACAACGTATTAAAACCTGTTTTAATACAAAGCTGAAACAATCCTGTAAAAATGCCACCAGCTATCAGTACTATCAGTCGTCTTTGGTTCACTGCTTACCGTCAAACTGTCAAAGCATTTGTTGAAGAACACGGGGGAAAGTTCTGCACCGTGTTCTCAGGCTGTGGGTGCATCAGATTATACCACCACCCACACCTAACACCAGTTTGAGGAAATGCAAACACGCCACATGTACACGTTTTAAACAGGCTTAACCACGTTTAACCAAGATACGTAGTGTCAGCTCTTGTATCAAAGGTTAAAAAAAAAAAAGCAGCGCTATGCAAGCATATTTCAACTCATTTATAAAACCATCACCAGAAATGCCAGGAATTGACCCGAGACGCATTAAACAGTTCTGAACCTCAAGGCCGCCGTACAAAACGGTTTAGAAGGGCTGTCTTTCCGAAGTCAGGCAAAAGTCCTTTAACGAGTTCGAAAACTAATGACCGTATACTAATGCACAATTAACAAAAGCTGAGTGCAAACTACCAGGCCGCCAAACCGTTCCCGTTACCACTGCCCAGGTTTTCTAAAACAAGCAATGAAAGGGAACAATAAAAAGCATCTCACCGCAAACACAGCAAGAGAGGGACTGTCGGAAGTAAGGCAAGAGCCTGTTAATCTCTGTAAACGCCTTGGGGTCTCCGGGGTCGTAGTTGAGCACTAGGCGGCTCGCGGAAATGTAGAGAGCAGTAGCATTCACGGGGTTCATTGCAGACACTTCGACACCGTTGGCTCCCGGTTGAAAAGAAATTCCGGATCCAACTTTGTAAGCAGCCAGGGAACAATGGCGAATTTGCAACAATTCGTAGGAAATCAGAGAACCACTGGCCAAAGTAGCAACCAAAATCCGCGCAAGTTTGTGGAGCTGAAGCAATTCTCCCGCACATGGGGCCTTGGCGCCCCTCCTCCGTCCCTGAGACTTGCAGACGAGAAAATAAAAAAAAAAAGAGAGAGAGGAAGAGAGAGAAAGAAAGAGAAACCAGCGTTCGAGTTTGTCCCAGTCAGCCTCGGGGCGAAGAATGCGGCGGCTTCGGCACTCGGGCCGGGACTCGGCGCTCAGTTTAGCCCCGCGGCTCGGCGGGCGGCCTTCGCTGCATCTCCGGATGCGGAGGCACCTCCTCGGGGCGAGCTGAGCGGGCTCGGGAGCAGGCCCTGCCCCGGTCCGAAGGGCAGGCAGGCTTCTCACGCGCTGCAGGGTCCTTACTCCATCACAGCGCACGGCGCAGAGGTAGGGGCAACCGCAAAGAGGACGGTTCGGGCGTCGGCTTCCTCAATCTAGTGCACCAAGCCGCGGCGGCGGCGAACGCTGCAGTTGCGGCTGGCGGAGGCCGCCGCCGCTCTCTCCATATCGGACGCGGGGCCGGACTGCGCCTGGCTCTCCGCCCCGGCGGTTACAGCCCTGCGGTTCCCTGAGGTGGCGAAGCAGGCAGGAGAGTCCCCCACCCGCTAGGGGAGGGCCGAGGAGGAAGTGCGCGGGCCGGAGGGGCCGGCAGCCGCGACGGCGGCGGCAGCGGGAGGGGGCGGGGAGCAGGCCCGGCCGGGCCGCGGCGGCGCCCCTCGCTCCTCAGTCGCTCACTCCGAGGTCACCAGGCGCAAGCGCCGCCCCCTCACTGCCCGGCCATCTTCTCCGCGCCGCACACACGGAGACCTCCGCCGCCAAGCACGACAGCCGCCGCCGCCCACGGCTCCCGCCCGGCTGCAACTAAGGCGAGTGCTCACACCGCCAGGCCCCGCCGCCGCCCAGAGCACACAGCAAGGCCCCGCCACAGGCCCCTCCCCCCGTGCCTCGCCGCCCTCACCCTGACTCCACGCGCCACTCTAACTCAGTAGGGCCCGGGCTGCTGCGGCCTTAATGAATCCCGCGGGCTGTGCGGCGCCTCAGGCCCTGCCGGCGAAGACGACCGTTACCCCAACGGGCAAAGCCACTGTCATCCCCGAGACTCCCCCGCCGCCGTCGTCGCTAGCGCCCGCACGCATGCGCAGAACACACTCTCACCCCTCCCCCCGCCCTTTCCTTTCCCTTCGCTTCCCTTTTCCCCTGCTTCTCCTCTAAGAACCCACTCCACACCCTCCCAGAGCTACCGGCTCGCTCCGCGCATGCGCATGCCACTATCCTGCTCCGCCGCCTTTCGCCCTTACGCGTGCGCTTTGACCGCCCACCCAGAGAACCGGATAAACACAGCAGCCCGCTCACGCCAGCCCCTCCCTGCTGCCAACCCGCCCTGGCCTCACTGCGCATGCCTGGCTCTCCACTTACGGCTCGTAGAACGGAGCATGCTCTCTGCAAGCCGCCTGGTCTCTCCGCCCCTCCCCCATGCGCTCTCAAATTCCCTCTTAGGCGTGTGGACTGAGGTGAAACATTCGTTAGTTGGCCCATCCTTCCACGGTATGGACTGTAGGCTTCTCGCACTACATTGCTTCCTCGGTGCCCGCCAACGATGAGGCCGGGCTGGGTCGTGCCATATGGCGCTCCGCCCTGACGGCCTCTCCTCGCCCTGACTGACCACTGTGTGAAGAAATAGTTCCACACGGCCCCAAGCCCCGCCCTCGCGGCCTTGCTCCTGGAACGGCGCTGTCCTAGCGCGGAATGGGTGCTGCTGGGGCCTGCTTGCGCTCCCGGAGCAGGGAAGGCCGGCAGCAATCTGCGTGGCTGCGCGCCTAGCCGGTGTGCGAGCGACATTTGCTACGTTAGGGTCGCGGCTCGCGCCGATGGCAGCCTGAGGTCACTAAGACCCTGGCAGGCCATCTGTAAGCGTTGGGGCTCCGACCCACCTCCCCCCTTCTGCCCTACGGAGCAGGGCTCTTCTCGCGGCCTCTGGTCTTTGGAGTCGACGGACGCTAGAGGCCCGATCTTGCGGGGGTGCTGACCAGGAGCTCACCGAGCTCGTAAGGAAACACTGTCCAACTTAAAAGCAAAACGAACCCCTCTTTTAGCTCCTTTGGCAGAACTAGCCCTTCTTTGTGAACAGATCTCTTGAGGAAGCCACGGTCCTGCTTCAGGACAGACCCAAGTCCTTGAAACAAGCTTTTGCCTTTTGTTTCTGCAGGAGACCAGGACACAGATATAAATAAACAAAAGCCTAACTTAACGTCTGATTCTCCTGCCCTCTAGAAGTACAGAACCGCACAAGAACCATTTTTTATCTCTGAATAACAGCAGAGCTCCTCACCATAGTTTTTTCCACAAAATAAATGGTCTACAAATGTCTGCAAAGTGAAATTTATGACAGTTATGTCTTTGGGGGCACAAATACAGTTAGTTTTAGGGACTTGCTACTTAGAGTAGAAATTAAGCTGTATAACTTCCGATAATTTCTAGTGCCACTTGATGACAGGTTTATTTTAGCATATTATCAGCACTTACATATTAATAAGAATCTAATTTTGTTAGGCAGCAAGCAGAAATTAAAGCTGCAAAAAGTATATTTGATCATCTTGTATCTGGAAAACGGCAAGTGTTCTCAAATTCATTCTCTTTTTTAAAAGCCTCATCTTCCTTGGGTTGGTTGGTTGGTTGATAAGTGATCTTTTCTAAGCTCACCTACAAATAAAACTGTTACATTATACAGTTCTATTTTTATTCCAGACTCTAAGTTCTTCTACAAACCACCGCTTCTTTTCCTCCAGAAGAGCAACATAGAGTAAAATAATCAGTACTGTTTCCCATTCAGGCAACATAAATTAGCAGTCACCCTAGGCAAATGATTACTTGCAAGCCCTTAACCTTGCTGATTTTCTCATAACTGGATTTTTTTAATCACTTGAGGTGTGCACAACCCAAATTAAAATTAATTTTATTGATGGTGTGTCTGTGTGTGTGAGAGAGAGAGAGAGAGACAGACAGACAGACCAGGCTTTTTAGCCTCTGAAATTGCTTACAACTGGTGATAGTTTATGGCACTGAGTTGCAAATCATCTCCTCACTGAGGTATAGTGCCTGTAATAACTATTTGGTTGCTGGAGGCTTGCCTAAAAAGAAAATAAATGAAC
Organism: Suricata suricatta; assembly: GCF_006229205.1. Classification (NCBI taxonomy): domain Eukaryota; kingdom Metazoa; phylum Chordata; class Mammalia; order Carnivora; family Herpestidae; genus Suricata; species Suricata suricatta. Next base: position 124,288,603 of record NC_043704.1, on the reverse strand, counting down.
TATTTATAGAAAATGAAGTGTTCGGATCAAACATTAAGGAGAAATCATATATAACTCAAATCTCAAGCTATCAATTTAATATAATTTTTTATATTTTATGTTTAATTATTATTTGGAAGTAAAACTGTTAGGGTTGCTAGATCTAAGGAATACAAGAAACTGAATTAAAAAATTTAGTAAGCTTTTTATTTGAGAACAGTTTTTCAGGAAAAATTTTTTACATTTATTTTTTTTTTGGAGACCGAGACAGAGCACAAGTGGGGGAGGGGCAGAGAGCGAGTTAGACAGAATCTGAAGCAGGCTCCAGGCTCCAAGCTGTCAGCACAGACAGAGCCCATTGCGAATGCGGGGCTCGAACTCACAAACTATGAGATCATGACCTGAGCTGAAGTGGGACGCTTAACCGACTGAGCCACCCAGGAGCCCCAAGAATGGTTTTTAATTTTCAGAATTATTGCACAGACAGTACAGACAGTTCTCATATATTCCATTTCCCCTATTATTAACATCTTACATTAGTATGGTACATTTGTCACAATCAACTAACCAATAGTACTCCATTATTATTGAGTAAACTCCATATTTTATTCATATTTCTTCAGTTTTTCCTAGATGTCCTTTTTCTGATCCAGGATTCCTTCAGGATATCACATTACATTTAGTCATGTCTCCTCAGGCTCCTTTTGGCACCCAGTTAAATATCCACTTCAGACAACAAATACTTGTTTCCTTCTTATTGTCTGTTATTTCCTCCCCATTTTGAGTTAACGCTCCCCTTTTCCATCTTCCAATGTTGCCAACTGCTTGCTTCTTTTATTGCACTTCTCAAACTACATGGCAATTGTTGGTTTATCCCTGCCTTCTCCCTGTCATACTATAACTGCTAGAAGTTCAGTTTCTCCCTTGTTGCCTTTTATCATCATTGCCTCGCATAAGGGTTGACATATAATGGGTAACTTGATAATTGGTAAAACAATGATAATTTTTAAAAATGCAATAATGTAAGTAAACTTCCCAGTACAGTGTATGGTGCAGAAGAGGCATGGACAAGTGTTTGCTTTTCCTTAGGGAGATCTACAAAATATCTTACAAATTTAAAGACAGTTCTTATCTCAGTGTAAGTAATGTCAATTCTAAGATCCTTAATAAAACCAGAAGTGTGGATTGATTTTAAACACTCAGAATAATCAATCAACAAGTATTTATTGATTGAACTTAAGCACTTTGAGGACAATGAAGGAAATGTATAAGTAGTTGTAGTTACACTTTCAAAGAACAAAGGTTAGGCTGGCAGTACGTCAGAGGGATTTTATAAATGGTCAGGCCCTTTATAAAATTATGATATTGTTGTTTGCCTCCCTTTTCCCTCCTTCACCCTCCTTTCTCTGCCTCCCATCCTTTTTCTTTCTCCACCAAAAACTATCCAGAAGTAATGGTCCCTCTCCCACCTTCCCAGCTTGCACTCTCCCTGACCTCCTAGTATCTCTACTCCACTACTTTCAGCATTATATTAATCTGTTATGGAGTGAATGTTTATCCCCTCACCTGCTCTCCAAATTCATGTTGAGAAATCCCAACCCCTGCATGATGGTATCAGAAAGTGAGGTCTTTCAGAGGTAATTAGGTCATGAGAATAGAACCCTCGTGAATGGGATTAGTGCCCTTACAAAAGAGACTCCAGAGAGCTTTCTCACTCTCTGCTATGTGAGGACAAAATGGGAAATCAGCCTCATCTTTAACCCAGAAGAGAACCCTCACCAAGTGACCATGCTGGCACCCTGATCTCACACTTTCAGCATCCACAACTGTGAGCAGTAACTGTTGCTGTTTAAGCCGCCCAGTTTTTAAAATTGTGTTACAGCCACCCAGGTTAAGACACCATCCCTACCAAATTTTAACAAGCACTTACTTTCATTGTGGAAAGAAATCAATCTGATCAACCTCAATCTATGGGAAAGTGATAATAATTGAATCTAAACTAACAATAAATCTTCAGAGACTGCCCAAAGCAAATACCTCTTTAGAAGGAACAATAAACCAGTTGAAATTAAACCAGGTCCTAATCCAAACCAGTCCTTTCATTTTTCCCTGACCACTGCTCTCTGTTACCAAATCTTACCTTCTATCTTCTCCTCCTAAGCTGTAGTCATACTTTCCCCTCCTTGGTTTTGGAGCCCGTCAAAAGAACTGCTATCCTCTTGTTGATATTTTTTCCATGACTTTTTCAAATCAGTACATCTATCCACTTGCTTCATCCAAAAACATTTTTTTAGCAAGTCTAGCACCCATTTTATAGTTCAAATATTAAATTGCCTTCAGCTTCTTCCCTACCTCTAGCCCAAACAGAGCAGTTTGCTTTATTGGTCATCTGCCTAATACAGTGCCAGACACTTATTGAGGTACCCACTAAATGTTACTGTTTTTATTCCCTAGCACACTTTCAACTCCATTCAAATGCCTATTAAATTTGTTCATTCATTTATGCAACCAACATTTATTGTCAGTTATATGCCAGGCATTCAGAATACAAAATGAATAATTCAACAGTTTCCAGCCCTCAAAGAGTTCACAGTCTAGTTGAAGTGGCAGCTACGTACATAGCTAATTTATAATTCAGATTGGTAAGGATTTAGGGATGCACTCAATGTAAATCCAAAATGTCTTAGCAGATATTTCTGCAACATTATGGGTTAAATAAGCTCGTGTGGACTTTCCTGGGAAAATAACTGCAATTATTCATAGCATTGTTTCTAAGGGAAAATGTGTTCTGCATTCCAAACAGTCAATTTAAAATTGAATTTTTGGAACATAGCCCATTTGTCCCTGGGAGCTATTTCTCTATTATCTAAAGTCTCTATCTGTCTTAGGACAATGTATATCTTTTTACAACTCCCACCTGTTCCATGTGACCTAGGGTGCTAGCTGAGGGTTGCTGGTCAACTTCCTTTCCAGGGCTCGATGCTGCACAACTGAGACAGTCCTCTGGTCAAGCAGGTTGAGTCAAGCAGGGGATGAAAGGAGCCTCAGTCTTAAATTTGTTCAACATTTTGCTATTTTGCTATTAGGGAAGTTAGTAGAAAAAGTCCATTGAGTGATACAAGTTTGGAATTGCTCAATGTGAAATGAGAAAGGGAGCTGCTTAGGGACAAGGAAAGGGACTGTAGGAATGACTTCAAAAAAGGTATATCTCTTGAGTAAAATAGGATCCCTTAAAGATATCTAAGTATGCACTCCTAGACAATAAAGGTTTTTTAAAGTGGTCTTCACAACTCGCAGACACACTAGAGACTAGGAGTGAAGATTACTAATCTGATATTGAGAAAACTAGACTTTATGAGGCAACTATCTTTCTTATCTCTGAACTTTGGGAGGTAGCAAGGGGTAGTGAAATGAGCACGAACAATTTTTCATTCCGATACTTACTAGGTAGATTTGGGGAAAAAAACATTCAAGGTCTCTGGGCTTTATTTTTCTCATCTGTAGAATGGAAATAATAACACTTTCTTCTTCATCAAATGTGTTTCTAACACAAGCAGTATGGATACACAGGTAAAAAAGACCATCTTAGTTCCAGTCTACAGGTTAAGACAGAAATGAATATACAGTTATAATGCAATGAGACAGTATTTCAATATGGTGCTGTATAAACATTAGAAGGGACACCTAACCAGATGTGAAAGCTCAGAAAAATATGAAGGAAATGATATATAAAATGGGACCTGAGGGACCATTGGGAGAAACAGAAAAAGGTTAGGAAGGATCTATCAACAGAAGAAAGAGCATACAGAAAGGCCTAGAGGAAGAAACTTGCATATTTGGGAAATTTTATGTAGTTGAGTAGCAAATACAAGAGGAAAAGTGATGACAAATGAGGTTTGAATAATAAACAGAGAACAGATTGCAAAAAACCTTATGGACATCATAAGGGTCATCCTGAGGTTAGTGGGACATCATAAAAAACTGGCTTGGTGAGGGAGGGCAAGATTAGAAGCAGAGAGATCAGTTAAGAAGCTACTGCAGTATTTCACCAAAAGATGGCCTTACCCAGAAGTTATCAAATGATAGACCAGAGGCCAAATCTGGTACCTTGTCTGTTTTTGTATGGTGCACAAGATAAGAATGCTTTTTACATTTTAAAATGGTTTTTTCAATGAAAATAATAACATTTTATGGTACATGAAAACTATATAAAATTCAAATTTCAGTATCCATGAATAAAATTTTACTGGAACAGAGCCACACTGAACCATTTATGAATTGTCTAGACTATCTTTTGCACAACTACAACAGATTTGAGTAGTTGTGACCTGCAAAGCCTAAAACATTTACTACCTGGATTTTACATAAAAAAATTGCTGACCCATGATTTTGCATATCAAACTAAGGTGGAGTCAGTGAGGGATGAGAGATGTTAAGGAGACTGAATCAATAGAACTTGGGGCATGTTGGGATATGAGAATGAGAGACAAAGATGATATAATATCCAAGTTCTCTAACTGTGGGAATGATAATGAACACTTACATGGCCTTACTATGTGCCAGGCACTGATCTAAGTCCTCCAAATATATTAACTCATTAATCTTCTCTACAATCCTATGAAGTAAATGCTATTATTATCATTCCCATTTCACATGTGAGGAAACTGAAGCACAGAGGTCTAGTAATTTGTTCAAGGTCATACAGCTAATATGAAATGAGAATTGGATCCAGGCTGTCTAGTTCTAGAATCTCTAGTCTTAAAACTATACCAAAAATTCACAGAGAGAGGCAACTCAGCAGGAAAAATATATTTGGAGGAAAATGATAAAAGCAAGTTCTGGACCTGTACAGTTAGAAGTGGCCTAGGGCCTCCAAGTGTGTGTCCACTGGGCTGTTGGATAAATGAGTCTGGTGCTATGTGTTTAGAGGAGAGGGATCTAGCTTTGAGGTATAGATTTGATAGTCAGCAGCATATTCATGGCAATAGAAATCATGAGAGAGATAGAGGTCACCCAGTGGGAATAGGAAGAGAAGAGGACTAGGAATGAAACCCTGATGACCACCAATACTTAACAGCAGGGAAGAGGATCCCACAAAAGAGACTGAGAAAGAGCAGTCATAGAGGTAGGCAAAAAACTGGAAAGCGTTTTTATTTTTAGTAAGATAATGTGTGTAAAGCATCTAGCATCATAACCAGCATATAACAGGCATCACAAACAGTAGTTCCTCTAGGTATTAAACATTATTTGAAAGGTCTAATCCTTTCTTAGCTGTGGTGTGGGGCTATTCCAAATCTTTTTCCATATTCCCATGTCTTTGAATGCCCATCTCACCTTGCCTTCCAATTCTTTGCAGAGGACTTTATCTCTATTTTAAGGAGAAAATCAAGACCTTCTTCTCTACATTTAAATGTTCCATAATTCCCCATCAGTTGTTCTTCCTTTCTGTTTCTGGCTTTCAGGGCTTTCTTCAATGATTTTCCCAAGTCTTATTTCAGCCTGCCACCCTTCTTGATATATATATATATGTATATATATATATATATGTATATATATATATATATACATATATATATCCCTTCTGTCTAGCTATGCCATATGCTTCAAAAACCATCTTTCACATATTCTCTCTTTCCCTCTAATCTGTCAAACTTTTGATAGATCTCAACCTCACTTTCTTTCTTTCTTTCATTAACTATTAATTTCTTGACCTCTTTTTTAAAAAATTTTTAATACTTATTTTTGAGAGAGAGACAGACAGAATGTGAGCAATGAGCAGGGGAGGGGCAGAGAGAGAGGAAGACACAGAATCTGAAGCAGACTCCAGGCTCTGAGCTGTCAGCACAGAGCCCGACACAGGGCTGGAACGCACGAACTGTGAGATCATGACCTAAGGTGAAGACATACACTCAACCAACTAAGTCACTGGGGCACCCCTACTTGAACTCTTGAAATAAGATTTCTTTCTCTACCACTTTGCTGAAACTATATGTTTCAAAACTGCACTGCATCCCACTATTTATTGTTTAATCACTACTTTCAAAAATGTTATTAAAATGTCCTTTCTGGGGGTGCCTAGGAGGCTCAGCTGGTTAATCATCTGATTCTCGATTTGGCTCAGGTCATCATCTCATGGTCCATGAGATGCAGCCCAATGTTGGGCTCTGTGCAGTCAGCTGGAGCCTGCTTAGAATTCTCTCTCTGTCTCTGTCTCTCTCTTTCAGAATAAATAAACCTTAAAAAAAAAAAAAAGAGGTAAAGGGACAAGTGCAGTAACATTTAATAGGCCCAGATTAGAAAGGGCAACTGTGGCAATGCCTCTCTTCCTGTCAAGTGAGAAGTCCACAGAGGAAAGGAGATTTGCCCAAGACCTGCAAAGTGGTCAAAAGACAGCAGTTAGTAATAGAGATTGATGTTTGGGTTGAGATGAGCCTGTACGGACCCTCTGAGAATGAGTCAGAGTAGGAAGAGAAGGGAGGTGAGCCAGGATTTGTGGTTGGGAGACAAATTCTGCCACATTCTGGTGTGAGACTCCGAGGATTTCAAAAATTCTAATTTCAAACCTGGCCTTTCATGTTGTTTTGAAAATATATTTGTCAGAGTAGGAGGATGAAACATATTTTACTTAAAAATTTGTTAGTTTGATTTATAACTTGTAAATTTTTAGACATATGGTGTGTGGGCTGCCATTTGTACTCTTGCCCTGGGCCCTGGAAAGGATCAGGCGGACCTGCACAGCTCTCTGCTCAACTAAGAAGGGCTGCGGCTCTCACTAGCGGTTGCCACTGCTTGTTGGCCTGATGTTAACTAGCAACTGAAGCTCTGAGTGGCAGGCACTCATGTTCAGAGTCTCTCTTAGGGGGATGCATTTGCCTTTTTCTAGGACTACTTCTGAGTGTTCACTCCTCTGTGCCCTCATGTAGGAGAATTATCTCTGGTTTGGCCACTTCCAGAGCCTCTTTGGTTCCCATTCCCTGCACTCTATCCTATAGCCTCTTGCAGCTAGGACCCTCTTGGTGGTGATAGAGCCCTTAAGTGGGGTACTGCCAAAATGGTTCAACCCCAGTTACTTTCCTCAGGGCCCATCAAACAGGAAATACTCATCTTTGCTATGACAAAATGGTGAGACTTTAGACTATTCCATAGCACACCTCCAGTCTCTGCTTGACCTCTCTCTTCAGTTTCTTTCCCTTTGTTCAGTTGGAGTCACCTGCCCAAGAATATGTTCAGTCAGGAAATCAGCTTCCCTTTCCCACACACTCCCACCCCAGTCTCACTTGATGTTGAGAATAGAGAAAAAGCATGGCTTCCCTGTGAGAGGAACCAAAAGCCTCTTGCCATAAACCCACAACCACAAGGCTGGACTCTGACTCCATTTCCTCTCTCCTTTTCTGTGAACTGGGAAGAAAGGGTTGGGGTGGGGGCAGGGCTAGTTTTATTATCTCTTGGTCCTGAGGAAAATGGTTGCAATGTTTGAGGTCCTCAGCTTCATTGTCCCTACCTGTGGGCCCTAAGCTCCAATCCTGGAACAAAGGGTTGGCACCACTCAAAAATATCAGCCTAATTGACCAAATCTTAACCCTTATTTTCCTTCATTGCTCTGTCTGAAAAAAAATTTTTTTATCATTATTACATCTCTCTTCCCAAAACATTCTCCATTGTTCTGGGATTTTGCACTGTTTTCCTATTTCTGTGTATTCTCTTTCTCTTTCTTATTTGCAGATTATTTCCTCCCATTTCAGTTTGATATTTAAGATACCCCTAAACTGAAATCAGCTATTTACATCTCTGTTCACTTATTAAACTGTAAGTTTTTTTGAGAACCTGAAATTTTGTTAGTTTTTTTTTGAATGAATGAATGAGTAGTTGAAAGAATGAATTCAGGTCACAGTCATTAGCCCTTCTTATTTCATACCTCACTCTGGCAACTCATCCACTCAAATGGTTTAAGCTATTTCTTCTTTTTATTTTTGATACAGAGAGAGACAGAGCATGAGAGGGGGAGGGGCAGAGAGAGAAGGAGACACAGAACCAGAAGCAGGCTCCAGGCTCTGAGCTAACTGTCAGCACAGAGCCTGACGCAGGGCTCGAACCCACGAACGTGAGATCTGACCTGAGCCAAAGTTGGAGGCTTAACCAACCGAGCCACCCAGGTTCCCCTATTCCTTCTTTTTAAATAACTATTATATCAATATCCTCTACTTTGATATCTCTTCTGAGCTTCAGAATTGTGTCTCTAGCTTCGGGCTTTCATTTTCACCTAGATATTCTGTAGTCACATTGAAATACATATACCCAAAATTAAATCATGATCATTTCCACAATACCCAGATCTCACTTTACTCCTTTCTATGTCTTTTTCACTCTCTTTCTAAAGCATATAACTTTGGAGTGTAAGGACGCAGGTCTGAACCAAACTGACTCTATGACAGGTTTCAAGTTTCCCTCTGAACCTTGGAGGCTTCAAGTGTCAGTTTCTCAGAATCATTAGACAATTGAAAGGCACATGTTGCCCAAGGCAGGAGGGACCACTTGTAACACCCAATCAGGAAAGGCCAGCTAACACCCTTAACATTTCTAAGGGCAGGCCTAGAAGGCTAGTCAAGCCCTACGTGAGGGTTGTGGGCCCACTCTGTAAATTGGTCAATACTCTAAATGTTGTGATTTAGACAACATTTTGGCTCCCACCAAAAGTAACAATGTATGGTTAAAGTCACTGCCAATATTGATAGGCGATAGTGATTGGGTCACTATACCTGTGGCAGAATTTCCTGTACCTCCCCCTTCCCAAGCCCATTAAGGCCCTGCCCCGCCTTTGTTTGGGGCTCTCAGCCTGGATTCCCTGTGCTGGTGAAGTCTGTGAGCCCGAGTTTAGGTCTGAGAGACTAAACCCATAATAAAGCCCTTTGCTTTTGCATGCGTGACTTGGTCTCCCTGGCAGTCTCTGGTTTGGGGGACGATAATTACCACTTTGACTGCTTCCCCCAAGTCTTATCAATTCCTTTTCTTAAAAACAACAGCAAGTCACTTTATTACAATTATTATGATTCCATTTGTATGAGGTACTTAAAGGAGTTAAACTCAAAAAGACTGAAAGTATAATAGTGGTTATCAGGAGCTGGGGAGAGGGGATAATGGAGAGTTATTATCTAATAGGTATACTGTGTCAGTTTTACAAGGTGGAAAGAGTCCTGGGGATGGATGGTGGTGGTGACTGCATAACAATGTGAATATACTTAATACCACTGAACTGGACACTCAAAACTGGTTAAGACAGGAACTATTATGTTATGTGAGTTTTACTACAGTAAAAAAAAAGTGAAAACAACAAACTATTTTATTATAAATGTTAACTGCAAACAATTTACAAACACAAAAGAGACCACCTATAAATAAACCTGTTAGCAATTTGTCTTAAGAGACTCCGATTGACGTGTACATGAATACATATATTTTTCTACCAAAATGAGATCATAACTATAATTTTATTTTGGAATCTTTTTTCCGTTGACAATATGCCATGAGCCTTTTTCCATTTTGTTAAATTTTCTTCTTCAACGGTGGTTTTCAAAGTGTGTTTCCTGGCAAAATCAGCATCACATAAGTACCTGTAAATGCAAATTCATTTTTTTAAATGTTTATTTATTTTAAAAGAGAGAGCAAGAGCTTGTGAGCACAAGTGGGGAAGGGGCAGAGAGAAAGAGAGGGAGAGAGAGAGACTTCTCTGTTGTCAGTGGAGAGCCTGACATGGGGCTCCATCCCACAAACCATGAGATCATGACCTGAACCAAAATCAAGAGTCGGATGCTTAACCAACTGAGCCACTTAGATGCTCCAGTGCAAATTCTTGCTCACTGCCCCAGACCTACTAAATCAGAAACTCTGGAGTAAGCTCAGTAGGCTGTGTTTAAATAGGCCCTTCAGGTAATTCTGATGTACTCAGGTGTGTGAAAGCCTCTGTTCTACAAATGTGACTTTTTTAAAGTTTATTTATTTATCTTTGAGAGAGAGAAAGAGAGAGAGAGAGAGTGCAAGCAGGGGAGAGGCAAAGAGAGAGGGAGACACAGAATACAAAGCAGGCTCCAGGTTCTGATCCGTCAGCACAGAGCCCAACATGTGGCTGGAATCCACGAACTGTGAAATCATATCCTGAGCTGAAGTCAGACACTGAACCGACTGAGCCACCCCAATGCCTCTACAAATGTGACTTTTTAACAAGTGATGGCTATTCCATTGAATAGCAATACCACGATCTACTTAAGTATACTGTTATTGTTGGATATTGAGGTTATTAATTTATCACTATTTAAATAATACTCTAGTAAATATTGTTGCAGGCAATTTGTTTAAATTAACTCTACACCTAATGTGGGTCTCAAACTCACAACCCCAAGATTAAGAATCACTCCCTCTTCTGACTGAGCCAACTGAGAGACCCTGTTGCAGGTAAATTTTGAAGACATCCATGAGAGGGAAATAAACTTTTATTTCATTTAAGCCATTGTATTTAAGGGTTCTTTTATACAGCAACTTAGCTTATACCCTAATATACTGTCTTTACCTCTAACTTATAATTGATTTCTGGTCAGACTCTGTTGTCTCAATATCTTTAACCTATAATTCGTTTTAACCAGTATTTACTTATTAAGCTATCTGAAACTCTGTTTTGCTCAAACATCACCACCCTCCTCTGCTCAAGAACTACTGATCATTCATTCATGTTCATATTTATGGTACTTGGCTAAATATGTTTTAGTTGTCCTAAGTGATATAAAAAGAATAAAAGTATGGACACAGTGCTTGCCCTCATGTGTCTTAAACAATTTTTTTATATTTTTTATTTATTTTTGAGAGAGAGAGAGAGAGAGAGAGAGAGAGAGAGAGAGAGAGACAGCGTGAGCAGGGAAGGGTTAGAGAGAGACGGGGATACAGAATCTGAAGCAGGCTCCAGGCTCTGAGCTAGCTGTGAGCACAGAGCCCGACGCGGGGCTCGAACCCACGAACCGTGAGATCATGACCTGAGTGCTCTCATGTGTCTTTACAGCATAGTTAGAGAGATGGACAACACTGACATTAATCAAATATTCATACAAATAAATATAAAATGACAACTTTGATAATTACAAATAAAAGGAGCACAATACTGAGGCTTATAACGGAAAATTTGATTTAAGTAAAGAAGTCAGGGAAGGCTTCTCTAACAAGTGTCAAAATGAAATAAACATGAGATGAGCCTTCCACCTAGTGAAGGGAAAGACCCTGCAGAAGGAGAAAGATGGTGGTTTTGAGGAGTTGACAGAAGACCAGTGTGGCTGGAACAGATATTAGGGGATGGTACTCGATGAGCCAGAGAGATCAGTAGGGTCTAGGTTGTGCAGGGTCTTATGGACCATATTAAGAATATTTGTCTTCATCATATGAACATGGAGAAGCCATTAGAGAGTTTAGTTTTGAGAGTGGCATAATCATGAAATATGTGCCTGGATAGATTAATTAATGAGATAACTAATTAATTCTACCTGTAGACTTCTGCTCTACTCCATTTATATTCTCACTTGGGCAAATCACCCACTTTCAAATCATGAGAGACAGCACAAAGGAGACTGAGAATAAGTAGCAAATGATATAGGAGGAAAGCTAGGAGTATGTTACATCCAGGAACCAGAGAATTTTTTTGGAAGGAGGAAGCAAAACAGGACAGAAGGATTATTAGTTTTCAGTGCTACTGAGAGGTTAGGCTAAATGTAGATTTACTGTCCATGGCTTCCCAATGCCTATAGGATACAGTCTAAATTTCTTACCCTGGTAATCAAGGTGTTCTGTATTTACCTGCGTCTCCAACATTTTTTCCAAGACACTGATAAAATGAACTTTTTAGATAAGTTCCCCTATTTATTTTATCTGGAACACAATAGTACACTCCGCCTACTTATCATCATTGGATATATCTTCTGCCTATCACTGCTTCTCTAAATCCTACCTATTTTCTAAGCCCTGATTCTATTTTGCCTCTTCTATGAAGATTAATGTGGTGGCCAAGAGGATACACTTCTCAGATCTCTCTATGCAGTGAGCATAGTTGACTGAAGGCCTCAGCTACTACCCTCTGAAACTCATTACTGTGTTTGTGCCAAGGTTCTGCGTCCTATGGGCTGCTCCCAAACAGTGACTGAGCATGGGAGATATACTAAAGCAAACCCGTTTCTGGGAGATACTAGAGTCCTGTGACAAGTAACTGAGAAATCCCAAACACCCTGTTTCTCTTGCCTTAGGACTGCACTGGGATGTGAGATGCTTCCATCCAAACTTCCTTCCCTCCTCCCTTTCTTCCTGCCTTCCTTCTTTCACTCAGGAGCAGACTTGCATTGTAGTCTTAGGTCTCGAAGCCTCCTTTATTTGCCTCCTCGTTTTCTCTTATAGGCATTTTCTCCAGTCATCTCTTACACTGTTTATCTTTTTAAAATTTTTTATTTATTTGAACTCAAGTTAGTTACCATACGGTGCAGTGTTGGTTTCAGCAGTAGAGCCCAGTGATTCATCACTTACATTTAACACCCAGTGCTCAGTGCCCAGTGCATTGTTAACCTTATCTGGCATTCATTTCTTAGGGACCCAGACAAACGCAGGTGGTACTGAGAGTGGTCTTAGGAAAAAAATGTGGTAAGATAGGAATTTGGACTGGCTCATCTACTGCCCATCAGGCAAAGAGGTTGCCACCCTGGTTAGAAGATGAGACATAGGTAGTTCCTCACAAGTGGTAGCTCAACTGCTAAAGTTTTCACCAATGTTAACCTTGGATGTCCCAGTGCAGAGGAATGCTGTGACAGATGTGATGATGCAGGCATTTGAAAAAACATGGGGCAGGGGAAGGCACAATGCCTACAAAGATAGTAAAATTGGATGATCACTGTAAGTTGTATTGACGTCTTACAGAGAAATCATGAGGGACTGAGGGCCATTAATAAGCAGTTTTTGGTTAAGTGAAAGAGCCATGGGGCCTTTGGGATAGCTTACAAAGAGACCTTTATCTCTGTCAGGGGAAGGGAATGCACAGCTGAGTGGCAGGATGAAGACCTAATTGTTAGAGCAGCAGAGCTCCAGAGACATTAAAATGCTCAATCAAGGCAGGTCTAAAATGACCTAACAGCACTGAAGTACAGTACAAAGGCAGCAGTCTGGATGGAGGAGTGGGTCCCTATAGGACACAGTGTAGGTTTTTAATCAGAGACCTCTATATAGTGCTGTGTCCTCAATAGTAAGAATATGTGGGTCTGGGAACCAAGAGACAAAAGCAGGAGTGACTCTACTTACTATCACACCAAATGCCCCATGGAAGGGTTTTTTTTGTGCTTTCTGTCCCCACAACTCTTAACTCTGCAGGATTAGAGGTCCTAGTCCCCAAAGAGAGCATAATTTTGCCAGGGGATATAGCAAAGATCCCATTGAATTACAAACCACAGCTGCTGCTGAGACACTTTGAACACCATGTGTCCAAGAACCAGCAGAAGAGAATTATCAATCAGCAGGGTAAATGACCCTGATCAGCATGGGGAGCTGCTTTTATACAATGGGGACACGTCAGGTACTCCACTTTGGTGGCCTCATGGTATTCTCTTGCTAACCATGAATGGACATAGGAAGCAACTCTGGCTTAAGAAAGGTATGATTACTAATGCCTCAAAAACATTCCAGGTTGAAAGTTTGGGTCACACCATCAGGTAAGTCATCAAGACCTGCCAAGGTGTGGGGATTTGAGTATGGATGGTGAAGGAGGAAGAGGATGAGTACCAGTTATGACCCTGAAATCAACTGTAGCAACAGAGACTATAGTTCATTCCACCAAACACCCTCAGGAAGAAAGACCCACAGGAAGCATGTAGGAGCTGCTTCCCAAACCTATGGGAAAGAGGTAGATCTGAATGGGACAAAGAGTAGGCTGTGGTGGCCATGAGAATATACCTCTCAGAACTCCACTTGCAAGGAGAGTAATTGACCAAGGGCCCCAGCTGCAGCCCTCTGAAATTCATGGCTGGTTCATGCTGAGGCTACACATCTTGCAGGCTGCACCCAGCCAATGCCTGAGTGTGGCAGGGAAACTGATGTGGGCTCTTCCTGAGAGATGTGGGACTCATCTGACAGGTGATTTTGCTCACGGATTCCCTTGATGGTCTTTTTTTTTTTTTTAAGTTTATTTATTTTGAGAGAGAGACAGAGACAGAGAGAGAGAGAGAGAAAGACAGAGAATCCCAAGCAGGCTCCACACTGTCAATGTAGAGCCAGATGCAGGGTTGGAACTATGAGATCATGACCTGAGCCGAAGTTGGACACTTAACAACTGAGCCACTACATGCCCCTCCCTGATGGTCTTACTCCACTTTCCTTAACCTCCTCTACAGTGTAAGATGCTTCCACTCAGCCTGGCTTCTCTTCATTCTTCTCTCCTTCATTCAGGGTCAGATTTGCCTTCTGTTTGCAGTCTCAAGGCTCTCCCAGACTACTGTGGCTCCCTCTTTCTTTTCTCTCATTTACCCTAAGAAATTTCTTACACATTCAATCCTGTCTTAGCATCAGCCTTTTGGAGGATATGGACTAAACACATGCCCTAAGCTTCCAGCTGTCAGTTATAACTTCCCACTTTGAACTCTTCAAATTGTAGTGATTCTCACTACCGCCCACCTGACACTTCCCAAATGCTATGAAGAAAACAAAACTTATCTTCCCAATTAGTTTAGAAGTGTCCTAGAGATGGTTACCATTATGTCACCTTTGCTAACCTCTGCATTTCACCAAGGGCCCTGTACATAGAAAGAGCTCAATTCAACCGTCATGGGAAAGCAGTTGTTAAGGTTGCTGAGTTGTTGAGACAATCCTACATCCTAGAATTAATGTTCCCCACCTACTTCAACTTCTCATTGTACTATCCCATTTCCTACTCCCCAGATCACCTACTCAAATGGTTCCCCATCTTCTCAGGGCCCTTTAATCTTGTTTCCTGCCCTACTCCCTGTATATTTTACCATACGCATTGACCCAGCAGAGGCTGAGACATAGACAGCTATCCACCAACCAAAGGTTTGTGTATTTCCCCCATCTCCCACCACTACACAAACATTTTATAATGTGGAGTTCTTGCTGGAAAATGGCTGGCCAGCCAGGGACCACATTCCCCAGCTTGACCCTGTATCCAGTGGTAGCTACAGTCTTTAAGAAGCAGATCTCTTCCTGGGTGCTGGGTGGCTCAGTTGTCTAAGCATCTGATTCTTGATTTTGGCTCATGTCATGATCTTGCAGTTCTTGAGTTCAAGCCCTGCACTGGGCCCTGTGCTGACAGGGCAGAGACTGCTTGGGATTCTCTGTCTCTCTTTCTGTCCTTCCCCTTCTTGCTCTAAACAAACAAACAAACAAACAAACAAACAAAAAGCAGAACTCTTCCTCTACCTGTCTCCTTCACATTCTCCAGTTGAATACAGAGGACTCTAGGGATGGTGAGGCCACAAGATGGGAAAACCCTGTGTCTCTGAACCCTACAGAGAAGAAAGCTGCCCACCATGCAAAGGAACACCTACATTGGAATGTTACATGAGTGAACAGTAAGCTTCTCTTATTTATGTTAGGTCACTGAAATTCGGGGTTTTGTTTGTTATAGTTGTTAGCATTCTACTAAAGAATACAGATATTGTTGTCCTTCTTTTGGCTACTCCCATCTTCATTTCTTTTTATTTAAAAGAATCTCCCATTATGGGATTCTTGATGCCAAACGTGTTAGATCCTTCTCAAGCTATAGTGTGGGCATGTTACTTGGTCTCTGACAATCTGATACATTCCCAATCCAAACTATGTATGTGGGAGTAATGCAAAAATACATGACAATATAGAAACTATTCACAGTGGTGGTATGACCTTGAGCATCCAGGGGCAGTGGCAGCAAGGCCTGGCAACAGTAGTTTTAGGTCAGTATCCTAATCAGACTGTTCAAATGACAATTCACTTGCTTTTTGACTTTTTTTATGGCTTTCTTTGACAATTTCCTCCTTCTAATAATTAATTTTCTTCTTTATATATCCAGAACCAATTTCCATGTACACTATCCTTCACATCTATACCAGACTCTCCTCCCAAACTAGAGTCAGTAGGATTACCATTTATTAAGCACCTAATGCATACCTACCACTGTGATGGGCACTTTACATGTGGTATCATACTTAATTTAATTCTTTCAAGTATTCTATAGTATCACTGTTATTATTGCCATTTATAAATATGACAATTATAGCTCAGAGATTAATTGATTTTCCTGGTTACACTGCTTGTGAATGTCACTTGGCATTCAGTTTTGATGGTATCACAGTACATTTTTACATTACACCAGTAATGCTTCACCAACTTTTAAATTACTGCAGTACTTCCTTCTAGGGCTTCTTCTAGCCTATGATCATTTGATTCTGTAAGTGAAGACTACATCAGCATTTACTTAAGCTTTTCTCTTTCTTCCTTCTTTGCTTTCTTTCTCTCTTGCCCTCCCTCCTTTTCTCTGTCCTTCCTTCCAGACAAAATAACAAACCATGTGTGATGGCAGAGAGTACATGGTGGCAATCAGTTCTCTTGCTGATCTTCCTTAGACTTCTCTGCCATCTAAGATGCTTTTTCCCAACCTTCCTTCCTTCTGCGTGCGTTGGTGGTATAGTGGTGAGCATAGCTGCCTTCCAACCTTCCTTCCTTCTTTCTCTCATTCACTCATACTTGCATTAATTATAAGGTTGAAATTTGGGGGGAGTTGGATGGTATGAACTATACCTGGATGATCCTCATTACTTTTGACGTTCTCCAATAAGCATGCCCCAAATATCAACAACACCCTCAGAAAACAAAGTTTCCCAAGCCTCATGAGAAGGAAGGAGGTGAGGAACAGATCATTTCAATTTTCAAGAGAAACTGGAGTAGGGAGGAACACAGTTCATTTAGTGATCGAATATCTTTCACATATCTGGACCCATTGGGCAGTGGAAACATAGAAATATAAATTATAAAATCCTTCCTCTAAACAAGTTCATAATCCAATAGAGAGTCATAGCTAGTTTTTCCAGTTCTAGATGTTAATTGTATTTGCTTTAGAACAGCATAATTCATACCAAATGTTTAAAATCATCTATTGTAATAGAAATAATTTTGAGATTAGTATAATCCATAGAGCCTTTAAAATTTTTTAATGTTTTATTTATTTTTGATACAGAGAGAGACAGAGCATGAGAGGGAGAGGGGCAGAGAGAGAAGGAGACCCAGAACCAGAAGCAGGCTCCAGGCTCTGAGCTAGCTGTCAGCACAGAGCCTGACGCGGGGCTCAAACCCACAAACGTGAGATCTGACCTGAGCCGAAGTCGGAGTCTTAACCGACTGAGCCACCCAGGCACCCCCCATAAAGCCTTTTAGAATTGTAGCAGGAATTATGAGGAAAAAGAAGTTAGGGGGAGAAGCTATTAATTAAAAGAAACATTTCTTAATCTAGTATCAATCATGAATCTTAAACTTTTTAAGTAGTTGGAAGAGGGCTAGGAAGGAAGAGGGTGAGAGAAAAAGAAATAGTACTTGTTGTATCATGGCTTCATTTTAGCTTAAATGCAATATACAATATCCAGAATGCAAAATCCAGTGTCCGGATATGTAGAGAATCACTAAGACTCTTGGTTGAGAAGGGAAAGGGCACTCTCAAGGGTGGTAGAATCACTATATTCAAAAGGCAATACTGAGGGGCGCCTGGGTGGCTCAGTTGGTTAAGTGTTCGACTTCAACTCATGTCATGATCTCACAGTTTGTGGGTTCGATCCCCGTGTCAGGCTCTGTGCTGACAGCTCAGAGCCTGGAGCCTGTCTTTGGATTCTGTGTCTCCCTCTCTCTCTGACCCTCCCCTGCTCATGCTGTCTCTTTCTCTCTCTCTCAAAAATAAGTAAAAACATTAAAAAGATAAAAAAAACAAAAAAAAACAAAAAACAAACAAACACAAAAAACCAAAAGGCAATATTGGAACTGTCCTTGTGAGCTCAAAGACTCTTTGAATCTCCATCCCTTTTCATACCTTCTACCATTGCAGCTAGTGTACCCAGAGTTTCACTGTTTGGAACACATACATCCAAAACTCATTACAAGGTATAGCTATAAACTATAACTTGAGTGGAAAGGGTGAGATCAGCAAAACCTGAACAAGTAATTTTAAGGCAACATAGGAAGCAAGTACTCGTAGAGGTAGGGACAAACTATGAGAAAAAGAGAAGAACGCACAACTTTTGTAGGATTAAAAGCTGTTGGGTATAAGAAGGAAGTGAACTAATACCTCAGGAAAATCCAGGAAGGTGAAGAGTGTTCTTGGAGAAAGTGAACGATACCTAGTGGGTCAGGTACAGAAGTTTGGAGAAAACCTCCAAGGAAATGGTGGAGGAGAGAAAAAGGAGACAACTGGTGGCCTGAGGAACAGAACTGTGCTTCACAGGTCTGAAAAAGGTGGGAGACTGAGAGGGGGAAGTACAGAAGGGGCAGGTTGCTGAGCAGAGGACAGGGGGAAAAAAGAAGCTAAGAGGCAGGAACATAGGGAACTGGTTAGGGAAGAAGAATCACTAAAGATCTGTTGGTTGAGAAAGAGAGGGACCTTTAGGTAGAGGGGCCAGGGCAGCATGTTCAGTGATGGCACAAGCAACATCAATGAATCTAGCCAGATCAAAGTTTGCAAAGTGACGTTTGCTAATGAGACACTAGGGTAGCACTTTCCACAATCCAGGTAGCCAGAGAAAGTGTAAGGCTCTTACACAGATAGCACTCATACAAGGTAGAAATTGATAAGAGCCATAAATGAGCTTTTATAGAGTGGGGAGCAGATGGGAGTTTAGAGAAAAGAGAAGTTGCTTATAAGAGGAAATAGTGGAAGAGGTGATGTTTGGAATTAGATACATTAGATTTGGATACACAGAGATGAGGTTGAAGAGAACAGCAAGGAATAATAGCAAGAATCATCCGTGATCTAGTGTAGTGTAACGTATTGTGTCTCCCCCACCAGAAGATATATTTAAATCTCTAACCCCTGGTGCCTGTGAATGTGACCTTAATAGGATAGAGTCTTGCATCTGTAATCAAGTTAATGATCTCAAAACAAAGTCATCCTGGATTTAGGGTGGGCCCTAAATCCATGAATGGTGTGCTAACTGGAAAACAAAGGAGAGAGAGATCACAGACATGGAGACAAAGGGAAGAAGGGCATGTAAAGATGGAAGAGAGATTGGAGTTCCACAGCCCCATGCTAAGGAACACCAGGAACCTCTGGAACCTGGAAGAGCCAAGAAAGTATTCTCCTCTAGAGACTCTGAAGAGAGAGTGGCCCTGCCAACCTTTGATGTTAGACTCCTGGCCTCTTTCTAGAATGGTGAGAATAAACTTCTGTTTTTTAAACAAATTTTTAAATGTTTTTATTAATTTTTGAAAGAGAGATTGCGAGTGGGAGAAAGGCAGAGAGATAGAGAGAGAGAGAGAAAGGGAGACAGAAAGAGAGAGACAGAGAGAAATGGAAGGAGGCTCCAGGCTCTGGGCTGTTACCACAGAGCCAGATGCGGGCTCAAACTCGCATCTGTGAGATCATGACCTGAGCTGAAGCTGGACGCTTAACCAACTGAGCCATCCAGATGCCCCAAACTTCTGTTGTTTTAAGGCACCAATTTTGTGGTTATTTGTTGCAGCAGTTCTAAGAAACTGATATACTGGTATGATTTTTGTGACTTCTGCCAGCAACTGTGGGATTCTCTGAATAAAATCAGAGTCATCTGAAAGGAGGATTGGGCCTTCACATGGTGACCATGATGGAAATTCAAGGGTTTGAGAGACAGGAGTGTTAGAGTAGGCAGAGTTTCAATACATACCCAGAGGGAACCAAAGTTGTTTTTTTTTTTAATATAACACAATTTATTTTTTTTTAACATATGCAATTATTTTCCATCATTTACAATACAGTAGTTACAATGACACTCCAAACAGAAAAGCAAAGTAAAAAATCAAAACACCAACTTCTATTTCATGTAGACTTAGACAGAAATTAGAATGTTAAGTAACAACTAGTTAATCACCTAATTTCACAGCTATCTGAAGTGGCAATCGTTATATAGCAGTTTATCTATGATACATTCAAGATAATGATACAATTTTTTACTTGCCCATAAGCTACAATACAGCCTGCTTAATATCTTTCCTTAAATTCCACCTCTATACTACAATATACTTGAGGTCCATGCAAAAAAGTAGCTACCTTTTATGTAGGAAATGGATGATTAAGTCTTTGGTGTTGTAAAAGCAACTTCATTTAAACATAACCACCCCCACCACCAAAAAAAGAAGAGGAAAAAAAAAAGTAAAGAAAATAATAAGGGAAAAACCCAAGACACACTTCCTATGAGAAAAAAAAACCAGCATGTAATTTCTGTCCTTGATGGAATGTATTAAATAAGCAAACACTCCCAACAAACAAAACAAGTACTACAATGTAAAAGTATTAAAAA
>NC_043704.1:124254587-124267996 GCF_006229205.1 Suricata suricatta | reverse complement strand
ATCGCATACTCTTTCCTACTTTGTCAAAAATTAATCGGCCATACATTTGTGGGCCCAGTACTGGGTTCTCTATTCTATTCCATTAGTCTCTGTGTCTGTTTTTGTGCCAATACCATACTGTCTTGATGATGACAGCTTTGTAGTAGAGGCTAAAGTCTGGGATTGTGATGCCCCCCATTTTGGTTTTCTTCTTCAGTATGAGTTTGGCTATTCAGGGTCTTTTGTGGAACCAAAGTGTTATATTGAGGGCATGGACCAGGTGCAGGGTAAAGAGAGAATGTGGGAACAGTAGGAGGAATGGAGGTGGTAGAGAAAAGTGCCAGGTTCCAGCTCCTAGAAGTGGAGCAATTTTGAGTGATTACAAGGTCCAGTGTGTTGGTGGCTGAAGTAGAACAAAGTTGAAGGCCTTTCATGTTGAGAAAGCTAAGGAATGCTGAGGCCAGAGAGTCAGGGCATATCTGTACAATGGCTGAATGGACTATTTAAAAATGGTGGTGGACATCCATCTTTTCCTGCCCTAGGACATCCATGCTCCTAGTTCTAATACATTCAGACTTAGATTCAGGCTTACACGATTAACCCTCCTGCTCTCCCTTTCTCAGACCTTTGGATGCTGATTAAAATGCAATGCAGGCTTTCATGGTTCTCCATCTTTTAAAAAAAGTAAGGCCATATGATCTTTAATATTTATTGATATATGTGAAAAACATGCAATAAACTATAAATGTTATAGAGCGCCTTTAATTGAGGTATAATTGACTTACTATATTAGTTTCAGGTGTACAACATAATAATTTGATGTTTGTATGTATTGCAAAATGATCACTATAACAAGTCTAGTCACCATACATGGTTACATTTTTTCTTATGATGAGACTTTTTAAGATTTACTCTCCTAGCAAGTTTCAGTAATCTAATGCAGTATTATTAACCTTAGTCATCATGCTGTACATTCCATCCCCATGAGTTACTTTATAACTGGAAATTTTTACCTTTTGACCCTCTTTGCCAATTTCACTGACTCCCCATCCCCCACCTCTGGCAACCACCAATTTATTCTCTGTATCTATGAGCTTAGTTTTGTTGTTTCCTTTCCTTTCTTTCTTTTTTGTTTTTAGATTTCATATATAAGCGAAATCACACTGTATTTGCTTTCTCTGTTTAATTTATTCCACTTATGTTATGTCCTCACAATCCATCTATGTTGTCACAAATGGCAAGATTTCATTCTTCCTCATGGCTATATCTATATCTCATAACTTCTTTAGCTACTCACCTGTTAGTGGACACTTAGGTTGTTTCCATGTCTTGGCTATTATAAAAAATGCTGCAATGAACATGGGGATACATATACCTTCTTGAATTACTGTTATTAGTTTCTTTGGATAAATACCCAGAGATGGAATTGCTGGATCGTATGGTAGATTTACTTTTAATTTTTTTGAGTATTCTCTCTAGTGATTTCCATAGTGGTTGCACCAAATTACCCTCTCACCATCAGTACACCAGGGTACTCCACATCCTTACCAATACTTATTATCGCTTATCTTTTTGAAATTAACCATTCTAACAGATGTGAGATGATACTTAATTGTGATTTTGATCTGCATTTCCCTGATAATTAGTGATCTTGAGCATCTTTTCTTTTACCTTTCAGTTATCTGTTTATCTTCTTTGGAAAAATGTCTATTCAAATCTTCTGTCCATTTTTATTTTTATTTTTATTTCATGTTTTTGGAAATTTTTTAATTATTTATTTTTGAGAGAGAGAGAGAGACAGACAGACAGACACAAGGGAAGGGGTAGATGAAATCCCAGTGTGGAGGTGGACACAGGACTCCATCTCACGACCCTGGGACCATGACCTGAGCTGAAATCAAGAGTCAGATGCTTGGGGTGCCTGGGTGGCTTAAGCATCCAACTTTGGCTCAGGTCATGATCTCGTAGTTCGTGGGTTTGAACCCCGCATCAGGTTCTGTGCTGACAGCTCAGAACCTGGAGCCTGTTTCAGATTCAGTCTCTGTCTCTGTCTCTCTCTCTCTCTGTCCCTCCCCTACTCGTGCTCTGTCTCAAAAATAAATAAACTATATTTAAAAAAAAGAGTCAGATGCTCAACTGACTGAGCCACCCAGGTGATCCAGTTCTGCACATTTTTAAACAAGACTGATTTATTTTGCTATTGAATTATGTGAATCCTTGATATATTTTGAATATTGACCTTTTATTAGATATATAATTTGCAAATACTTTCTCCCACTTAATATGTTGCCTTTTCATTTTGTTGATGTCCTTTGCTGCACAGAAGGCTTTAGTTTGATGTAGTCCCACTTATTTTCACTTTCGTTGCCTTTACATTTGGCTTCAATCCAAAATATTGCCAAGGCCTATGCTAAAAACTTACTGCTCATGTTTTTTCCTAGGAATTTTATGATTTTAGGTCTTATATGCAAGCATTTAATCCACTTTTAGTAAATTTTTTTGTATGGTATTTGGGAATGGTCCCAGGTTCATTCTTTTACATGTGGCTGTATAATTTTCCCAACATCATTAATTGAAGACATTGTCCTTTTACCATTGCATATTATTGGCTCCTTTGTCCTAAATTAATTGATCATATGTGTCTGGATTTACCTCTAGGCATTGTATTCTGTCCTATTGAGTTATGTGTCTGTGTTTCTTCCAATAACATACTGTTTGATTCCTATTACTTTGTATCATAGTTTTAAATCAAGGAGTTGATGCCTCTAGCTTTGTTCTTCTTTCTCAAGATTGCTTTGGCTACTTGGGTTTTTTCATGGTTCCATACAAATTTAGGATTTTTTGTTGTATATATATGAAAAACACCATTGAAATTTTGATATAGATTGCATTGAATCTACATACTGCTTTGTGTAGTATAGGCACTTTAACAATATTAATTCTTCCAATCCATGAGCTTGGAATCTATGTCCACTTACTGTCTTCTCCAATCTTACATTAAGCTCTCACAGTTTGAAGTATACAGGTCCTTTTCTTTGGTTAAATTTATTTTCAGATATTTTTTCCTTTTGATGCAATTATAATTGGGATTGTTTTCCTAGTTTCTGATAATTCATTATTAGTATATAAAACACAGCGGATATTTGTATATTGATTTTATCCTGCAACTTTGCTGTGTTTATTAGTTCTAATGTTTTTCAGTAGAGGTTTTAGGGGTTTCTCTATATAATTTCATATCATCAGCAAATAGTGACAGTTTTATTTCTTTGCAATTTGGGTGCCTCTTGCATTATTATTATTATTATTATTATTTTTTTTTGCCTACTTGCTCTGGTCCATATTTCAGATAGCAGATTGTGTAAGTTCCATCCATAACCACATGAGCCAATTCTTACAATAAATCTCTTCATATATATATGTGTATATGTATATATATATATATATACATATATACATATATATATGTATATATATACATACATATATATATATATATATATATATATATGTATATATATATATACATATATCCTAGTGGTTCTCTTTCTCTGGAGACCCCTGAATAATACAGCAGGGCAGAGGAGAAAGGCTTACTTTCCACACAAGGAAATCACAGTAGAAGGGGGTGTGTTGTGGAGGTCAGAGAATGCTGAAAGGTGGCACCAAAAGATGGCAAAAGCTTCAAAGAAGAGCAGCTCAACAATGGTGGAAGAATGGTCTGGAAGTGCCTCTGGGAAAAGGTACAGAAGAGCTCTGCTCATTTCCCATACAGGGAGTGCAGGGAGTCAGAAAAGATGAGGATTTTGGTGTGTGGTGTGGGGAAAACCAGTTTCCAGTTCTTAATAATTACAGTTTTTAAAATTTTAAATATTTATTTTTGAAGGAAAGAGAGACAGAGCATGAGCGGGGAGGGTCACAGAGAGAAGGAGGTACAGATTCTGAAGCAGGCTCCAGGGTCTGAGCTGTCAGCACAGAGCCCAACGTGGGGCTCAAACCATGAGCTGTGAGATCACGACCGAGCCAAAGTCAGATGCCCAAACAACTGAGACACCGAAGTGCCCAATAATACAGTTTCAACTGAAATTTAAGATGGGGTTCTTATGACCCAACTTTAGCAGTTCAAAGAATCACAATCCAGAAAAAAAAAAAAGTAAATTTAAAGCAGTTCATTTTTTTTGTTAAAACAAAACACTAAGAAGTACTTCATAAGGCATAAGAAATATCTTAAAAATCCTCTCTTCCCATGTGGATCACAGCTGCTCTACAAAATTTCGTCTCTCACACCCTTTTACTTTCAACCAACCACCCCAAACTTGCTAAGGGGACAAGACACGAGGATTGCATTAAGAGTAATTGACTGTTCTGAAATTAATTGCTGCTTTAATACTGAGGCCACGCCTCTCATAGGCTGCTCCCAGCCAAGCAGGGGCAGGAGTATTTTGGCTTTAGGACTCTTTGATAGCCTTGCTGAACTTTCCTTACACGTGCAGGGTAGTCTAAGGAGCTCCCAGTCACTTTTCTTCCTTCCCTCTCTCCTTGACCGGGGTTCAGACTTGCACTGCCATCTGATTGCTCTCCCAGCTTGTCCCAGCTGCTGCCCCATTTTCTCTCACAGGTCATTCCCCTAATTGATTTCCTGCACATTTAATTCCTTTCTTGGCAGCTGCTTCTCGAAAGATCCTGATAACACGTTCACCCAAATACATGTGACCTTTTCCAAACTTACTCCTTCCTACCATTTCACCCATTTTCACAGACAGTGATTGCTGACTAGGATAGAACAGCCAGGTCAGGTTGACTCCTGTTTCAAAATGGAGGAATAAGGTGGCCGGTTAGCTCAGTTGGTTAGAGCCTGGTGCTAATAACGTCAAAATGGAGGAATAATGCAAGCAGAGCAACCCAGCAAGGAGGACTAGGGGTAGGAAAACAGCCTGGAGCATGCTAGGATTCCAGAGGGCAATTGCCAGGTAGTTCAACCTTCCACCTACCCACCTCCACCCATCCTAGGCTGAAGATTGCATCTGAGGTAAAGAATAACAGTATAGACCTAGATGACTGTATATAGTACCTGTGTTAGGGCACTAAAACTGAAGAGGAAGAATGAGAGGAGAGGAAAGAGAAAGTAGAGATAGAGAGAGAACAATTGGGTTCGGTCTAACAGTTGTTTATGTATCCCTCCTGGGCTTTCTGCTAAGTACTGGTTATTGAAAGTAAGAAAAACTTCCTTGCTTCTCTGAGGGACTGATACTTTCCCTAACTCAGGCAGAAGGAGGATCAGAGTAGGGTGCCTTGAGGAGATGATACTTGAGCAGAGCCTGGAAGGATGCATAGGTGTAGGAGAAAACCTCCTGAGCCACATGCAATTGCCTATATGCTAGCTCAGTTCAATCCTGCAAATACATTCTGAAGGCTTCCCATGTACTGGTCTTGTTCTAAGTGCAAGGGCCACAGTGGTGAGCAAGCCAGCCACAGTTTATGCCCTCTGACTTGGGAATCTAGCTGAGAAAAGAGCTAACCAATCTTACCATAGGGTGAGATGTGCCACTGGAGAGGTTTCTGCAAAGCACTTTAGAACAAAAGAGTCTCATGGCCTCTAGCCCAAATGAAGTCCCAATTTCTGAACATGGCAAAATTCTTCATACTCTAACTGTTGTTGCTTTGCAGTCTCATTTACCACCATTCCCAAAAAGTGGGTGGTAGAACTGTATGTGAATCTGAATATGCTACATGCAGTTGCTTTTTCAGAGCTACTTTTCTTGACACATCCAGCCTTGCCCAAATTCTCCCCTGTGCTACCAGGCCAGTCTTTTGTCTCTCTCTTCAGGTTGATGAGGTTCTTAAAGCAGGGACCTGAAGGCTGGGCCAAAACATTTACTGTGGGGTCAGACACATGCAGGTGGGCTTTATCCAGTCACATGATCTCAGGCTTGGACCCTCAGGTTCCCTGCATACTAAGTGAACAATTCCTACTCCAGGAAATATAAGAAACACTGGTGGTTAGTTCTTGGCACATAGTAGGCACTCAAAAATATTTGCTGAATTGAACTGAGTTAACATTAAAGTCCCAAGCCAGAATTTAGACTTTATGAAGGCTCTAGCTGTGAGCTGTAGCTTGGAGGGGTTAATGATCCATTTTAGTTTTCTGTAGCTAAGAATGCAAAATATACACCTTGTAATTTGCTTTAAAGAGGTGTTTGTTAGCTGGGGAAACAGATGGACAAACTCCTAAAAGTTCAGTTCTAAATTTCTGGAACAGTAGTTCTCAAAAACCTAGCAAGCATCAAAATCACCTAGAGGTCATTTGGTGAAACAGATTGCTGCTGCATCCTCAGAATTTAATTCAGTTGGTCTGCATGGAGCATGAGAATTTGAACCTCTGCATTTCCCAGACTTGTTCCCAGTTGATGCTGAAACTGTTGGGCCCACATTTTGAGAACTACCCAGTAGAGGTTAAGTGATCTGTGCTTCATACACGGCACATAGGTCTGTGTATGTGAATCCTGTTAGTCTTGGGTCTTGATCAAATCACTCTACCTCTCTGTGCTTCATTTGCCTCATCTGTGAAATCAGAATAATAAGATAACTTAAGCGAATGCTTTAAGCCACACTTGGCCGTGTTTAATACATATTGGTTAGCTCCTATTATCTACTCATTTTCTGGAGGTGGTGGGACGACCAAACTCGAGGTCTAGGTAGCCAGAAAAGAGCAAGGATTAAGTCCAGCTTCAGTGTAGCAAAGAAGGCACAAGATCCGAGGACAATACTACCCTTCTCAGGGTGATTCCCTAGCGAGATACGGGGTTTCGAACTCTCGGGCCTTTCTCCTAAGCGCTCTGAGAAGTCCAACCCACAGGCTCCCTACAGCCAACCCGTGCTGCGCAGGCGCAGAACCCGATGCCCACGCTTGACGCACAAGCGTACTCTGGCGCACCGGTAAGAAGCTCGCCGCAGAGCAAAGATGGCGGCGGCAATGCGCGCGGTGGAGGCTGGAGCAAGACTCAGCATTGTGATGGGCGGTTTCCGCGGCGCAGCCCGCAGCCTGTGTAGCCAGCCCGTCTCGGTTAACGAGCGCATCGAGAACAAGCGGAGCGCCGCGCTGCTGGGAGGAGGCCAGCACCGCATCACCGCGCAGCATAAGAGAGTGAGTCCTAGGGGCACCCGACCACCCCCACGGCGTTCGCAACCTATCACCGAGTTCTCAGCTCGCGGCCCCAGTCCTTTCAGCCAATCCGCGCGATGCTGGGGAGGGGCGGGGACGAGAAGGTTCACCTTGAGAACCTGTTGCCTTTCACCAAATGACAGGTAAAACAAGAATAAGCTTGAGAATAAGCTTCGTTGCAATGTGCTTTACTTTTGGATTTTTAGACGGAGCTGCTGGGCCCCCGACAGTTAAGCACTTAACATCTGTAAACTTTTGGACCAGCTAATTAATGACTAGGAGTTTACTGAAAGAAGAAAATAGTATTTCCCCTCTCACAATCTTATTGGTAGAGCTACAGAAGCGATGATAGGCAATTAATTTTTATTCTTCTCATGCTCCGTGAAAGAATGGTAGTAGGTTCTTGCTCTATTATGGAAGCAGGAAAATAGAAACATATGGTAGGGGGAGTAACTTGGGCAAACTCTCACATTAATCTGGGGTGGGTTGAGCTCTGGAGTCTTGTGGAAACTTCTGCCTCCTCAGTGCTGGCTGAACGCCTTTAGGGTTTCAGCATGCATCGACATGCTGGGTTGGAAAGACACGATGCGTGTGGAGGCAGGGAGGTTTTTGAGGGGAGACTTGCAGCTGGCCTTCACAGGTAAGCTGGGTGGCCATTTACCAGCAGGAGAAACTGAGGCCCTGATGGGTGACCAGGCACTTGAAAGTAGGCTCATGCAGTGCGTCACTGACGTGTTTGAAGCTGGACCTCTGTGCTAGGTGTGTTAAATAACGTGGAAGGTGCAGAAGTAAAATTCTTAGAGGTAAAGGGCACTGAAACACATGTCAAGCGTGGGGGTGATGACTGGGGTGGAAGGCTGGGGGTCTTCAGTGAGGAGATTGGAACTAGTTCTTGATTGAAGTCTAGGTGTTGATTTAGATATAAATTCCCATTTGACAAGAGAATGAGGTGACCATTGCTTTTTGACAAGTTACTTAATCTCGAGGAGTCAGTTTATTTGAAACAGAAGATAGTAGTAATTCTTAACTCTTGGTGCCAGAAGTGCTTTCCCTCCATCCCCCTGGGGTGGCTCTCACTGGGTTGAAGGAATCTTTACACCATACTTTGGAAAGGCCTGTCAGTGCTCCTGTGCACTCTTTCTTTAGGGGCCCTTTGCTGAATTCTTCCCTGGAACATTACCCCCCCTCCCCCCACTTCCCTAGGTGGACCCTACTGGGTTTTGATGCAGGCTCCAGAAGCTATTTTTCTTTTGCTGGAGCTGACTTAGGAGGCTGACTTGATTTAAATCCCGCACTCTACCCTCTTTTAGACCATTTTTGGGCCACTTCTATAGGGTAGATTTCCAGAAATGGAATTACTGGGTCAAAAGACAGTAATATTTTGAACACTCTAATATATGTTGCCAAATTGCTTTCTGGAAAGCTTACACAACAGTGTATATGATTGTCTTTCTGTTTTTTTAAGTGTTTATTATTTTTGAGAGAGAGGCAGCGCAAGCGGGGGGGGGGGGGGCAGAGAGAGAGGGAGACACAGAATCCAAAGCAGCCTCCAGGCTCTGAGCTGTCAGATCATGACCTGAGCCGAAGTCGGATGCCCACTCGACTGAGCCACCCAAGCACCCCAGTTGTCTGTTTTAAAAATGACCTCACTGGTTTTAGATACTTTCTTGTGGGGGAAAATAAGAGCCAGCTTGAGGAGGATTTTCCCCGGGGCAGAGGGAGGGCAGAGGATAGTGGGCCTGGGTGTTTGGCTTGGTCTAAGGGCTTGAGAGTCCAAACCACAGAGGCTCTTGATAAGTTGAAGGCTCCAACCTCACCCCCTCCAAGAAGCATTTTTTCGCTCCTCTCAAGTGAGCTCTTTACCACTCTGTCTCGCTCCTTTTCACCTCAGGCACTACCTGCTGTGGGGTTGCCACCATAAAATAGTATCACTTGTCAGGTGTGGGGTTTCTAAGCTGAGCCCAGATGCAGGATAGTAGGAGAAGCCATGGAAGAGGCAGGACAAGAGCCAGGAAGTAGTCCTGAAAGTGTCCTTGGGGTTGGACACTAATGAGGTGAGTTTGTGTGGGGTTCCTTAGAAGAAGCTTGTGAATCTGGGGGTATAGCCTCAGGCCTTTCACTCAGCCTGCTTTATGTTTTCTACCTCCTACTTTTCTATTCGTCTTTTTATTGCTCCTTAGGTCTCCAGTAAATGTTTATGGAACTAGTTATCTTGTTTCAGGGTCAGGCTCTCCTTACCCCCACTTCTCTCCATCTTTTCCTCTTCCTACTTCCTTATTTGCCACAAACACCCAGTTTGCCCTGGTTTTCTTATTGGTTGAAATCTACTGATAACACCTGTGTTTTGGTTGGGTTGATGGAATAGAGGCTTTCACCTGAGGTGAAGCAACAAAACCTGTCTCCCTGGCCCACTCATGAGTGCTCCTTTGCTTACTGACTTTGTCTATGATGACATCACTGAATGGTTTTTATTGTATTTTAGGGAAAGCTGACTGCCAGAGAGCGGATCAGCTTGTTGCTGGACCCTGGCAGTTTTGTTGAGAGCGACATGTTTGTGGAACACAGATGTGCAGATTTTGGAATGGCTGCTGACAAGAATAAGGTATCTTTTCACAATGGTGGTGTGAGCCTCTAAGTTGCACTGTCCAGCCATGGCTCTGCTGGCCTACTCATTAGCCTAATAATTGGAGGCCTTCTGGAACTCAAGGTACATTTAAGAGCTTTCAAGTTTGGGGCCTAAAACTGAAAAAGTGCCTCTGAAAAGTATTATTGGGCCTCCAGGTTCTCCCAGTTACCTTTGCAGGTGAAGGAATGGGAGTGGACAGCCATACCTTGTGCAGTGACTCTGGCCCAGTTTCCAGGTGTCTGGTTGTGGGTTCACAGTTCCCACAGGTATGGAGTGACAGACTTAGAAGGAAAGGTGACAATGTCTTGGTTGTGTTCTGGTCCATCTAAGCACCAGAGAGCCCTAAAGCAGGACCACTTGCCTCTTCTGACACTTTTGAATTTATGGAGTTTTTAAGGTCAAAGTCACCAACACTTCTTTTTTTAATTGGATGTTCCCCATGAGTATGTAGGGTTCTGTGGACTCACTTTTGATCAGTTTTCCTCAGGTCTGCGTATATGCTGTTATTGACCAAAGATTTGTGAACTTGGCATCACATCACCTGGCTCTTTTTGAGTCATTATTGGTCACACAGTATTCCAGGATTCCAAGCAAAGTGATGGGTTTGCCATAAGGCTAGGAGGTGGGGTGTATGGCTTTCTAGAGTTGCCATGTGTCATATGCCCTTCTCCTTCCTGTGGCATTTGGTAGCAGTGGCCCTAGGGGGAATCTTGATTATTTTGCTTTTAAGAAGGAAGATGAGGCCTAACTATAGTGCCCTTCACTTCTCTTGATGAACTAGTAGCCTACTGCTTGCTATCGCAGAGCTGAGAAGAGGAAGGGGAAATACTTTCATGTTCCTGATTCATAGTGAATTTTAAGAAATTTAGGGGGAGTCATTGTTTTATTTTTTTGGTCTTTCACTGGGGAAGAATTGCCAAATTCATTAAAAGATGTATTTGGGTTTTTTAACTTCTATTTTTCTGTTTTTTTCAGTTTCCTGGAGACAGTGTGGTCACTGGACGGGGCCGAATCAATGGAAGATTGGTTTATGTCTTCAGTCAGGTATTTAATAACTCCAATAGGTTGAGCTTCCCTGGAGGGAAGAGCCAAGATCAACTATGTGAGAAGAAAGTCTTGGGGAATGAAAGCTTGCCTGTAGTGGGGGCAGATGATGGATAAACTTTGTTTTTCAGTGCATTGTCCAGAATATGATACTGTTGGGGGTCGCCGAGTTTTGGCCGCCTCAGGCAAGGAGATATCGCTCTCCAGGGAGCGACCCAAAAACAAGATTTACATCTGGAGGCTAGGAGAGTGCATTTCCTGGTCCAGGATTCAGAGACAGTCCTACTGAGCCAGACGAAAAAAGCCAAAATGAACAAAAGATCAAACCACATTTTGGATTATGCAGCGCTAGCTTCCCCTCCCCAGCATTGCAGAGGCAAGTCTGGGCACCTCTTTTGATGCTGTGTCTGGAGTTTCAGTTTCGTTTTCCCCTTTCTCTAATATTCATTTGACTCTGTTGCCTGGCAACCAACCTGGGTCGGTTTCCCACCTATATAAGAGTATTATTTTCTTAATAAAGGAAGGGGGCTTGATCAGAAACCGTGTGTTGTGTCCTTACTCTCTGTGCTCCCCCTTCCTGTCCTTTCTCTCCCTCCCTCAGGATCACGAACCCACAAGGATTCACCGCCCCGCGGGCCAGAGCGGCCGGGGCGGAACACAATGTATTTTTTTTCTTAGGGAGGAAGACTCCTTAGTCTGTTTTAGGGACAGTCACAGGGCAGTAACCATGTAAAAAGTCCCAGGAACCAGGAGTTTATTCCAAGTGAATGAGATTTCTCTTGGCAGGTTAGGTGTGTGCCTGTAGGGCAGCCATGTCCTGGGCAGTGTGTGGACCTGAGAGAGTGCTGTGAATGCAGCCTGGGTGGAAGGGACTTGACTCTCAGGACCATAGACCCCTGAGTTTTGGGCTTTTATGACACTATTCAAAAAAGTTTTGTTAGGCTTCATAAAGAGATACAGTTTCTTCACACTGAGACCATAAAAGAATTTAGTAGGCAGAATAATGGTTCCCAAAGATGTCCAACTCCTAATTCTCAAAACCTGTGAATAAGTTACAAGGCAAAGGGGAATTAAGCTTCAGGTGGAATTAGTGTCACTGATTAACTGGCCTTAAAGTAGCCTGGGTGAGCCAGGTGGAGACGTATGACCACAAGGGTCCTTAAAAGAAGGAGAGGCAGAAGAGGACGTCAGAATGATGTGCCGAGAAGGGCTTCACCTGCCATTGGTGGCTAAGAAGATAGAGGAAGGAGGTCATGAGCAGAGAAATGGAGATGGTCACCAGAACCTGGAAAGGCAAGAAAGCAGATTCTCTCTTGGAGCCTCCAGAAAGGCACCTAATTTTGCTAACCTTGAGTGTAGCTCAGTGACGCCCATGTAGGACTTCTGAATAACAAAACTGTGAAGAGAATAAATTTGTGTTGTTTTAAACCACTGAATTTGTGGTAATCGTTACAGCAGCTAATAGTAAACTAACACTGCACTGTTTTGGGCTTGATTACTACCTCTCCCCACCTCAAGAGTTGGAAATATGCTTATAATTCTAAATACTTAGTTACTTTTACAGATCTAAAATTGTAAAGCTTGTTTAACATTAAAATTAGGGGTTCAGTATTAAAATAACTGGTTAATTTTAAATATATTGTACTTAGTACTCATTTAATGAATTACCTTTGAAATGTTTTAAAACTCTTATAAATGGGTCTACCAACTAAGAAGAAATTATGAGAGGTAGGCAAAAACTTGTACAGAAAGAATGACTAATAAGATAGCTGGAACAAAGTACGTTACTGTATTTTCTGGACTCAACCTTCTAATTTTTGAGCAGATACAAAAATTCATTGAATTGATACTTCTGATCACTTCTTAATACCCATGGTGTGGGGTAGGGTGAGAATGGGGGGCGAGGAGAGGGTGATGACTGGGCCAGAGTTCCTGCCCTGAAGCAGCTAATTGTTCTGTAGATAAAATGGGGCAGGACAAGAGTGTCTTCGGTACAAATGAGGGCAAGAGAGATTCTGGGCCGGTGCATAATTGACGATCACAGTCAGACTTGAGGAATGCTTTAGGGAAGATGGGGCATTTGAAATAGCCCTGAAGGATACTGAGGATGGGTAGTAATGAGCCAGCTTTTTTCTAGTGATCCCCAGAATGTTAATATCTGCAGTTGTTTTTTTCTGGGGAACTTCTGCTTTTCCAGAGAAGCAGCCTTAGTCTCTTGCCTGATAATTGGCCATAAGTATGTTCTGAGGCAGGAAAGAAGGGGGGAAGAAGGGGCAATTACGGTGTATTCATTAATTATACAGGTTCCTAATCTCACCTGTTTTTTGCCTCACCTTTGCTTTCTTTTGCTACTCGTGATTGTGAATCCGCAGAGTCCCTCTGGTGAAATTGCTTTAGAGAATAAATGTTTCTCTTCTCAAGGTGAAGGAGAGGCCCTGTGTTAGGAGTCTGCTCCTAACACAGACTTTTTATCAGTCTGTCCTCTCTCTCGCCTCCCCTCGCCTCCCCTCGCCTCCCCTCGCCTCCCCTCGCCTCCCCTCGCCTCCCCTCGCCTCCCCTCGCCTCCCCTCGCCTCCCCTCGCCTCCCCCACTACTTTCTCT
>NC_043704.1:124237020-124254487 GCF_006229205.1 Suricata suricatta | reverse complement strand
TCTTCTTCTTGT
This sequence comes from Suricata suricatta, assembly GCF_006229205.1. Taxonomy (NCBI): domain Eukaryota; kingdom Metazoa; phylum Chordata; class Mammalia; order Carnivora; family Herpestidae; genus Suricata; species Suricata suricatta. The sequence continues at coordinate 124,254,475 of NC_043704.1, read as the reverse complement.
GCTTTCAGTTTCCCTGAGTTTGTTCACTCTCTCCTCTGCCATTGTTTCCTCTTCCATTTCTGTCCTCCTGGGCTGAATCTGTTCTTAATTACCCGCTGTCTTTTGGAGGTGGTTTTAGAAAGGAGGTCCTTCCTACAAGAAGCCCTTTACATCAGAAGGTAATGAAACTTCATAATAAGCAAGAGGGATCCGTGAGGGCTCTGATTGACATTTCTTACCTCAATTGTCAAAATGGCAATGTTTCTAGTAATAGAAATGCTTGCTTGACATCTATAGACTCTGATTTTTCAGGTTAATTCTGCATGAAAAGTTTCCCTTAGAGAGCTAGGATTCACTTTTGTAGAGTAAAGATGAAGTCTTTTGCTCTTGACAATACATGAACCCCCTTTAAGATACAAATTACTCCATAGAATAGTGAATAAAATATCATAACTAATTTTTTGAACTTCTGAAAATCCTTCAAAAACTTTTAACTAAGAGTTTTTCATTTCCTCCTCCTCCTCCTCCTGGCTCTTCATTCCCGGCTAGTGACTATATTTTCTTTGTTGATTTGTTTTCTTTTTAGGATTTTACAGTTTTTGGAGGTAGTCTGTCTGGGGCACATGCCCAAAAGATCTGCAAAGTAAGTATAATATTGAAAACCCAGTACTTTCATCAGACACGTAGTGCATATTTAAATATTGGGGTGCAAGACAATGCGCTGTGTATGTGGGGTGGCTGTGGACCCAAATGTCTGTTTAGTCCAAGGCAGGAGTTGTTAACATTTTTTTGGATCATGGATCCCTTTGACAGTCTGGTAATGCTTTACATGCACAAAATGTGTAGGAATACAAATAATTTAAAAATATTTTAAAAATTACAATTTAATATACATGACTTTTATATTTGTTTGTTTGTTTTGAGAGAGAGAGAGAGAGAGAGAGAGAGAGAGAATCCCAAGCAGGGATCTCTGCACTGTCAGCACAGAGCCTGACATGGGGCTTGATCTTTCCAACTGTGAGACCATGACCTGAGCTGAAATCAAGACTTGGATGCTTAAGCAACTGAGCCACCCAGGCGCCTCCATTTGTAATCTATGTGCTTTCTAATTTATCAAATAACAAGATTTAGCTGTGCATCTAAACTGCTGTAGTTTCAAAGTAGGCATGCGTGAAAATGCTATTTCAAGATATCTGCAACAACTTTACGGTGACATAAGAATATCCACAGCTTCTATTAATATAAAGTCACAGGCATTCCTAAAAATAGTGATTTCCCCCTCCCTGTGTTCATAATTAAAGGAAATGCTAAAGATCAGCTAGAGTTAATAAAGATAAAGATTCAATTTTTTCCCATCCAAGGCATGGATGAAATCTATTTACAGACCCTTTGGGATTCTGAAGACCTCAGTTAAAGAGCCCATGGTCTAGGTGGAGAGTCCAGGTACTAAAGGATAAAGAGCAGTGCAAGGATTACATGGTGCTATTTTAAAAACACTAGTGATGAGATGCGCTGGGGATGAATAAAAGTATAGATCGTATTTGGGGAATTTTGGAATTAAAGGTATAGTTGGCTGTTAATAGCTGAGCAGTGCTTCTCTGTGTATGGAAAACCTGGATTCTAGACATCTTGTCATGTATTATTTCTGAAACCTTGGTCCAATCACTTTTAATCCTCCCTAATTTTTCTTTTTACTGCTTCTCTTATTGTTGTTGAATGAGATAATGGAAGTGAAAGGGCTTTGTGAATTGAAAAGGCTCTTAGGAATGTTGCTTATTAGGCCCTTAACCACTGACCCATGAGGAAAATAATGGCTTATTACAAGTGAAATCAGGCCTGGGCCTGTCTCTGGTTAAGAGATGGATCTACATTTACTTTCATAAAAATACTACTTTGTTACTGTGTCTACTGTCAGTTCTTTGAAAAGATGAAAGGGGTAGGGAGGTGGCGGTGCCTGGCTGCCTCAGCCAGTAGAACATGTGACTCTTGATCTCAAGGTCATGAATTCTCAAGGCCATGCCCAAGCCCTAGAGCCTACTTGGAAAAAAAAATTGGGAACAAAACTGGATACTGGAAAATATTACAGCCTGGGCCTGTGGCTCAGAACTGGTTGCTATGAGCAGTCTTATCCCCTGCTGGTGGGAAGTACTTTGGCTCTTGGATGCCTGAAGGGCTTTAATGAGCCCTCAAAGTTTTGGTTCTGTTTTCCATGGAGGTACCTAATCATCATGGGGAATGAAGCCAGTGTTAATGACTCCTGTTTTAGGAAGTGTAATTAGGGGCACATGAGTGGCTCACTTGGTTAAATGTCCAACTCTTGATTTTGGGTTAAGTCATGATCTCATGGCTCATGAGATTGAGACCTGTGTTGTGCTCCCGTGCTGACAGCATGGAGCCTGCTTGGGATTCTCTCTTCTCTCTCTGCCCCTCTCCCTGTTCACATGCATGTGTGTTCTCTCTCTCTCTCTCTCTCTCTCTCTCTCTCTCTTTCTCAAAATGAACATTTAAAAAGAAATGTGCATTTGGAACATTTTCCAGAAAACACCATGATACTTTATCAATCCTATTTTTGACAAAAGGATCACTTGTCTCATAAAAGATTTCTTTGCTGTCTCAGATCATGGACCAGGCCCTGACAGTGGGGGCTCCAGTGATTGGACTGAATGACTCTGGGGGAGCACGGATCCAAGAGGGAGTAGAGTCTTTGGCTGGCTATGCAGACATATTTCTGGTAAGAAACCTGTTAATGGCATTTACAGAGTAAAATAGAACAAGGCTTGGTTTCTAAGCTGTGTCCTGGTTAGAACTTCCCCATTCTTATTGCTTGTTCTCTGGCTTGTCTGTTCTGTGGCTTCTTCCTGTGTCACTGGGGAAGGCATGGAAGGTGTATGAAAAGCAAGAGAGTAGGTGGAGAGGGTTTTCTTTTGTTCCTTACAGAGGGCAACTCTTAGGGGGGAAAACAAAATTAAGGATTACTTATAAGGGAAATACACTTAATTATTTTTCCCAAAAGCAAGGGACATGGAATATAAAAGTTTAAAATGAATTGATTCGCTAGAATTAGGAATTTTAAAAAATGTAGTACTTTTTATTTTGGTTAAAACACAAGGTCACTCTAGGAAGTTCAAGTTGTAGTACAAAGAAGAATAATCAGCTAAATCCCACTATTGAGAAACATTTGATGAACAGCATGTCAGATCTCTTTCTGCTTACTTAAAAACTACAAGTGTAGAGAAATGAAAAACACAAAAATAAATTAGATGTGTTACTTGAAGTAGGAAGTATATTGTAAGAAAGTAAAGGAGATTGGGGTAAGGGAGAGGGATACTGCCAGATGGAAACTTGAGAAAAGGGACAGATCTGCATTTCTGGGGAGGGGAGGAAAGGGAGAAGGCAGGAAAGAGACAGGCAGACATTGTTTCTAATCAGGCCAGCTGTTGTTGTCATTGCCTGGCCTGCAGGCTTCTGCACGTTTTATCCCTGGCTACTGCCCTTTGTGGTCTGTCAGAAAAATGCCTATTTATGAAAGCTCTTGTGTTAGTGTGGGAATACATTCGTTCATTGAGAAGCCACTTTGTAGATCTTAAACCTACTTTTTATTTATTTCTTTATTTCTTTATTTTTTATTATTGATTTTTTGAGAGACAGAGACAGTGGCAGCAGGGGAGGGTCAGAGAGAGAGGGAGACACAGAATCGAAGCAGGAGACACAGAATCGAAGCTAGCTGTCAGCACAGAGCCCAATGCGGGGCTCGAACCCACGAACCGTGAGATCATGACCTGAGCTGAAGCCGGATGCTGACGCTTAACCGACTGAGCCACCCTGGTGCCCCTTAAACCTACTTTTTAATCTTTAATCTTGAGCTCCAGGAATAACCTACTGGGGAGAATTAGCACTTTGGGCGGCATGGTCAGAACAGATTAGGCCTGGAAAATCTCCTTTGGCCCCTAACCTGGTGGTCATGCCTGTGTTGGAAATGAAGGAAAGAATGCGTGGCCCTAAGAGAAGTGACAGTAAATCCCCACATTTTAGAGATTATCGGGGGTTTTAGAATAGCTCCTAGTAACCCATCTTTTGAGTATAGGCTGCAGATGTGTTTTGTGTTGTTTTCAAGAGATCTGCCTCAGTGACTTTAGTAAAATATTGACTAATGCTGCTTGTCCTTTGTACACCTCTAGCCACTTCCTCCTGCCTGTACTGTTTAAAATTTTTTTTTGTAATTTGATATAGTTTCAAATGTTACATAAAAATTGCAAAAACCGTATAAGGAACTCCCCTGTGTCCTTTACCCAGATTCACCACTTGTTTACATTTTACCTATTTGCTCTATCATTTCTCTCCATATGGATATATTTACAAGTTGAATTTTTCTAAAACTTTTGAGAATAAATTGGAGATTGTATCTCTTTAGCTCTTAAATTCTTCATTGTGTGTTTCCTGAGAACAAGGACATTCTGTGATAAAGCAAGTACAGTAATAGCAATCAGGAAATTTAGCATTAATTCGTCAATATTATTCTTATGGCACTTATTCAGATTTCATCAAATGATCGTAATAAAGCCTTTGGTAGCTGTTTCCCTGACCCCTTTGCCTCATCTAGTCCAGGACTAAGTACCATCATTAGTTGTCTTATCTATTTAATTTCCTTTAATTTGGAACAGATTCTCAGTTTTTCTTTTTTCTCTATGACCTTAGCATTTTTTTGGAACAGTTTGATAAGTGGTATAATTTATAGATCTTAAAATCCATCCATTGTAAGCATGTAATTCAGTGACTTTTTAAATTCCAGTAAAATTAAAAACAGTATTAGTTACAGGTGTATAATATAGTGATTTAACAATTCCATACATTACTCAGTGCTCCTTATGATAAACTCTTTTTTTTTAAAGTTTATTTATTCTGAGAAAGAGAAAAAGTTCAAGTGGTGGAGGGACAGGCAGCGGATCCGAAGTGGGCTCTGTGTTGACTGCAGAAAACCTGATGTGAGGCTTGAGCTCATGAACCATGAGATCATGACCTGAGCCAAAGTCAGACACTTAATTGACTTGAGCCACCCAGGTGCCCCATAGTAAGTGAACTCTTAATCCCTTTCACCTATTTCACCCATCTCCCTCTCCTTTCTGATGTATACAAAATATACATCAGTTCTGTATATTTAAGTCTTTACTATTTTTTAAAATTTTTGATGTGAGAGAGAGACAGAGACAGAGCTGAGTGTAGGAGGAGGGGTAGAGAGAGAGAGAGAGAGAGAGAGAGAGAGAGAGAGAGAGAGAGAGAGAGAGAGGGAGACACATGATCTGAAGCAAGCTACAGGCTCTGAGCTCTCAGCACAGAGCCTGATGCAGGGATTGAAAGCATGGATTGTGAAATTATGACCTAGCCAAAGTTGGACGCTTAACCGACTGAGTCACCCAAATGCCCTGGGTTTGTTTTGTTCCACTTCTGAATGAAATCATATGGCATTTGTCTTTCTCTGACTTATTTCACTTAGCATTATACTCTAGTTCCATCTACATTGTTGCAAATGGCAAGATTTTATACTTTTTTATGGTGGAGTAATATTGCAGTGTGTATGTATATGTATCATCTTTATCCATTCATCTATTTTAAAAAAAATTTTTTAATGTTTATTTTTGAGAGAGAGAGAACACAATGAGCGGGGGAGGGACAGAGAGAGGGAGACACAGAATCTGAAGTAGATTCCAGGCTCTGAGCTGTCAGCACAAAGCCCAGTGCGGGGCTTGAACTCACGCAACCAAGAGATCATGACCTGAGCTGAAGTTGGATGCTCAACCGACTGAGCCACCTAGGTGCCCCATATCCATTCATCTAATGATGGATGCTTGGGTTGCTTCCCTAATATGACTATTGTAAATAATGCTGCAGTAAACATAGGGGTGCATGTATCCCTTGGAATTAGAATTCATGTTTTGTATTCTTTGGGTAAATAGCCAGTAGAGTGATTACTGGATCATAGGGTAATTCTGTTTTTAATATTTTGAGGAACTTCCATACTGTCTTCCACAGTGGCTGTGTAAGTTTGCATTCCCCCCAGTGGTTGTATTAGGGTTCTTTTTTTTCATGTCCCTTGCCATCACTTACTGTTGTGTTTTTGATTTTTGCCACCTCATAGGTGTGAGGTGGTGTCTCATTATGGTTTTGATTTGCATTTCCCTGGTTATAAGTGATGGTGAGCATCTTTTCATGTGCCTGTTGACTGACTGGATATCTTCTTTAGAGAAATATCTGTTCATATCTTCTGCCTAGTTTTTCAGTGGATTATCCGTTTTTGGAATGTTGAGTTATATCAGTTCTTTATATATTTTTGACACTAACCCTTTATTGGATATGTCATTTGCAAATATTTTCTCTAATTCAGTAAGTTATATGTAGTTTTGTTGATTGTTTCCTTCACTCTACAGAAACTTTTTTATTTTGATGAAGTCCCAGTAGTTTATTTTTGCTTTTGTTTCCCTTAGGAGACCTATCTAGAGGAATGTTGCTATGGTCAATGTCAGAGAAATTACTGCCTGTGCTCTTTTCTAGGACTTTATTATTATTTAATATTTTTTAAAATGTTTATTCATTATTTACTGGTGAGCAGGGGAGGGGCAGAGAGAGGAGACAACACAGAACCCAAAGCAGGCTCTAGGCTCTGTGCTAACAGCACAAACTGTGAGATCATGACCTGAGCCAAAGTTGGATGCTTAGCCGACTGAGCCATCCAGGTGTCTCTCTTCTAGGACTTTAATGGTTTTAGGTCTTTTTAAAAAATGTTTTATTTATTTATTTTGAGAGAGAGAGAGAGGGCTTGGAAGGGCTTGGAAGGGCTTGGAAGGGCTTGGAAGGGCTTGGAAGGGCTTGGAAGGGCTTGGAAGGGCTTGGAAGGGCTTGGAAGGGCTTGGAAGGGCTTGGAAGAAGGGCGGCACATGAGCTGGATGGGCTAGAGGGAGGAAGAGAGAATCCTAAGCTGACTCTGTCCTGTCAGGGCAGAGCCTGACGTGGGGCTCTATCATCCCATGAACCTGTGATCATGAATCATGATCAGAGCCAAAAACAAGAGTCAGACACTTAGTTGGCTGAGCTACCCAGGTGCCCCTAATGGTTTCAGGTCTTAAATTTAGGTCTTTAATCCATCCTGAGTTTATTTTTTGTGTGGTGAAGGTGGTCCAGTTTCATTTTTTGGCATATAGCTGTCTGGTTTTCCCAACATCATTTGTTGAAGAGACTGTCTTTTTCCAATTGCATATTTTTGCCTCCTTTGTTGAAGATTAATTTACTGTATAATTGTGGGTTTATTTCTGGGCTTTCTATTGTGTTCCATTGATCTAAGTCTTTTTGTGCCAGTATCCTACTGTTTTCATTACTATAGCTTTGTAATAAAACATGAAATATGGGATTGTTATACCTCCAGTTTTGTTTCTCTTTTTCAAGATTTCTTTGGTTACTTGGGATTTGTGTGGTTCCATACAATTTAGGATTATTCTAGTTCTGTGAAAATTGATGTTGGTATTTTGATAGGGATTACATTAAATCTATAGATTTCCTTGGGTATTATGGACATTTTAACAATATTTTTTTCTCCCAGTCCATGAGCATAGAATAGATTTCCATTTGTATTTTTAGTTGTTTTCACCAGCATTTTATAGTTTTAAGAGTACAAGTCTTTCACCTCCTTGGTATTTTATTCTTTTTGGTACAATTGTAAATGTAACTATTTTCCTAATTTCTCTTTCTGCTGCTTCCATTATAGGTGTATAGAAATGCAGGGGGTTTCGGACACTGATTTTTGTATCCTGCAACCTTACTGAGGTCATTTATCAGATCTAGTAGTTTTTTTGGTGTAGTGTTTATAGAGTTTTCAGTATATAAATAGTATACTGTCATCTGCAAGTAGTGAAAGTTTTTCTTCCTTACCAGTTTGGATTCCTTTTATTTTTGTTGTTAGATTGCTGTGTGCTGTATTGAATAAGAGGGGTGAGTGTGGAAACTTTTGTCTTGTTCCTGACCTTAAGGAAAAAGCTTTCAATTTTTCATCATGGAGTGGGATGTCGTGGGTTTTCATATATGTCCTCTATTATGTTCTCTCTAACCCTACTTTGTTGAAGTGTTTTTTTTTTTTTAAATCTTGAGTGGATGTTGTACTTTGTCAAATTTATTTCTGCATTTCTTGAAATCATGTGGTTTTTATTCTTTTGCTTACTGATCTGATGTGTATCATGTTGATATTGCGAATATTGAATCACCCTTGCATTCCAGGACTAAATCTCATTGATGGTGCTGAATGATTTTTTTAATGTATTGTTAGACTTGGTTTGCCACTATTTTTTTTGAGGATTTTTATATCCATATTCATCAGAAATATTAGTCTGTATTTTTTTTTTTATTGTAGCATCTTGTTTTAGTATCAGGGTATTGCCTCATAGACTGATTTTTGGAAGTTTTCCTTCCTCTTCTAGTTTTTGCAATAGTTTGAGAAGAATAGTTATTAACTCTTCTTTAAATGTTTGGTAGAATTCATCCATGAAGCAGTCTGGTCCTGGACTTTTGTTAGTTGGGAGTTTTATGATTACTCATGTAATTGCATTGCTGGTGATTGGTCTGTGCAAATTTTCTATTTTTTTCTTGTTCAGTTCTGGGAAGTTAATTCTAGGAATTTCCCAATTCTAGGTTGTCCAGTTAGGCATATGATTTTTCATAATATTCTCTATAATTACTTGTCTATTTGTGGTGTTAGTTATTTCTCCTTTTTCATTTTTTTTTATTAAAATTTTTTTTAATGTTTATCTTTAAGAGCAGAGAGAGTCAGCACAAGTTGGGGAGGGGCAGAGTGAGAGGGAGACAGAATCTGACACAGGGTTCAAACTCACAGACTGCAAGATCATGACCTGAGCAGAAGTAGGTCACTTAACTGATTGAGCCCCCAGGTACACCTCTCCTTTTTCATTTTTGAAGTTTGAATACTCTTTTTTTTTTTTTTTTTTTTTTGATGAGTCTGGCTAAAGGTTTATTAATTTTATTGATCTTTTCAAAGAACTAGTTCCTAGTTTCATTGATCTGTTCTATTGTTTTTTTTTCTTTTAGTTTCTATTTCATTTATTTCTGTGCTAATCTTTAATGCCTTCTGATAGTTTAATTCATTTTGCCAGTTTTGGTTTTGTTTTTGGTTTGTCCTTTTTATAGCTCCTTTAGGTGTAAAGTTAGGTTGCATATTGGAGATTTTTCTTCTTGAGATAGGCCTGTATTTCTATAAACTTCCCTCTTAGAACAGCTTTTGCTGCATCCCCAAGATTTTGGACTGTTTTTATTTTCATTTGTTTCCATGTATTTTTTAATTTTGATTTCTTTATTGACTCATTCATAGTTTAGTAGCATATTTAACCTTTGTGTTTAGCAGCATATTATTTAAGCTTTGTGTTCTTGACAGATTTTTTTTCTTGTGGTTGATTTCTACTTTCATAGTGTCGTAGTTGGGAAAGATGTAGGACTTCAGTTGTTCTGAATTTGTTGAGACTCGTTTTATGGCCCAATGTATGATCTATTCATAGAATTTATATGTGTGCTTAAAAAGAATCTGTATTGCACTGCTTTAGGAAGGAATGTTCATCTGGTTCAGTGTTTCATTCAAAACCACAGTTTCCTTGTTGATATTCTCTTTGGATGATCTATCCATTGATGTGGCAGGTTAAAGTCCTCTACTATTGTTTTACTATAGATTATGTTTATTACTAGCTGCTTTATTTAGGTACTTTCATGTTCAATGCATAAATATTTACAATTGTATATCGTCTTGTTGGATTATTCTGTTGATGGTTATATAGTGTCCTTTTCTTGGTCTTTTTTACAGTCTTTTGTTTTTAAAGTTTATTTTTGTCTGATTATAAGAATTGCTACCATGGCTTTCTTTTGACTTACATTTGCATGATAAATGCTTTTGCATCCCTTCACTTTCAGTCTGTGTCTTTTTTTTTAAATATTTATCTTTAAGAGAGGAAAAGACAGAGTGGAGGTGGGGGGGCGGGACAGGGAGAGACAGACAGACAGAGAGACAGAAGATACAGAATCCAAAGCAGGCTCCAGGCTTGAGCTATCAGTACAGAGCCTGAATAGGAGCTCTAATTTACAAACCATGAGATCATGACCTGAAGTCAGATGCTTAACTGACTGAGGCACCCTGGTCTGCCTGTGTCTTTGTCTGATATGAATGATTAGTCTTTTTATCCATTCTTTCACTCTGTGTCTTTTGATTGGAGTGATTAGTCCATTTACATTTAAAGCAATTATTGATAGGTATGTTTTTGTTGCTATTTTATTACTTGTTTTATGGTTGTTTTTATAGTTCTGTTTCTTCGCTTGCTCTTTCATAGTTTGCTGGCTTTCTTCAGTGATATACTTGGATTCCTTTCTCTTCATTCTTTACATATCTACTACTGGTTTTTGATTTGCGGTTAGGTTTGTATATAACATTTGCATATAGCAGTTTATATTAAGTTGATGATAGCTTAAATTTGAACGCATTCTTTACTCCTCTGCCCCCCTCATGTTTTAAGTACATGATGTCACACTTTACATCCTTTTTATTTTGTGAATCTTTTTTTATAAATATACCTAATTTTACTGCTTTTGTGCTTTCTACTTACTCATATGATCTCTCCTTTCTACTCAAACAGTCCCCTGATATAGTGGTCATGAACTCCTTTAGTTTTTGTCTGAGAAACTATATCTCTCCTTCTATTTTGAATGATAGCCTTGCTGGATAGAGTATCTTGGTTGCAGATGTTTTTCTTTTAGCCATTTTTTTATTAAAATTTTTTTTTAAAGTGTTTCTTTATAAGAGAGAGAGAGAGAGAGAGAGAGCAAGTCAGGGAGGGGCAGAGACAGAGTGAGACACAGAATCTGAAGCAGGTTCCAGACTCTGAGCTGTCAGCACAGAGCTGACATGGGGCTAGGACTCATGAACTGTGAGATCATGATGTCAGTCGAAGTCAGACGCCCAACAGACTGAGCCACCCAGGTGCCCCTCTTTTAGCACTTTGATTACATCATCACATTCCCTTCTGTCCTGTAAAGTTTCTGCTGAAAAATCAGCTGATGACCTTAAGAGGTTTCCTTTGTATCTAACTGTTCTCTCTTGCGGCTTTTAAAATACTCTTTGGGGCGCCTGGGTGGCTTAGTTGGTTAAGCCTCTGACTTTGGCTCAGGTCATGATCTCACATTCGTGGGTTCGAGCCCACCATCGGGCTCTGTGCTGACAGCTCAGAGCCTGGAGCCTGCTTCCAATTCTGTGTCTCCCTCTCTCTTTTGACTCTCCCTGCTCATGCTCTGTCTCTCTCTGTCTCAAAAATAAATAAAACATTAAAAAAAATAAAAAATAAAATACTCTCTTTATTGCTACTTTTTGCCATTTTAATTACAAGGCTTTGGTGTGGACCTCCTTTGCTTGATTTTGTTGGGGACTCTCTGTGCCTCCTTGACCTGGCTTTTGTTTTCTTCCCCAGATTTGAGAAGTTTTCAGTCATTGAAGTAAATTTTTGTCCCCGTTTCTCTCTTTTTCTGGGATCCCTATAATGTGAATGTTACTTCACTTGATGGTGTTGCTGAGTTTCTATTTCTACAGTTTTTGTATCATTTTTCCTTTAACATAATGTTTTTATGAGGTTGATTTAAATTGTACTTAATGTCAGTGGTCATTTTTTTATTACTAATATACATGGATATACCACATTTTATCTGTGTATCAGTTGATGTACATTTGTGTCGTTTCAACTTTTTGTCTATCGTAAATAATGCTGCTGTGAACATTTGTGTATCACTCTGTATTTGAACAAAGTTTTTCATAAGAGTGGAATTATTGGGTCTGATAAGTTAAAACTGTTTAGGGAATTGCCAATTTTTTTCCAAAATGACTACTAGTTTACATTGCCACAAGCAAAATATTCAGAGTTTCAGGTTCTTCACATCCTTGTGAACACTTATTTCAGTTTTTCTCATTATAGTCATTTTTATGGTATGTTGTGGTATCTCATTGTGATTTTAATTTGCATTTCCATGCTGACTAGATCATGTTGAGCATATTTTCATGTACATGTTATTCATGTGTATATCTTAAAAAAATTTTTTTAATGTTTATTTTTGAGAGACCAAGCACGAGTAGGGGAGGAGCCGAGAGAAAGGGAGATATAGACTCCTAATCAGGCTCCAGGCTCTGAGCTGTCAGCACAGAGCCCGACACAGGACTCAAACTCAGAAACTGTGAGATCATGACCTGAGTCGAGGTTGGATGCTTAACCAACTGAGCCACCTAGGCATCCCCATATGAATATCTTCTTTGCTGAAGTATCTATTTAGATCTTTTGCTCCTTTTATGATTGGGCTTTGAGTTGTAAAAGTTCTTTGTATATTTTGAATACAAATCTTTTATTAAATACATGGTTGGAAGGTATTTTCTTCCAGTCTTATGGCTCTTCTTTTTTCACTTCAAACACCACCATTAAGAAAGAAACTTTTTAAGTTTTGAATTCCAATATATCAATTTGTTTCCTTTGCAGATAATTGTCTATATAAGAACTCTGTGCAATAATACAAAGTTATGAATATTTTGTCCAGTTTTCCCACCCCATGGAGTTTTATAGGTTTGTCTCTTATATTAGGTCTGTGATACATTTAAAATTTTTGTCTATGGTTTGAGCTTAGGGTCTAAATTTATCCTTATCTCACTCACATTAATGACTATTCTTTCTCCATTGAATTGTCTTGGCACTTTGGTGCAAAATCAATTGGCCATAAATGTAAAAATTTCTGGACTCATTTCTTTTCCATTGATCTATATGCTTATCTTTACCCCTGCCCTTTTTTTTTTTCTTTTAAATGAAGTGTAGTTGACATAAAGTAGTTTCAGGTGTATAGCATTTTGATTTACATACATTATGAAATGCTTGCCATGGTAATTTATAATTGTCACCATACAAAATTATTACAATATTGACTATATTTGTTTTGCTGTACTTTTCATCCTTATAATAATTGGAGGTTTGTACTTGTGAATCTCTTTCATCTATTTGGTTCCCCTGCCCCCTCTAGCAAACATCAGTTCTGTGTATTAGTATCTGTTTCTGTTTTGTTTTGTTAATTTAGATTCCATGTGTAAGTGAAATGATAAAGTATTTGTCTTTATCTGTATGACTTATTTCCCTTAGTAGCCTCTAGGTTCATCTATGTTGTTGCAAATGGCATAATTTCTTTTTCTTTTTTTTTAATGACTATTATGTTGTGTACACACCCTCTCTTCTCCCCGCCCCCACGCACACTATCTCTTCAGGCATTCCTTTATCTTAGGTTGCTTAGGGTACTTAGGTTGCTTCCACATCTTGACTATTGTAAATCAGTGAACATAGGGGTGCATATGTCTTTTTGATTAGTGTTTTCATTTTCTTCCCATAAATACTCAGAAGTGAAATCGTTGGATCATATGGTAATTCCGTGTTTAAATTTTTGAGAACCCTACATACTGTTTTTTATAATGGCTGAACTGATGTATATTCCATCAATAGGGCACAAGTGTTCCCTTTTCTCTACATTCTTACCAACACTTGTTATTTCTTGTCTTTTCAATCCTAGCCATTTTGGCAGGTGTGAAATGATATTTCATTGTGGTTTTGATTTGCATCAAAAATGTTGAGTATCTTTTATGTCTATTGGTCATCTGTAGGTCTTCTTTTGAAAAGTCCATTCACATCTTCTGCCCATTTTTTAATAGGGGCTTGGTTTGTTTATTTTTGACTTATAGGAGTTCTTGATAGAATAACTACTTAATGGATATGTGATTTACAGATAACTTGTCCCATTCAGTAGTTTTCGTTGTGTTGCTGGTTTGCTTTGCTGTGCAAAAGCTTTTTAGTTTGATTTAGTCTTAGTTGTTTGTTTTTGCATTTGCTCCTCTTGCCTGAGGAGAAAGATGAAAAAAGATACTGCTACAACTGATGTCCAAGAGTTTGCTGTATTTGTTTTTCTTCAAGAATTTTATAGTTTGGGGGCACCGGGGTGGCTCAGTCAGTTAAGCGTCCGGCTTTGGCTCAGGTCGTGATCTCACGGTTCGTGGGTTCAAGCCCTGCGTCGGGCTGTGTGCTGACGATTAACTCAGAGCCTGGAGCCTGCTTCAGATTCTGTGTCTCCCTCTCTCTCTGACCCTCCCCTGCTCATATTCTGTCTCTCTCTGTCTCTCAAAAATAAATAAAAGACATTAAAAAAATTTTATAGTTTGGGTCTTCTTAGATTTATGTCTTTAATCTATGTTGAGTTTATTTTTGTGTGTGGTATAAGAAAGTGGTCCAGTTTCATTCTGCATGTCGCTGTCCAGTTTTCCAGCACTATTTGCTGAAGAGACTGTCCTTTTTACATTGAATATTCTTTTCTGCTTTGTCAAAGATTAGTTGGCCATACATTTGTAGGTCCATTTCTGGGTTCTCTATTCTCTTCTGTTGATCTATGTGTCTGTTTTTGTGCCAGTATCATACTGTCTTGATGATTATAGCTTTGCAACACAGCTTGAAATCCAGAATTGTGATGCCTCCAGCTTTGGTTTTCTTTTTTTAATGTTACTTTGGCTACTAGGGACTTCTGTAGTTCCATACACATTTTAGAATTGTTTGTTACAGCTCTGTGAAGAATGCTGGTGTTTTGAAGGGATTGCATTAAATGTTTACATTGCTTTGGATAGTATTGACATTTAAACGGTGTTTTTCCAATCCATGAGCATGAGATATTTTTCCATTTTTTTGTGTCTTCTTTAATTTCTTTTATAAGCTTTCTATAGTTTTCTGCATACAGATCTTTTTACCTTTTAAGTTAGGTTTATTCCTAGGTATCTTCAGATTGTTGGTGCAATTATAAATGGGATCAATTTTTTGATTTCTCTTATTCGTTATTGGTATGTAGAAATGCATCTGGTTTCTGTATGGTGATATTATAGGCTGTGACTTTATTGAATTTATGTGTCTGTTTAGCAGTTTTTTATTGAAGTCTTTTAGACTTTCCATGTAGAGTATCATGCTATCTGCAAAGGGTGGGGGTTTGACATCCTTTTGTTTCGTTTGGTTGTCTGAATCCTGAGGCTAGAAATTAAAACACTATGTTCAGCAACAGTGGTAAGACATCCCTGTTGTGGTCCTGACCTTAGAGGAAAGCTCTCCAGTTTTCCCTATTGAGTAGGATAGTAGTTGTGGACCTTTCATATATGGCCTTTATGATCTCAAGTTCTGTTCCTTCTATCCCTACTTTCTTGAGGTTTCTTATCAAGAAAAGATGCTGTATCTTGTCGAATGCCTTTTCTGTATCTATTGTATCTATTGAGAGGGTAATGTGGTTTTTATCCTTTCTTTTATTAATGTGATATACCATGTTGATTGACTTATGGTTGTTGAACCACCCCTGCAGCCCAGGAGTAAGTCCCACTTGATGGTGGTGAATAATTGTTTTAATGTATTGTTGGATTTGGTTTGCTTTCTTACCTTGTTAAGAATTTTTGCATCCGTTTTCATCAGGGAGATTGGTCTGTGATTCTCTTTTTTAGTGGAGTCTTTGTTTAGTTTTGGAAACAAGGTAGTGCTGGCTTTTTAAAACGAGTTTGGAAGTTTTCCTTTTATATTTTTTTGGAAGCTTCAAGATGATAGGTATTAACTCTTCCTTGAATGTTTGGTAGAATTCATCCGGGAAGCCATCTGGCCCTGGACTCTTTTTTTTGTTGTTGTTGGGAGAATTTTGATTACTGATTGAATTTCTTTAATGATTATGGATCTGTTCAAATTTACTTCTTCATATTTCAGTTTTGGTAGCTTATGTTTTTCTTTCTCTCTGTTTTGGGGGGAGTGCTTTTTCATGTACAATCTTGATGTGCTGCACTCCCCTGCTTTCTCTTTCTCCCTCTGTCCTCTCTTTGCAAAAATGGCTCCTTACCCTCTGTGGCGCCATGGCTTTTCTCTCACCTTTCCACACCATGTACCTGCCAAGTTCTCTGGTTCCAATTATGCAGATTGTAGTATTCATCCTCAGATCAATTTCCTAGGTGTTCAAAATGGTTTGATGCTAATCTAGCTCTTTCAAGGATGAGAGAAGCTTAGAGTTCCCATACTACTATGGCGTTTTTAATTCCTGTCTACTCACTGAATGGTTTTTTTTTTTTTTATTGTGTTCTCATCTCTAAAGTCAGGTTCCTGTGGAAAAATACAGAAATATTTTTATTTAACTTAATTTTTAATTTTTTTCAATTATTTGAACTTGAGAAGCACCCTCTCAATCCATTTTCCTGTGTTCCCCCCATCTGTTTTCTGTATCTGCAAGCCTTTTAAACAAATATATACATCTATTGTTTTTTTTACATTCCACATATATCTAATTCAGTATTTGTCAGTATTTGTCTATCTTTGTCTGACATTTCACTTAGCATAATGCTTTCAAGGTCTATCTGTGTAATTGCAAATGGCTAGATTTCCTGTTTTATGGCAGAATAATATTCCATTGTATACATGTGCCCCAGCTTATCCATTCATCCATTAATGGACACTTAGGTTGTTTCCATATCTTGGTTATTGAAACAATGCTATAGTGAACATAGGGGTGCAGATATCTTTTGTTTTCTTCAAATAGATACCCAGGAGTTGAATTTCTGGATCTTATGGTAGCTCTAGTTTTAACTTTTGAGGAACCTCCATAGTGTTTTCCATTGTGGCTACACTAATTTAATTCCCAACAACAGTACACTAGAGTTCCTTTCTTACACACCCTCACCAACACTTGTTAATTCTTGTCCCTTTTTTTTTTTTGTCATGACTGAGGTTTTATTTTATGTCTATGCTTCTTCCAAACTACATTAACAGTTTGAGCTACAAAATGACCTTTGATTTTCAGCCGGTTCTACAGCAATTTGGTGCCTCGTTTGGGGAGAAGGCATCTATTAAGACACATTCAACATCTAGACCATCCTGGAAGCAAGGGTGGGAGCTGGGGCTGGAGAGTAGGGGTGGAGGGTAGGGGACACAATAGGCTTTTGTGACATCAAATGTCACAATGTCCAAAAATTTATTATATCTTCAGAGCCTATTGACTTTGATAGGTTTACTTCTATTTATTTATTTTTATTTTTATTTTTATTTTTTGTAAATAGTTTATTGTCAAATTGGTTTCCATATAACACCCAGTGCTGTTCCCCACAAGTGCCCTCCTCTAACACCACCACCTCTTTTCTCCCCTCTCCTTCCCCTTCAATCCTCAGTTCATTTTCTGTATTTAATAGTCTCTTAAGTTTTGCGTCCCTCTCTCTCTCCAACTCTTTCCCTCTTCCTCTCCCCGTGGTCCTCCATTAGGTTTCTCCTGTTTTCCTGTTAGACCTATGAGTACAAACATATGGTATCTGTCCTTCTCCACCTGACTTATTTCACTTCGCATGACACCCTCAAGGTCCATCCACTTTCCTACAAATGGC
>NC_043704.1:124235222-124236920 GCF_006229205.1 Suricata suricatta | reverse complement strand
CCTGGGTTACAGGGCTGGTTCAATATTTGCAAATCCATCAGTGTGATCCATCACATTAACAAAAGAAAGGATAAAAAGCATATGATCCTGTCGATAGATGCAGAAAAAGCATTTGACTAAATACAGCACCCTTTCTTAATAAAAATCCTTGAGAAAGTCAGAATAGAAGGAACTTAACCAAAACATTTTAAAGCAGTTTATGAAAAGCCCACAGCTAATATCATCCTCAATGGGGAAAAACTGAGAGATTTCCCCCTGAGATCAGGAACATGACAGGGGTGTCCACTCTCACTACTGTTGTTTAACATAGTGCTGGAAGTCCCAGCATCAGCAATCAGACAACAAAAGGAAATAAAAGGCATCAGAATTGGCAAAGAAGTAGTCAAACTTTCACTTTTCGCAAATGACATGATACTCTACATGGAAAACCCAGAAGACTCCACCAGAAGCCTTCTAGTACTGATCCATGAATTCAGTAAAGTTGCAGGGTACAAAATCAATGTACAGAAATCAGTTGCATTCCTATACACCAATAATGAAGCAGCAGAAACAGAAATCAAGAAACTGATCCCATTCATGATTGCACAAAAAAACATAAAAAGCTAGGAGTACACCTTATCAAGGATGTAAAAGACCTATATGATTAAAACTATAGAAAACTTATGAAAGAGATTGAAGAAGACACCAAGAAATGGAAAAACATTCCATGCTCATGGATTAGAAGAATAAACATTGTGAAAATGTCATTACTGAAAGTAATCTACACATTCAATGCAATCTCAACCAAAATGGCATTAGCATTCTTCTCAAAGCTAGAACAAACTATTCTAAAATTTGTATGGAACCACAAAAGACCCTGAATAGCCAAAGTGATATTGATGAAGAAAACCAAAAGGGGAGGCA
This sequence comes from Suricata suricatta, assembly GCF_006229205.1. Taxonomy (NCBI): domain Eukaryota; kingdom Metazoa; phylum Chordata; class Mammalia; order Carnivora; family Herpestidae; genus Suricata; species Suricata suricatta. Next base: position 124,236,017 of record NC_043704.1, on the reverse strand, counting down.
TCACAATCCCAGACTTTAGCCTCTACTACAAAGCTGTCATCATCAAGACAGTATGGTATTGGCACAAAAACAGACACAGAGACCAATGGAATAGAATAGAGAACCCAGAACTGGGCCCACAAATGTACGGCCGATTAATTTTTGACAAAGCAGGAAAGAGTATCCGATGGAAAAAAGACTGCCTCTTTAGCAGGTGGTGCTGGGAGAACTGGACAGCAACATGCAGAAGAATGAAACTAGACCACTTTCTTACCCCATACACAAAAATGAACTCAAAATGGCTGAAGGACCTGAAAGTGAGACAGGAAACCATCAAAACCCTCGAGGAAAAAGTAGGAAACAACCTCCTTGACCTCAACCGCAGCAATTTCTTCTTGACACATCCCCAAAGGCAAGGGAAATGAAATCAAAAGTGAAGTACTGGGACTTCATCAAGAAAAAAAGCTTCTGCACTGCAAAGGAAACAATCAAGAAAACTAATAGGCAACCGACAGAATGGGAAAAGATAGTTGCAAATGACATATCAGATAAAGGGCTAGTATCTAAAATCTACAAGGAACTCACCAAACTCCACACCCAAAAAACAAATAACCCTATGAAGAAATGGACAGAAGACATAAACAGACACTTCTCCAAAGATGACATCCAGATGGCCTACATGAAATGATGCTCAACATCACTTATTATCAGGGAAACACAAATCAAAACCTCACTGAGATACCACCTCACGCCAGTCAGAGTGGCTAAAATGAATAAAGCAAGAGACTACTGATGCTGGCGAGAGTGTGGAGAGAC
>NC_043704.1:124210071-124235122 GCF_006229205.1 Suricata suricatta | reverse complement strand
CATGCTTTCTATCTCTTCCTATTTGAATTTTGGCAGTGCATGTGCATTTAGGAATTTGTTCATTTCTTCTAGGCTGTCCAGTTGGCATGTAATTTTTCATAGTAATCTCTGATGATTGCTTGTATTTCTAAGGTATTGGTTGTAATAGATCCTTTTTTATTCTTGATTTTGTCTATCTGGGTGGTCTCCCTTTTCTTTCTGAGGAGCCTGGCTAGAGGTTTATCAATTTTGTTTATTTTTTCAAAGAACCAACTCTTGGTTTCATTGATCTGCTTGACTGTTCTTTTGGATTCTATATTGTTTATTTCTGCCCTGATCTTTATTTTTTGTTTTCTTCTGCTGGGTTTTGGGGTGCTCTTGCTGCTTCCCTTCTAGTTCCAGTAGGTGCTCTGTTAGGTTTTGAATTTGCTCTTTTTGTAGTTTGTTGAGATTGGCCTGGATTGCAATATACTTTCCTCTTAGGACTGCCTTTGGTGCATCCCAGAGAATTTGGATTGTTGTATTTTTGTTTTCATTTGTTTCCATATATTTTTTAATTCTCTAATTGCCTGATTGGCCCAATCATTCTTTAGTAGGGTGGTTTTTAACCTCCACATTTTTGGAGGTTTTCCATACTTTTTCCTGTGGTTCATTTCAAGTTTCATAGCACTGTGATCTGAAAGTGTGCATGGTATGCTCTCTATTCGTTTATACTTATGGAGGGCTGCTTTATGCCCCAGTATGTGATCTGTCTTGGAGAATTGCCATGTGCACTTGAGAAGAAGGTGAATTTCCTAACTTCAGGATGCAGAGTTCAAAATATATCTATCAATTCCATGTGTTTCAATGGTGTTCAAGTCCATTGCTTCTTTATTGATTTTCTATCTGGTTGATCTATCCATTGCTGTCAGTGGAGTATTAAAGTCTCCTGCAATTAGCACATTTTTGTCAATAAGATTGTTTCTTTCTGTGATTAATTGTTTTATGTATTTGGGTGCTCCCAAATTTGGCACATAGATATTTATAATTGTTAGCTCTTCCTCATGGAGAGATCCTGTAATTATTATATAATGTCCTTCTTCATCTCTTGTTTCTGCATTTACTTTAAAGTCCAGTTTGTCTGATATAAGTATGGCTACTCCAGATTTCTTTTGGCTTCCAGTTGCATGATAGATATTTCTCCATCCCTTTACTTTCAACCTGAAGCTGTCTTCTGGTAGAAAATGAGTCTCTTGTAGACAGCAAATAGATGGGTTTTGGTTTTTTTATCCATTCTGCTACCCTGTGTTGTTTTGTTGGAGCATTCAGTCCATTTACATTCAGTGTTATTATTGAAAAATGTGGGTTTAGAGTCATTGTGTTCTCCATAAAATTCATGTTTATAGTGGTGTTCATGGCACCTTGTATTCTTTGCAACATTTCCTTCTTAGTGTTCCTCTTAGGATTTCCTGTAGGGCTGGTTTGGTAGTCATGAATTCTCTCAATTTTTCTTTATTTGGGAACACCTTTATCTCTCCTTTTTTGAATGACAGGCTTGCTGGATAAGGATTCTTGGCTGCATGTTTTTCTGTTCATCACATTGAAGATTTCCTGCCATTCCTTCCTGGCCTGCCAAATTTCATTAGATAGGTCTGTAACCACTCTGATAGGTTTCCCTTTGTACGTGAGGGCCCATTTATCCCTAGCTGCTTTCAGACGAGATCTGGTGCATTCAGGGTGGTATGGCCTTAGACCCTAGCTGCTTTCAGAATTCTCTCTTTATCTTTATATTTTGCCAGTTTCACTATGATATGTCGTGCCAAAGGCCGATTCAAATTACGTCTTAAGGGGGTTCTTTGTGCCTCTTGAATTTGAATGTCTATTTCTTTTTCCAAATTTGGGAAATTCTCAGTTATAATTTGGTCTAGTATCCCTTCAGGACCTTTTTCTCTGTCTTCCTCTTTAGGAATTCCTATGATACGGATGTTGTTTGTTTGATTGTATCACTCATGTCTCGATTCTCCTTTCTTGCTCCTGGATCAATTTATCTTTTTTTCAGCTTTCTCTTTTGCTATAACTGTGTCTTCTAATTCACCTATTCTTCTCTCTGCCTCTTCATTCCTTGCTGTGGCTGCCTTCATTTTATTATTCACCTCATTTATAGCCTTTTTTTTTTTTTAACTCATCACACCTATTTTCAAAGTGCTAGTCATTGTCTCAGTTGCTTCTTTGATGCTTTTTCCAACCCCAGTGATTAATTTTATGACAGGTTTTTAGAATTCTTGATCAGGTATGTTGTCTAGATCTGCCTTTAGCAGTTCTGTGGCTGTGACTTCTTCCTGGTGGTTCTTCAGGGGAGAGTTCCTTCGTTTTGTCATTTCTTCTAGTTTTCTATCTCTTGTCAGCTTTAAAAAGCTCATTGTGCACTGTGCACCTGTTAATATTTCTCTGTTAAAGGAGGCTTATTGACTGTCCAGGGCCTGTCGTTTCAGGAAATATTCTCTTAATGGTGTCTCTCGGGTTCTCTTGTTGTGCCTGTGAATATTTTATTTCCCTACTCAGCGATATTTGGGACTTGCTGTCATGCACATTTGGCTTGTTTCTTGGGGTAGCCCTAAGAAGGAAAACAGACAGACAAACACAGAGGGAACAGAAACACACATCGCACAGACAAATCAAACAAACACACAAATTAAAAGGAGGAAGGAAAGAAAGAAAATGGAGAGGAAAAGAACGAAAATAAGAGAAGAAAAAAAAATAAGGGGGGTCAGAGACAACACAGGACAATGGACAGTTTAAAAGTGTATGACCAGTTGAGGGGAGAGATAAGGATGAGGTACAGGAGAATATATCTGGATTGCAAGAAAGAAAAAAAAAGGGAGAAAGGAGAAAGGAAAATAAGGAGCAAAAATTTAAAAAAACTTAATTAAGAAAGGTAATAATAATAAAAAAGTACAAAAAAAAAAGGAAAAAAGAAGAAGAAAAAAGCAGCAGCTCCCCCTTGAGGATAGGCATGGTTTGGTGTAGTAGGTCTCGGGGGCTGCTCTCAGAGGCTCCGCTTTGGTGGCTGAGGAGAGTAGAGTGGTGGCACCCCAAGCTCCTCTGGAACTAAGTACTGTAGGCCACTCTAATGAGTCCAATCTCCTTGTGCCGCAGCTGAGCCAAGTTGTATTTTCCAAGCCTGCCTCGGTTCAAATTCCTACTCCATGCGCTTTTATTCTACCACAGATGAGATGTACTTGCTTTGGCAGCTGGCTTCTTAAGGGGAGGGAGCAGTTTCTCTAGGCGCTGGCAGGGACTTATGCTGCTGTTGCCGGAGGCGAGGTGCACACCCTCACAGTCCACCACCGACTCCCAGCCCCCACCAGGATAGCAATTGCATAGGGGGAGGGATCAGTTTTTCTTGACTCAGGCCTGGATTTGCGCTGTCGGTGTCTGAGGCAAGGTGTGCTGCCTGAGGCGAGGTGTGCTGCCTGAGGCGAGGTGTGCTGCCTGAGGCGAGGTGTGCTGCCTGAGGCGAGGTGTGCTGCCTGAGGTGAGGTGTGCAACAGGAGGTGAAGTGCACGCCCTCATAGACACCACTGGGGACTCCCAGCCCCCAGCCGGGATAGCAGTTGCTTAGGGGGAGGGAGCAGTTTCTCTTGGCACTGGCTGGGATTCATGCTGCTGCTGCCCGAGGTGTCGGGCGCTGCCGGAAATGAGCTGCGTGCTCCTGCAGCCAAAGAGTGAATCGCAGCCTCCACCGCTGCCAACTCCCTGCTGGGATCACGAAGGGGTAGGGGCTCTTTTTTCCCTGTTGGGACCTGGGATTTGGGATTCGTGCGGCCAATGCTGGAGGCGAGATGCGCTGTGGAAATGAGGTGCGTGCTCCCACTCCCGCAGCCGAGGTCAAAGTGAACGCCCCTGGCACTGCCGCCGTGGCCGCCTACTCTCTGCTGGGATGGTGCAAGGGTGGAAGCTGTTCTTTCCCCTGTGCCACCCGGGTTCGGGATTTGGGCTACCCAGCAGTTATGTATGGAGTGAGAGTTTCTCTCTCCAAGCGCAGTTAAACGTTCTTTATTTCTTCCCCAGAGACAGTGCTATGAGCCTGTTCAGTTTCTCTTTCTCTTCCTTTTTGTCTGTGAGGGGCTCCACGCGCTTGCCCTGTGTTGGGCTGGGGCTCCCACCTCCCCTGCCCTTTCTGGGCTGGCCCGTTTTCCAGTCTCCCCAGTTCGCACTCACTCACTCAGACATCTTTGAGGTTGTCTTCTTTCTGGAGTCTGTATTTTCTCCTTCCGCTCTTGCAGATGAGAGTAATGTCCTTCTCAGTTTGATAGATGGGGCAGACGAAGTTTACAGAGCTCCCTTCCTCTCTGCCATCTTGGCTCCTCCCCCAATTCTTGTCTTTTTGATAATACCCATTCTAGTAGGAGTAAAGTGACCTCTCCTTGTGGTTTTGATTTGCATGTCTGTGATGAACAGTGAAGTTGAGCATTTTTTGTACCTGTTGGCCATCTATCTGTATGTCTTCTTTAGAAAAATGTCTAATCAGAATTTCCCATAAAAATCAATCAATCAATAAATATTTTTTGAGAAAGAACAAGTGGGGCAGGGGCAGCGAGAGGGAGACAGAGGATCCAAAGCAGGCTCTGTTCTGAGAACAGTAGTATATAAAGGTTCTCTGCTTTTATATTTCTCCATTCCTTTTCATGTTGTTATCATAGATTATACTTTTATATATTGTGTATCCAGATTTATATTTGTTTTGTGCATTGGCCTTTTAAATACCTTGGGAAAAAGAAAGGTGTTACAAATCAAACCAAAGTACCATAATAACACTGTCTTTTATGTTTACTTAGTAAATTACATTTACTAGTATTTATTTTGTCTCATGACACCAGGGTACTTACTGTGGTCCTTTGATTTCAGGCTGAAGGCCCTGTAGCATTTCTTGTATGTGTACTGTAAACAACCGTCGGCTTTTGTTTGGAAATGTCTTACTCTTTCCTTTATTCTTGAAGGATAGTTTTTCTGGATATATTTGACTGTTTTCTTTTTCATTTTGAGACTATAAATATCCCACTGGACTCTGACTTCTTTTTTTAAAAGTTTATTTATTTTTGAGAGAGAGAGAGCACAAGAGGGTGAGCAAGCACATCAGGGAAGGGGCAGAGAGAGGGAGAGAGATAATCCCATGTAGGCCCTGCACTGTCAGCATAGAGCCCTCAAACTCATGAACTATGAGATCATGATCTGAGCCTAAATCAAGAGTTGAATGCTTAGCTGACTGAGCCACCTAGGCACTGCAGAACTCTGATTTCTGATGAGAGGTCAGCTGTTAATTTCATTGAGGATCTCTTGTATGTGACAAATTGCTTCCTCTAGTTGCTCTCAAATTCCTCTCCTTGTGTTTAGGTTTCAGCACTTTGAGTATAATGTGAGTTTGGTGTGGATCTGAGTTAATCCAATCTGCATGGAAATTCAGTGAGATTTTTGGATGTATATATTCACATCTTACATCAAATCTGGGTAGTTTTCAGCCATTATTTCTTGAAATACTTTGTCTGCCTCTTCTTCTGAGATTAATGTGTAAGTTGGTACATGTGATGTATCATTACAGGTTCCTCAGGCTGTTTATTTTTCTTCATCATTTTCTTAGCTGCTCCTTAGACTGAATAGTTTCAGTGTCTTGTCTTCCAGTTCTCTGAATGTTTCTTTTGCTTGTTGAAGTCTGCTGTGAACCCTTCTAGTAAGCTTTTCATTTCAGTTCTTGTCCTTTTCAGCTTTAGAATTTCTGCTTGGTTTATTTTTATTTCTCTCTCTCTCTCTCTCTCTCTCTCTCTCTCTCTCTTTTTCTTAAGTTTTAAGTTTTTTATTTATTTTTGAGAGCGCAAACAGGGAAAGGTCAGAGAGAGAGGGAGACACAAAATCTGAAGCAGGCTCCAGGCTCCGAGCTAGCTGTCAGCACAGTGCCTGACAATGGGACTCGAACCCACAAACTGTGAGATCATGACCTGAGCTGAAGCCTGACACTTAACTGACTGAGCCATCCAGGTGCCCCATTATGTCTGTCTCTTTATTGGCATATTCATTTTGTCAGTGTTTTGCTGATTTCCTTTTTTCCCCTCCTCATGATTTCCTTTAGCCAGTTGACCATTTCAGACTACATCTTTGACAGTTTTGATGTTTGAGCTTCCTCAGCGATGATCTTTTTTTCCTGTCAATGGCCCATAGTAGCCTGTTTGTGTGTTTTGTAATTTCTTTGTTGAGTACTAGAAATTATGTGTATTTCTGGTAGTGTGGGAAATCTAATTCACTCATCAGACATTACAGAGTTTTGCTTCTTGGAGGCTGAATCTATCCATTTTGACTTTCTGAGCTATTTTTGCAAAATATGTTCCATGTTTAGTGTGGTCACTGAAGTTCTGGCAGTCAGTCAGTGACCTGACAAAGATTTCCTTAAACGTCTGGCTCCCGGAAGAGAAACTGTCTCTTTACATCCCATCTCAGGCAGGAACCTGCTTGAATCTGTCAGGGTTCAAACAGTTGCCAGTCTCTGTGCTGGTCCCATATTGATCAAAAGCCATGATCGGTGATGAGTACACATAACCCCGATATTTGTAGGTGCTTATTGTTTGCTCTGACACCAGCTGGCTGCACTAGGAACATGGGCTGCCAGTCCCCCGGCTGCCTGCCGCAGGGTGGGGGCGGGGGGAGGAGGTTTCCACTAGACTCCAGGGTCTTAAATAGTTGATTCAGACAGTTCCTGCTAGCTCAATAGTGGGTTAGAGGCATGGATTCTTAAAGCTTCTTGTTCCAGCACCTTCTATGATGTCACTCTCTTTTATGTTACCCATATATTTTTAGTATACCTTTCTAATTGCTCTTTTTAAAAAGACTGTGTTGAATTATTGGGTGTTTGCTCTAAGGGTTACAACAGGTATCTTAACTGATCACAGTCTACTTCAAATTAAAACTGAATTCGGGTAAAATGTAGGATCTTTGATTTGATATAGTTCCATTTTCTTCCTCTTTGTTTCCTTATTGTTAAATGATTTGCAAGCCTAACAGCAAAGTGTTGAAGTTATGGGTTTATATAATCTTATCTTTTAAAGTATTAAGACAAAACTATATTTATATAGCATTATATATTTAATCACATATTTAACATTTTTAACGATGTTACTTGCTTTGGATTTTAATTACTTTCTGGTATTATGTTCTTTCACCATGAAGGACATTGGCCAGTGTGGTCATGGTCGCAGCCTGAGTTACGAATGCCACTGTTCTTAGCTCAAGTTTAGCAGTTTTTTTTTTATTTTTTAAAATCAATAAACACTTCTTAATTTGTTAATATTTGGTTGGATTCCTAAGCGTTCAAAGATTGTTTTTGATAATTCTTATCGGTTTTATAGTTGTTGTTTTGGAGGAGAGTCTTCTAAACTCTTCACTCTGTCATAGCTGGGAGGTCACTCAAGTACATTGATATTTTTTGCACAATATAGACAACTTTTTCAACTTTTTTTATTCTTGTAAAATACACTTGAGATTTACCAATTTAACCATTTTTAAGTGTACATTCAGTGGTAGTAAATACATTTGTAATGTTGTGCAACCATCACCAGTATTAGTCTGGCTAACTCTTTTCATCTTAAAAAACTAGAATTCTAGGGGTGCCTGGCTGGCTCAGTTGGAACAGCATGTGATTCTTGATCTTGGGGTTGTGAGTTCGAGCCCCACATTGGGTGTAGAGATTACTAAAAATGAACAAACACAAAAATCCAAACTGAAACTTTATTCCCATTAAACAGTTTCCCCTATTACTCCCTCCCCCAAGTCCCTGGCAATCAGCTTTCTACATTGTCAGTATGATTTTGATCAAGTACCTTATATAAGTGAAATCATACTGTATTTGTTAGTGTTTTTGTGAATGTCTTATTTCTTTTAGCATAATGTCCTCAATATTTATTCACATTGTAGCATGTACAAGTTTTTTCTTAAAAATTTTTTTTTAAACGTTTATTTGTTTTTGAGAGATGAGAGACAGAACGTGAGCAGGGGAGGGACAGAGAGAGAGGGAGCCACAGAATTTGAAGCAGGCTCTAGGCTCCGAGCTGTCAACACAGAGCCTGATGCGGGGCTCGAACCCACGAACCGTGAGATTGTGACCTGAGCGGAAGTCAGCAGCTTCACCTACTGCAAGTTTTTTTTAAGGCTAAATAATATTCCATTGTATGTACATATCACATTTTGTTTATTCATTCATCCATTGATAGGCAGTGGGTTGCTTCTGTATTTGTTATCGTGAGTAATGCTGTTTTGAATGTGGGTATACAAATAACTCTGAGGGACGCTTCGGTAGCTCAGTCAGTTAAGCGTCTGACTCTGTTTCCCTTCAGGTCATGATCTCTGTGCTGACTGTGGAGCTTGCTTGAGATTCTCTCCCTCTGCTTCTGCCTCTTCCCTGCTCCTGCGTATGCTCTCTCTCTCTCTCTCAAAATAAAATTTGCTTATTACACTGGCTTAAGTGAGGGAATAAAATCTAAAACAACACAACTATCTTTTTGAGACCCTGTTTACATTCTTTTTGGTATGTTGCTAGAAGTGGAATTTCTGGGTTGCATGGTAATTTTTAAATTTGTGAGGAACTTCTGTGCTGTTGTCCACAGTGGCTGCACCATTTTACATTCCCACCAGCAGTTTGCAAAGGTTCCAATTTCTCCAAATCCTTGCCAATATTACTTGTTTTCTGTTTGATAGCAGCCATCCCATTGTTTCTGTTGTGAACCTCATTCTAGTTATGATTGGTATTTTCCTAATGATTAGGGATATTGAGCTGGAGGGACAGGGGCTTGCAACAATGGGGCAGGGAGGTTCAACCACAATGGCCACCTTCCTTTCTAACTACATCTCTGTAATCAGAACCATCAGTGGGAAATCCATGATATTTGGAGGACAGAGTACTTTTTGTCTACCTGGGCACCTTTTGAAATCTCTGTGTAAGCTGCTCCAGGAATATATTTAGGGCTGTGGGTAGGGGACAGAGGATGAGTAGCTGTTGTACTATGAACTAAAATTGACCAAAATTAATTGTAGTTTATTCTCCAAAGTTTCCTCTGGGAGTCGGAAGCCTTCAATTGACTCTAGAGTTTCAAAACATTTTTTCAGACAGATAATGTCAGTGCAGGTGTTGTCTAAGGGAAGACAGATTCCTGGTGCCCCCTGCTCTGCCACCTTCCCAGAAATCTCTCTCTTGGTGGCTTTTTGTGCTGTTCTCAACTATTTCCTATGATTTATAGAAACTGGGTTCAGAGCCAAGATGTGGCTAACAGTGGACATGCTTCTCTTATGCTGATGGATCCAAGGGGAAGGAATAAAGTTGGGAGTTGGGCAAGGAGTCATTGGACTATGATCTTGCTTGGGTCCTCCAGCCCCCATTCCTTTCTTTCTCAGGAGGTGGCTTGAGGCTTGGCCTTTTACATACCTTTGTGCCCATGGAGCCTTTCTGGCTCCTGCTACCTACCTCCCTTTCTCCATATCCCCTGTCTAGAGGTGGGCAGACATTGAGACTCAGTAAAGTAGCACCTGCTGCTTAGCCTTGCATTGTAACTGCTGGATACCCTCTGTGACGGGTGTGAAGGGACTCCAAATAGAGGTCATGGCTCCCGGGTAAGTGTTGGCTCTATATATTCTGCCTAAGGCTTTCATTCATTTTTTCAGCCAGCTTTGTGAGGATAGGGATGCTGGGCTTGAGGTGTGTTTGGAGCTGGGGTGAAATGGATGGGAGTCACTCTGAGCTCATGTCCTGATGGAGCTTTCAGGAAACTACCATCAGGGAGGATAAAGAGGGTATTTGCCCCAGAAATTAATATGCCAATAATCCCACCTGTTTTGTGCAGAAATTGCACATATATAATTCTGGAAGAAACTGTACTGATTAGGTTTCTTGCCTCCAGGATAGAATTTCTGTGACTAAAAGCCAAATGTAATTTTATTATTGCCTTTATTTTTCTGCAGGTAGTGCAGTGAATACCTCTGTAACTAGATGTCTTGCCTTTCTCTTTTGGCAGAGGAACGTCATGGCATCTGGAGTCGTCCCTCAGATTTCTCTGATCATGGGCCCATGTGCTGGTGGGGCTGTGTATTCCCCAGCTCTAACAGACTTTACTTTCATGGTAAAGGTAAGAAGGAAAGGCCTGTTTGTCCTGCCCTTTGAGAGTGGCTCAGTAACTCACCTGCAGTAAAAAGAATCCCTGACCTAGATCTCGGTTATCTGCATTGTCACTGGCTTTCAGCATGGTAATGATAAGATGTTAGTGGAGAGAAGGTTTTGGCTTGAAATGTAGCTTCTGGGGCTTACGTGGCAGAATGTGTTTGTGTACTTCATTGGCGGGTGATTTTACTTGTTGATTCGAATTGCAAATTATTTTCAAGTAATCAAAGGATTCTATCTGCCAGACAGATGATTGTTTACGGAATTTTTTAAGAAGTTTCTCACAGTAGGCTTTCCTGTAATCTGTTGGGAAGTTGTTTCTGATGTCCCACCTTTTATTTCTTTAGCTTTTTGCCATTTCATTATATATTGTTTATAATGGTAATGGTAAATCTGATTTCTAACTTCATTTTGAGAGGTGGATATCTTTAGTATAATTTTTTTAAATGTTTTTTTTTTGATACAGAGAGACAGAGCATGAGAGGGGGAGGGGCAGAGAGAGGAGACACAGAACCGGAAGCAGGCTCCAGGCTCTGAGCTAGCTGTCAGCACAGAGCCTGATGCAGGGCTGAACCCACGAACATGAGATCTGACCTGAGCCGAAGTCGGAGGCTTAACCGACTGAGCCACCCAGGCGCCCCTCTTTAGTATAATTTTGATGGAATGATACTTCTTTAAAAAAATTTTTTTAATGTTTGTTTATTTTTGTGAGAGAGAGAGACAGAGTGTGATGGGGAGGGACAGAGGGAGAGGGAGACATAGAATGCCAAGTAGGCTCCATGCTTTGAGCTGTCTACACAGAGCTGGATACGGGGCTCAAATGCACAAACTGTGAGATCATGACCTGCATCAAAGTCAGACGCTTAACTGACTGAGCCACCCAGGAGCCCCTGATATTTCTAATTTTAAATCAGGCCTACTTGCATTTATACATGGGTAGTTACTTGAACTTGATAACTCTTTTAAAAAAATTAGTTTTTCTTTATGAAATATACTTAACAATAATAAGGAATAAATTCAAAGACCGATTTGGAGTCGGATGGAGAGAAAAGCTAGTCCTCAAGTGTGAGGAGAACAGTATAAATAGAGGGAATGTAAATAAGGAACACTTTTTTTTCCCTCAAGGGTAGTTTGGCAATAGGAATTGATAAGTTTCGAAACTTTGATCCAGATATTATGTTTTTTGTGACAGGTTGAAAGCAATCTATGTTCAACAGGGGTGGGTTTTAAAAATGAGGATGACCACTTCTCTTCCTCAACAAAGCAGAATTCTCTATACTTTGCCAATTGATTCAATATATTCAGCCCCTTCTCCCTGCCAGGAACGAAGGTGTCCATTCCTTTGGCTCAAGCCATTCTCTCCCTGTCTCCCTACATTCATGCACAGTGTGTAATAGGACTCCTCACACCGTTTCAGGAGCCTTCTATTGTAGACTTCTCCTGTTTGTTCTCTTTTATCTATTGCTTTCAGTCTCTCCCCTGGTACTGGATCCTCCCATCCGAACTAACCCATGTTCAGCTATTTCTTATCTTCAAAACAAACACAGAAGTCCTCCCCTAGTCTGTGTGGCTATTGACCTATCCCCGTCTTCCCACTCTCCTTAACACATTCCAATTTGGCTCTGTCCCCTCACTCCACTAAACTTGGTTTTTAAAGGTCATCAGTGATATCTGTGTCACTATAAATGATCTTTAACATGCATTTTCCTCCGTGTGTTAGCAACATTCTTTCCCTTTGCCTCTACTCTGTTGTCTCTGGCCTCCCCTCTCCTCTCTCTGGCCTTCTTGGTGTCCGTTGGCATCTCATGCTATTCCACTCACTGTAGATGCTGGGGTTCATTCTACGTGGCTTTCTCTCTCTTTCTTTGTAGTTATTTTTCACCTTGACTGAGAGATGATTGACATATAACATTGTATAGCTTTAAGGTGTATGATGTGTTGATTTGATAAACTTACATATTGCATAAATAATTACCATTGTAGTGTTACTTAGCTAACACCTCCATCACCTCAAATAATTACAATTTCTTTTCTGTGGTGAGAACATTTAAGATCTACTCTCCTAGCAATTAGCAAGTGTGTAATACAGTATTAACAGTAAGAATCACTCTGCTATACATGAGATCTCCAGACTTACACGTAACTGGAGTAGCTTTCACCAGCACCTCCCTCCCCATTCCCCAGTCACCAGCTCTTGGTAACCACCATTCTGTTTCTAGAAATCCAGCTTTTTTTGCTTTATTTAAAAAAAAATATTTATTTGTTTGTTTTTGTTTATTTAGAGAAAGGGCACACACTTGAGTGAGCAGGGGAGGGACAGAGGGAGGAAAACGAGAGAGCTCCCCAAGCAGGCTTGTCGCTGTCAGTGCAGAGCCCAATGTGGGGCTCTATCTCACCATGAGATCATGACCTGAGCCCAAATCAATAGTCAGACACTTAGCCAACTGAGTCATCCAGGCACCCTAGGAGTTCAGCTTTTTAGATTCCACACATAGGTGAGATCATACATTAACTTTCTCTTTCTGATTTTATTTCACTTAGCACATGCATTTATACATGGGTAATAAAATAATAAGCCATGAGTGAAATGCTCTCAGGGTCCATCTGTGTTGTCACAGATTGGCGGGATTTCCTTTTTTCTCATAGCTGAATAATGTGTGTACCACATTTTCTTAATTTATCTGTTTTTGGACACTTAAGTTGTTTCTGTGTCTTGGCTTTTGTAGTAGTACTATAGTGAACATGGGGGTGCAAATATTGCTTTGAGATCCTTATTTCATTCCGTTTTTTTTTAATGTTTTATTTATTTTTGATACAGAGAGAGACAGAACATGAGGGGGGGAGGGGCAGAGAGAGAAGGAGACACAGAACCGGAAGCAGGCTCTAGGCTCTGAGCTGTGAGCACAGAGCCTGACGTGGGGCTCGAACCCAGGAACGTGAGATCTGACCTGAGCTGAAGTTGGAGGCTCACCCGACTGAGCCACCCAGGCGCCTTTCATTCCGTTTTTTCAAAAAATTTGAATTCCATGGGCACCTGGGTGGCTGAGTCAGTTAAGCATCCAACTCTTGATTTCTGCTCAGCTTATGATCTCACCATTGTGGGACTGAGCTCTGTGTTGGGGTTGTAAGAGCTGTATATAACTCAGTGTTCATCATGAGAAGTGTACTCTTAATCCCCTTCCCCTGTTTCACCCACCCACCTGCCTTCCTCTGATAACCATCTGTTCTGTACAATTAAGAGTCTGTTTTGTTGGTTTTTCTTTTTTTCCCTTTGTTTATTTGTTTTGTTTCTTAAATTCCACTTATGAGTAAAATCATATGGTATTTGTCTTTCTCTGATTTATTTCTCTTAGCCTTGTACTCTCTAGCTCTTGCAAATGGTAAGATTGCGTTCATTTTTGTGGCTGAATAATATTTCATTGTATGTAAGTATATACTTCTATCTTACATATGTATTATATATTATATAATATATAATATTATTATATATATATATATATATATATATATATATATATATATATAAAAGGTACAGGCATCTTCTTTATCCATTCATCAATCAGTGGAGACTTGGACTGCTTCCACAATTTGGCCGTTGTAATTTACACTGCAATAAACACAGGGGTCATGTATCCCTTTGAATTAGTGTTTTTGTATTCTTTGGTAGTACGATTACTGGATCGTGGGGTAGTTGTTTGAAAAAAACTTTTGAGGAACCTCTATACCATTTTCCACAGTAACTGCACCAGTTTGCATTCCCACCAACAATGAACAATGGGTTTCTTTTTCTCCCCAGCCTTTTAATGTAAGGTCTCATTGTAGTAATTTTGATTTGCATTTCCCTGATGATAAGTGACGTTGAGCATCTTTTCATGTGTCTGTTGGTTCTCTGGATGTAGTCTTTGGAGAAATATCAGTTCGTTTCTCCTGCCTATGTCTTGATTTGTATTATTTGTTTAGGGTGTTTAATTGTATCAGTTCTTTTTTATGCTGTGGATACTAACCCTTTATCAGATATGTCATTTGCAAATATCTTTCTCCGTTTAGTAGGTTGTCTTATAGTTTTGTTGATGGTTTCCATTGGATATATATCCAAAAGTTAAAATGTTGGATCATATAATAATTCTATTTTTGATTTTTTGATGGACCTCCCTACTGTTTTCCATAGTGGCTGTATCCATTTACATTCCACCAACAATGCACAAGGTTCCCTATTCTCCAAATTTTTGCCAACAGTTATTTCTTGTCTTTTCCATAATAGCCATTCTAACAGGTTGAGGTGATAAGTCTTTTTGGTTTTGATTTACATGTCTCTGATGATTAGTGATGTTGGGTATCTTTTCATATACTTGTTGACTATTTGTATGTCTTCTTTGGAAAAATGTCTGTTGAGATCTTCTGTTCATTAAAAAAATTTTTTTCTAGCTTTATTGATACAATTGTCATATAACACTAAGTTTAAAGTGTACAATATGAGAGCTTGACACATGCATATGTTGTGAAGTGTTTATACAATAAGGTTAGCTAACACATTCTTCACCTCACATAATTATCATTTTTGATTTTTTGTTATTGAGTTATATGTGTTCTTTAAATATTTTTTATATTAACCCCCTTCAGATAGATGGTTTGCAAATATTTTCTCCCATTCAGTAGGTGGCCTTTTCATTTTGTTGATGCTCTTTCGCTGTGCAGAAGCATTTTGGTTTGATGTCCTGCTTGTTAATTTTTGCTTCTGTTGTTTGTGCTTTTGGTGTTCTATCCATAAAATTGTCGTCAAGATCAGTATCAAGGAGCATTTTCCCTATGTTTTCTTCTAAAAGTTTTATGGTTTCAGGTCTTTAAGTCTTTAATCCATTCTGAGTTAATTTTTGTGAGCAGTCATATATATGGGTCTAATTACATTCTTCTGCCTGTAGTTCCCCAGTTTTCCCAGAATCATTTATTGAAGAGATGGTCTTTTCCTCATTGGATATTCTTGGCTCCCATGGAATTTGAGTTGACATTATATATGAGGGTTTACTTCTGGATTATTGATTCTGTTCTATTGGTCTGTATGTATGTTTTTAGTACCATACTGTTTTCATTCCTGTAGCTTTGTAGTATAGTTTGGAATCAGAAAGTATGGCATCTCTAGGGGTGCCTGGGTGGCTCAGTCGGTTAAGCATCTAACTTCAGCTCAGGTCATGATCTCATGGTCTGTGGGTTAGAGCCCCATGTTGGGCATTGTGCTGACAGCTCAGAGCCTGGACTCTGCTTTGGATTCTGTGTCTCCCTCTCTCTCTCTCTTCATCTCCTACTTACACACACACTCTCTCAAAAATAAAGATTAAAAAAAAAGTGTGGAACCTCCAGCTTTATTCTTTGTCAGGATTGCATTGACTGTTTGGGGTCTTGGGTTCTATACAGATTTTAGATTTTTTTTCCTGTCAAAAATGCCACTGGAATTTTCAAAGGAATAGCATTCAATCTATAGAGGGCTTTGGGTACAATGGACATTTTAATAGTATTCTTTTCCATGAACTGAGATCTTGTCCATTTATTTGTGTCCTCTTCAGTGTCTTTCATCAAGTCTTACAGTTTTCAGTGTTTAGATCTTTCACTTCCTTGGTTAAGTTTCTTTTTTTTGTTTATTCATTTTTTTTTGAGAGAGAAGAGAGAGCGAGCAAGTGAGCGCATGTTCACAAAAGCATGAGCAGGGGAAGGGCCAAGAGAGGGAGACATAGAATGTGAAGCAGGCTCCAGGCTCTGAGCTGTCAGCACACAGCCCGATGCAGGGCTTGAACCCACGAACTACAAGATCATGATCTGAGCTGAAGTCGGATGCTTAACCAACTGAGCCACCCAGGCACCCTGCTTAAACTTATTTCTAATATTTTGTTATGTTTGATGCTATTGTGAATGTGCTAGTTTTCTTTTCCAGATATTTTATTAGTGTATAGAAATGCTACTGGTTTCTGTATATTTTTTATGCTTTCTCAGTTATGTGTTGTTATCCTAAGCAGTCCCATCCTCTACTTGTAGAACTTTCTTTAATGTCTACATATTGGTACCATCAGCTTTTGTTTGTTCTCCATAACTGACTATCTAGTCTTAACCATTCTATATTTTAAGTATTTCATGTATTTAATGGGAGTGAAGTAAAAATGCTAACAGATTTTTTTTTAAAGGGCTAGACAGTTCATGAAAGAAGTGTAATGAAAGGCCAGCCCTGCCAGGTAATAAAATATAAAGTGAAAATAACTGTTGAATCAACTTGTAAGTAGGTAGACCAGAGGAACAGAACAGAATTGAGAAATAGATCTGAATATACTTGGATATTTAGCTTATGATGAAATGGATATTATTCTATTCAGGGTCACCCATGATGTCAATTTTTTGTATCAGAGACACCAAAGATTCCAGCATTACTAAACCCATTTGACATTTCTCAATCATCTTACTTGACCTTTTGGCATTGACCCAGCTAATCACACCTTCCTCTGAAACATCAAAGCACCATGATATTTTGGTTTTCTTCCTTTATCTCTTCTCATTCCCTTGGTGATCTTTTCTCATCTTAAGACTTTAAAAATCCATCTATATATTGACAATTCTCATATCTGTGTTTTCAGGATGCAATACTCCTGAATTCTAGAATTACACAGTCAGTTGCTTACCAGTGTTTCCATTTGGACTGTAGTGGTGTCTCAAACTTGATAGGATTTGGTCTCTAAGAAGCCCCTTCCAAAGTGTTCTCCAGCAGTCTTCCTCATCTCGGTAAGGGGCCTCCCAGTGGCTCAGGTAGAAGAACATTGCATTAACTCTCCCTTTTCCTGTCACATGCCCAGTTCAGTTCAAAACCATATTCTCTCTACTTTAGGATGTAATCTAAAATCAAGTTGCTGTGTACTTCTTACTGTTCACACTGCTGCTGTTTAGATTCAAGCACCCTGTCTGGATTATTGCAGAGTTCTTCTAACTGGTCTCCCTCATTCTTCTTTGCCTCCTTACCCACTTAATTTCTAACAATTTAAGCACTGTTAATTGTCTCATGCTCCAGGAGGTATGTAAAATATGTACAGTTCAGCAATTACTAAGTACAAATCCACTTAAATGACACTGAGACCAAGAAGTGGTCGCCAGAGTCCTGCTCCCATTACCTTTACTAATCACTGTTGCCTCCTTTCATCCTGTCCAAAATTATTTATTATCTCAACTTTTATGTTAATTATTTTTATTTGCTTTGATTTACAATTAAAAATTATTTTTAGTGTTGCCTATTTTGACCTTAATAGAAGGTGAAATCATAGGATAATCATTCTCTGGTTCATTCTTTTGTGTATGTCTGTGACTCATTGATTTTAAGATTTATCCATGTTCTTTGTAAATGTACTTCATTCATTTTAATAGCTCCATAGTATATTAACATATTCATCCATTCTACTACCATTTGTGTTTATTTAAAAAAATTTTTTTTAATTTTTTACCATTTGTGTTTACAGACTTCTCCCATTGCCATTGATGCTGATCTAAGTATTCCTGTATCTCAGTTTTAGGTTCTCAAGTAAGGGAACAGTTACATCATAGGATGTACATACCTTCAGCTTTTTTAGGTAATGTCTGACTGTTCACTGAAGAGCTTGTAGCAGTTTACATTTGTATTTGTAATGTGTGAGAATTTCACTTGTTCTACATCCTTGCCAGTGCCTGTATGCCAGTTTGCACGTGGTGTGATTTCTCATTGCATTTCCTTGACTAATGAGATTTAGCACCTTTTCAGTATTTCTTCTTTTGTGGCATGCCTGTTCATCTATTTTGCCCACTTAAATTTTTTAATTTTTGTTTTTGAGAGAGAGAGAGAGAGAGACCGAGTGCAAGCAGGGGAAGGCAAAGAGAGGGAGACACAGAATCTGAAGCAGGCTCCAGGCTCTGAGCTGTCAGCACAGAGCCTGACATGGGGCTAGAACTCATGAACCACAAGATCATGATCTAAGCTGAAGTTGGACGCTTAACTGACAGAGCCACCCAGGTGTCCCTCTTTTGCCCATTTTAAAAATTGTGTTTCGAAAAATGAATAATCGGTGAAGAAATGGGCAGAAGACCTGAATAGACACTTCTCCAAAGAGAACATTCCAGATGGCCAACAGGCACATGAAATGATGCTCTGCGTCAATCATCATAAGGGAAATTCAAATCAAAACCACACTGAGATACCACCTCACACCAGTCAGAGAATATGGATGCTGGCGAGGTTGTGGAGAAACGGGCACCCTCCTACACTGTTGGTGGGAATGTAAACTGGTGCAGCCACTCTGGAAAACAGTGTGAGGCTCCTCAAAAAACTATCCGTAGAACTCCCCTATGACCCAGCCATAGCACTGCTAGGGATTTACCCAAGGGATACAGAAGTGCTGATGCATAGGAGCACATGTACCTCAATGTTCATAATGGCACTTCCTCCAATAGCCAAATCATGGAAAGAGCCTAAATGTCCATCACTTGATGAATGGATCAAGAAGATGTGGTATATATATACAATGGAGTACAACATGGCAATGAGGAAGAATGAAATATGGCCATTTGTAGGAAAGTGGATTGACCTTGAGGGTGTCATGCTAAGCAAAATAAGTCAGGCGGAGAAGGACAGAAACCATATGTTTGTACTCATAGGTCTAACAGGAGAAACCTAACAGAGGACCCTAGGGATGGAGAGGGGGAAAGAGAGCTGGGGAGAGTGAGGGACACAAATCATGAGAGACTATTGAATACTGAAAACGAACT
Organism: Suricata suricatta; assembly: GCF_006229205.1. NCBI lineage: Eukaryota > Metazoa > Chordata > Mammalia > Carnivora > Herpestidae > Suricata > Suricata suricatta. Next base: position 124,216,209 of record NC_043704.1, on the reverse strand, counting down.
CTGGACTGAAGGGGGAGGGGGAGGAAGGGAAGGGGGTGATGGTCATGGTGGGGGGCACTTGTGGGGAGAAGTACTGGTGTTATATGGAAACCAATTTGAAAATAAAGTATTAAAAAATTAAAAAATAAAAATTGTGGGTTTTTTTTCTTTCTAATTTTTAGAAGTTCTTTGTAAGCTTTGGATATAAATTATTTATCAGTTGTATGTTGCACCTGTCTTCTCCATGCTGTGATTTGCAGTTTTCCTCCTCTTAATGCTACTTTTGAACATATTTTTTGAAAAATCTTTATTTTGAAACTCATATGTGCAGAATTCTTAACCATTTGTGTGTGTTTAAAGTGAGAGCGTGTGAGTGGGGGAGGGGCACAGGAAGAGGGTAAGAGAGGATCTTAAGCAGGCTCCATGCCCATCATAAAGCCTGATGTGGGGCTTGATCTCAAGACTGAGATTATGACCTGAGTAGAAATCAAGAATCAGATGCTCAATTGACTGAGCCACTCAGGTGCCCCAGAATTCTTAACCGTTTGTAAGTGGGTGCTACATATCATGTCTCTTTACTGCTTAATCGTTTGGTGTATAATTCTTAAGAATCAGGATATTTTCTTACACAACCAGTAATTCAGGAAGTTTAACACTGATACAGTACTTCAAAAGAATTGTGGTAAAATACACAAAGTTTAAAATGGTAAATTTCAGTTACAGTTGTATCGCATTAGGCGCAATCACATTTTTGTGCAACCGTCACCACAGAAATTCTATCTCCAGAATTTTTTCATCTATCCCAACTGGAACTTTGTACTTACTAACGACTAGCTTACCATTACCTGCTACTTCTAGTACCGTTCTGTCTTTATGAATTTGTGGAATCATATGGTATTTGCCCATTTGTGTCTGGCTTATTTTAGTTAGCATAATGTCTTCAGAGTTCATCCATGTTGTAATGTTGATCAGCCTGTCTTTTTTTTTTTTTAGCCTGCCTTTTTAAGGCTCATTAGTATTCTTTTGTATGGTATGCCGCATTTGTATATCCACAGTCAGTGAACACTTGAGCTGTTTCAGTCTTTTAACTATTGGCACATAATACTGCAACCAATGTTGGTGTACAAGCATCTAGTTGAATCTTTTTGTTTTTTGGGGCATACACCTAGGAGTGGAATTATTGGGTCAAATGTTACTTCTCTTTAATATTTTTAGGGAAAATCATACTATTTTACACAGTGGCATGTCAGGAAAATATTCCACTTGGTCTTGTTGTATAATTCTTTTAAAATGTTAAGTTTGTCAGTATTTGAGTATTTTTGTATCAATATTTATATGGGATATTGATCTGTAGTTTTTTGTAGTGTCTTTGGCTTTGGTATTAAGGTAATACTGGGGCCTTAAGAAGTGTTCCATTCTCTTTAATTATTTGGAAGAATTTGAGAGGATTGGTGTTTGGTAGAATTCACTAGTGAAGCCATTTGTTACTGATTTAGTCTTGGTAGGTTGTTTCCAGTTGTCCACTTCATTTAGATTATGCAATCTGGTGTAGAATTGTTTATAGGGCTCTTATTTATACACACACACACACACACACACACACACACACACACATATGTCTGATAGGTCGTATATGTATATTTCTTGTAGAATTGGTAGTAATGTCTCCATTTTCTTTTCTTACAATAGTAATCAATAGTAATTTGAGTCTCTTTTTGTTAGTCCACGTAGCAAAAGGTAGGTCATTTTTGCTAGGCTTTCTGAAGAATCAACTTTTGGTTCCCTTGAGGAGTGTGTGTGTATATATCTATCTGTATCTTGTTTTTCTATTTTTCACATATCTCTGTGTTGATCTCTATTTTCTTCCTTCTGCTGACTTTGGATTTAGTTGGTTCTTCCTTTTTCTTTCAGGTATAAAGTTATGTTATTTGGGATCTTTGTTCTTTCCTACTGTGTGTACAGCTATAAATTTTGCTCTTAGCACTATTTTTGTTATATACCATAAGTTTTTGTATGTTGTGTTTTCATTTTAATTTCTCAAGCTATTTACTATTTCACTTGACTTTTGTCTTTGACACTCTTCTTTTAAGTGTATTTTATTTTATTATTTTTTTAAATATACATCCAAGTTAGTTAGCATGTAGTTCAATAATGATTTCAGGAGTAGAATCCAGTGATTCATCACCTAAATCTATCACCCAGTGCTTATCCCAACAAGTGCCCTCCTCAATGCCCCTTACCCATTTAGCCCATCCCCCCTTTCACAACCCCTCCAGCAACCCTCTGTTTGTTCTCCATATTTAAGAGTCTCTTATGTTTTGTCCCCCTCCCTGTTTTTATATTATTTTTGCTTCCCTTCCCTTATGTTCATCTGTTTTATATCTTAAAGTCTGTATATGAGTGAAGTCATATGATATTTGTCTTTCTCTAATTTCACTTAGCATAATACCCTCTAGTTCCATCCACATTGTTGCAAATGGCAAGATTTTATTCTTTTTGATTGCTGATTAATATTCCATTGTATGTATGTATATGTGTGTGTGTGGGTGTACACACCCCACTTTTCTTCATTCAATGGACATTTGGCGTCTTTCCATACTTTGTCTATTGTCAATAGCGCTGCTATAAACGTTGGGGTTCATGTGCCTCTTGGAAACAGCACTTCTAGATCCTTTAGTAAAATACCTAGTAGTGCAATTGCTGGGTCATAGGGTAGTTTTATTTCTCATTTTTTGAGGAACTTTCATACCGTTTTCCAGAGCATCTGCACCAGTTTGCATTCCTAACAACAGTGCGAAAGGGTTCCTCTTTCTCTGCATCCTTGCCAACATCTGTTGTTAGCCATTCTGACAGGTGTGAGGTGGTATCTCATTGTGGTTTTGATTTGTATTTCCCTGATGATGAGGGATGTTGAACATCTTTTCATGTGTCTGTTAGCCATTTGGATGTCTTCTTTGGAAAAGAGTCTATTCATGTCTTTTGCCCATTTCTTCACTGGATTATTTGCTTTTTGATTGTTGAGTTTGATACGTTCTTTATAGATTTTGGATACTAACCCTTTGTCTGATATGTCATTTGCAAATAGCTTCTCCCATTTCATCGCCTTTTAGTTTTGCTGATTGTTTCCTTTGCCATGCAGAAGCTCTTTATCTTGATGAGGTCCCAATAATTCTGCTTTTGTTTCCTTTGCCTCCGGAGACATGTTGAGTAGGAAGTGGCTGAGGCTGAAGTCAAAGAGGTTTTTGTCTGCTAGGTTTTTGATGGCTTCCTGTCTTACGTTTAGGTCTTTCCTCCATTTTGAGTTTATTTTTGGATACGGTGTAAGAATGTGGTCCAGGTACATTCTTCTGCATGTTGTCCAGTTTTCCCAACACTATTTTGTTGAAGAGATGATCTTTATTGCATTGGATATTCTTTCCTGCTTTGTGAGAAACTAGTCGGCCATATGTTTGTGGGCCCATTTCTGAGTACTCTATTCTTTTGCATTGATCTATGGGTCTGTTAAGTTTGGAATTGTGATGCTTCCAGCTTTGGTTTTCTTTTTCAGGATTGCTTTGGCTATTGGAGGTCTTTTCTGGTTTCATACACATTTTAGGATTGTTTGTGCTAGCTCTGTGAAGAATGCTGGTGTTATTTTGAAAGGGAGACACAATGGTTTTTGAAAAGTATGATGCTCGATTTCCACTTATTTGAATTTTCCAGTTCTTCTGTTTCTAGTTTTAGTCATTGTGATTGAAATAATAAAAACTGCTTTGTTATCTTGTTAAATTTATTTTTTAAATAAATAATTCTTTTTAAATGTTTGTTTATTATTTTGAGAGGCGGCAGGGTCAGAGAGAGAGAGGAAGAGAGAGAATCCCAAGTAGACTCTGTGCTGTCAGTGCTGAGCCCAATGCAGGGCCTGATCTCATGAACTCTGAGATCATGACCTGAGCTGAAATCAAGAGTTGGAGGTTTGACCAACTGAGCCACCGAGGTGCCCCATTTTAAAAAATTTATTAAGACATGTTTTATGTGTGCCCAAAATATAATCTATCCTATGTAATACTTTTGTCTACCATTCAGATTCTGGTTTGGTCAGTTGTCCCAATAATGTCCTTTATATAATTTCCCAGTGCAGGATCCATTTGGGGATCACATACTGCATTTGGTTGTCCTATCCTATTAATCTCCCTCACTCTGGAACAATTCTTTAGACTTTGTCATGATGCTGACATTTTTGAAGGCTACACAACAGATGATTAGGTTGTTCCTCACTTTGTTTATCTGATGTTTCCTCATGATCAGGTTCAGGTCGAGTAACCCAGTCTGTCTACGACATAAACACTGTATCCTGCTCAGTTGATCACATTTAGAGACAAAATATGTCTATCTCCCCTTCACTGGCAGAATTATTTTGATCACTGTTCATTCAAGATGTTATTTGGTTTCTTTGCTGTATAGTTATTGTTCTTTTTATAACTGATTAATATTCAGTGGAAGATACTTTGAGACCATGCAAACATGCTATTCTACATTATACTTTTCTCCTTGATTTAGCTTTAGCCTCTATTGAGGATACTTGTCTAAACCAATTTTCATAAAATACTTATTTTATTAAGTATATTTATTAACTGTACTATTTGACATCCAACTATAAGGAAGAGGCCTGTTGGGCATTTGTTTATTTCATGGGTTTATTTATTTTTTTCTTAGTGCATGAACAAGTAGGGGAGGGACAGAGGGAGAGAGAGAATCTTAAGCAGGCTCCACACCCAATGCAGAGCTTGATGTAGGCTCAATCTGATGATCATGAGATCGTAACCTGAGCCAAAATCAGGAGTTGTACTCTTAACTGACAGAGCCATCCAAGTGACCCTCATGGGTTTATTATTAATGTGGGTTCATGGATTTCCTGTTCTACTCAGTGATTTCTAATTCATTATTAGCATCATTTGTTTTCATGCTCAAAATGCCCTTCCCTTAGTCAGTGGGAGTCCCTTTAAGCTAGCTTCTGTGCCCTTTTGATATGAGAGCCAAAGTGAAATTTATACTTTACGGGTAATGTGTTTTAGTTCTTGAAGAACTTTTTTCAACCTCAGAGTCATGAAGATTGTTTTCCTTTTCTAAAAGCTTATCTTGCCTTTTACATTTGTGTTTAATTCTAGTTGGAATTGAAGTTTACACATAATATGAAATAGATGCTAGTTTCAATTTATTCAGTATGGTTACCTAGTTGACCTAGAGCCTTTTATTGAAAAGAACATCCTTTCCTGCTCTGCGGTACCACGTGCATCACGAATTCAGCGTCTGTATGCAAGAGTGTTTCCGTGAGCTCTTTCCGTCTGTTTGCTTCTCCCTGGCACTGTCTTCATTACAGTGGTGCGTGACAAGTGTTGGCACGGCAAGTTGTCCCTCCTTATTCTTCTTCAAGTGGTGTGAGGTATTCTGGGCTCTTAGCATTCCCACATTTTTTTCCAACTTGAAGGCATGACTGTATGATGAACTGCACATATTTAAGCTGTGCAGTTTGAATTTTGGCACATGTATACAGTTGTGAAGCCATGACCACAGTCAAGATATCAAACATAGCCACCACCCCCCCGCCCCCCACAAAGTTTCCTCCTGTATCTTTGTAATCCATCTCTCCTACCTCTCAGCCCTGTCATTAGGTAAACATTCATCTGCTTTCTATCACACTAAACCAATTTGCATTTCTAGAATAATACAAAATGACATTTTCTTTCTTTTTTTAAATTTTGTTAATGTTTTATTTATTTTGGAGAGAGAGAAAGAGAGACAGTGTGAGCAGAAGAGGGTCAGAGAGTGAGGGAGACACAGAATCTGAAGCAGACTCCAGGCTCTGAGCTAGCTGTCAGCACAGAGCCCCATGTGGGGCTCAAATCCACCAACTGTGAGATCATAACCTGAGCCAAAGTCAGAACCTTAACCCACTGAGCCACTCAGGCACCTCCAAAATGACATTTTATATGTATAAAACATACAAAAAGAGTATACCTTTTTGGGGGAGGTGGAATGGGTGGATGCTGGCTCTTTTCAGTTGGGATAATTATTTTGAAATATGCCTGTTGATGGATGTTGGGTTGTTTTCCAGTTTGTGACTGTTACAAATAATGCTTTTGTGAACATTTATTTATGAGCCTGTGTGGAATAGGGAAG
>NC_043704.1:124207500-124209971 GCF_006229205.1 Suricata suricatta | reverse complement strand
ACATTTTATATGTATAAAACATACAAAAAGAGTATACCTTTTTGGGGGAGGTGGAATGGGTGGATGCTGGCTCTTTTCAGTTGGGATAATTATTTTGAAATATGCCTGTTGATGGATGTTGGGTTGTTTTCCAGTTTGTGACTGTTACAAATAATGCTTTTGTGAACATTTATTTATGAGCCTGTGTGGAATAGGGAAGAAAGACCTTTTTAGCAGCATTCCAAACCAAGGATTCATGAAATGGACTAATAAAACACACATAATAGTCTAAGGACTAATTCCTCAGTACACAAAAACAAATTTCCAATAGAAAAATGGGCAAAGAAAATGAACAGTGAGCTGAGAGAGATGACTCTATTAAGATATTTACTGCAGAATTGCTTGTTGTAGCAAAATACTAGCACTATTCTAAATGACCTTCTATAGGTGACAGTCTAATTATTATACGTATCCTCCTATACTGATATGGAATGATTTTCAAAAAGGTTCAAAACTGTGCATAGGACACTGGAAAGAAAATAAAAGAACAGATAGGTATATATTACTTCTCACATAAGCATGCATCTCTTTGTAAGGAGAGAAACTGATGGTTGTTGCCTTACAGAAGGGAAATTGGAGGCCTGGAAATAAGGGCTTGGATATAGAGTTACATTCTACTGTGTCTCCTATTCTTTTAAATTTTTTTACACATGCCTTTATCTTTAAAGTTTTTTAAATTATTTTTGAGAAAGACTTAGTGCAAGTAGGGGAGGGGCAGACAAAGAGGGAGACTCTCAAGCAGGCCCTGTGCTGTCAGTGCAGAGCCCTACGTGGGACTTGAGCTGCTGAAGCTATGAGATCATGACCTGAGCTGGAATCAAGTCAGACACTTAACCAACTGAACCACCCAGTCGCCCCTCCCTTTATCTTTAAATTAGAAACTAAAACGTCTGTCACCCTCTTGAAACACCAAAGGATTGATTATTATAGTCTCCAAGTCACTTCACTTATGGTGGTTGGTTAATTTTAGGTAAACTATATACTGTCACAGTGACTCAATTTCTTTGATTATAAATGGGGGTGATAATAGGACCTGGGCTTTAAGGACAGAATCCCATGAAGTGCTTTAGAAAAATGGTGGTGCATAGCAGTCTCTGAATAGAGCCACCCGTTAAGGTGTTTACAAATGAATGACCCTGAAATGTTAGCCACGTAGCAGATAATTTTGCTGAGACGAAACTGTGCAGTGAACATTTTGTTAGTTGTGGTACCTGGCTGGCTCAGTTGGTAGAGCATACGATTCTTGATCTCTGGGCTCTGAGTTCAAGTCCCATGTTGAGTGTGGAGATTGAAAATAAAATACTTGGGGGGAAAAAACGATTTTGCTAATAGACAGTGAGGCAGGGAAACTTGGAGACTTGAGTTTGGATAAGTGTCTGAGTGACATCCTAATCTGGTTCTTTCAACACATCACTAACTTCTCTGCATTTGTCTTGGCTGTGTCAATTCTAAGGCTCCATGTAGCTCTGATGCTCTGAGATTGATCCTTTTGGAATTCTAATTTTAGGACACCTCCTACCTGTTCATCACTGGCCCGGATGTCGTGAAGTCTGTCACCAATGAGGATGTTACTCAGGAGGAGCTCGGTGGTGCCAGGACCCATACCACTATGTCAGGTTAGAGGCTTTAAGGCTCACCTTCCTGTTTTTAAACAATGAGAAGTGGGAACTGCCAAAGAGAATAGTTACAATCTTTTATAAATATCACTTAACTGGCAGAATTTGTGAGGGCTGTAGTATGGTATATTTAGTACAGATATAATAATAAAGACAGATTTAGTAGCTCAAATTTGTTAACAGGTTACTACTAAAGCTCTGATACTGAAATTTTAAAAGTAATTGGAATTGTGGTTACAGCATTTGACCTTTAAGACAAAAAGTGTGACTTTTTTAAAATCCAAAGTTGGATATGTCTTAGATGGCAGTGTTACCATTTGCTTTTGGTCAGTATAGTCCTAATGTGATGGTCATGCCCACATCTTCATGAAGTTGGTCACAGCTCCTCACCTCTTGGGGGTTATGTGCTACACATGCTGAGTTCAAAATGTATAAAGACTATTCTGTACATGGGCATGAAAGAAAGGGTACTGTTTATATAGAGTGGCATAGAATTGGGAGCAGGAGATGAATCTGACATTAAGACATTTGTTGTTAGAGTGATATTTGGAATATCCTATTTTCTTTTTTTTTTTTTTAACAAGTACTACAATGTAAAAATATTAAGAAAAGAAAATCCTCTCACATGCATAAATGAAAGATGGTACACAAAGAACTCACATCTTTTCAAGCTTCAATAGTAAATATTCTGCTACTATATATTAAATACTGCATGGTTTGCCCAAGCTAAGATGAAACCACATCATGAATCAATTAGCATTTTGCATTTTCTTTCATTATCTACTCAAAGTCATGCCTACTGCACCTCTAAACATT
>NC_043704.1:124199892-124207400 GCF_006229205.1 Suricata suricatta | reverse complement strand
AACTCACATCTTTTCAAGCTTCAATAGTAAATATTCTGCTACTATATATTAAATACTGCATGGTTTGCCCAAGCTAAGATGAAACCACATCATGAATCAATTAGCATTTTGCATTTTCTTTCATTATCTACTCAAAGTCATGCCTACTGCACCTCTAAACATTTCATTAAGTCCAATTATACAGCAAACACTCCCCAAATAAACTTAGATTGTATTGTAGTTTCACTTAACAGTATATAAAATGCTGTGTTGTGACAGGTATCAACTATCCGTTAGATACTGAATCATTTCTTCTTAAGCACTACTAACTGCTTGTTTTTCTTGAAGCTAGATCATTCTGAATGTTTCCTGTTAGACCTATGAGTACAAACATATGGTTTCTGTCCTTCTCTGCCTGGCTTACTTCGCTCAGCATGACACCCTCAAGGTCCATCCACTTTCCTACGAAGGGCCATATGTCATTCCCTCTCATTGCCATGTAGTGGAGTATCCTATTTTCTTGGAAGAAGACACCACGTTGTATAAGGATTGCCTACAATACCATAAGCAGTGTAACTGGAGGCAGGAGAAATTGCCTCTTGGAAAGATTTCAAAGCAGTGAGAAGCCAGTGGGGCCAATTTATACATTTCCTCTCCCACCTCAGGTTGGCATCCACTTTGACTCATTCCTTTCCCTCAGCCATCAGCTCTGTTCAGCTCTGTCTCCAGCACACACAGCTAGAATCAGAAGCTTCTCATTGCTGATTCTGCCACAGCTGGTCCTCACACTGTTGTCTCAGGGATTAATTGGCAGCAGTTTTTTTTTTTTAAATTTTATTTTAGACAGCGTGAGCAGGGGAGAGGGGCAGGGAGAGAGAGAGAGAGAGAGAAAGAGAGAGAATCTTGAGCGGGCTCCATGCTAAGTGCTGAGCAGGACACAGGGCTTGATCTCACAACTGTGAGATTATGACCTGAGCTGAAATCAAGAATCGGACTGTCAACCAACTGAGCCACCCAGGTGCCCCAGCAGTCTTTCTTTTTCAGTGGGATCTCAGATAATGGTGACATGTGAGGTATTTAGCTGTATATCTCCAGAGCAAGACCTATACATATTTTTTTTAAAACCGCTTTATTGACATATCATTTATATATTATATGTGTGACATACTCACTTAAAGTATATAATTCAATGATTTTAGGTATTGAGTGTTTTTCACTTATCACCCCAATTTTGGAACCTTTTATTGCCCCCAAAGCCCTGCATCCATTAGCATTTGCTCCCCATATTCCCCTAAATGGTCTCCCTCTCGGCAGTCACTGATCTACCTTCTGTTGCTGTTGATTTGTCTATTCTGAATATATATGGAATGAGAATAAATGGAGTCATGTGATAGGGTCTTTGGTGAGTGGTTTCTTGTACTTAGCATAACATTCGTAAGGTTAATCCATGTTGCAGCATGGGTCAGTACCTCATTTTTATTGCTGGATAATATTTCAGAGTATGAATGTACCACCTTTTGTCCATTGGTCAGGTAAGCATTTGGATTGCTTCCACATTTTGGCTGTGGTGAACATACTGCCGTAAACATTCATGTACAAGTTTTGTGCGGCATGTTTTTGTTCCCCTTGGAGTGGAGTTTCTGGGTCAAATGGTAGCTCTCCTTTTTTGAGGAACTGCCATCCTGTCCTTCAAAGTGGCTGCACCAATTGATAAGTATTTCTCGAATAAAAGAATTTTGTGTTGAACATGAAACGTTCACTCAGCAAACACTCATTGAGTGCCTGTGTGTCGAGCGTTATTCTATGTGCTAAAAGAAACAGACACCTGCCTATATGGGGTTATAGTCTGGCACAGGATGTAGACCGTAAATAAACTTAGAATAAGGACATTGTGGAGTGTGGTGGAAGGTATTCTGTGCTCTGGAGAAAGTAGAACAAGACCGGGTGGTAACAGCTGAGCAGATCTGCAGGAGTTAAGTGCAGGAACATCAAAGGGAGAACCACTGTAGGCAGAGGCGATAGCTTTGCGAAAGCCCTGGGGCAGGGGAGTGGCTGGCATGTTCAGTGAACAGCAAGGAGGCTGGTTGGAGACATGACATAATCTGGTTTCAAAAGCTCCGTCTGGCTGCTGTGTGGAGAGATGGTAGGGGACGTGGTGGAAGCAGGGATTCTGGGAGAGAGTTTCTGGCCCTACTTTGTCACGCCTGTGGCGTTATTTGGCCATTCTGTGATTTCAGAGTATTTTTGAGGAATGACGGCTTCATTCCTCACTTAGGGTCAGGTGGGTCCCCTCCTTCCCCTCTGCTGTTGCTGAGTACCATGACGTTATGTGTCAGCCATTATTCTTTTATTTTTCAGCTTTACTGAAAGCTAAGTGACCTGTAACGAGGTCTAACTCTTGATGTGGGACTACAGTGGTTAAGATGGGCCTGGTCTCTGTTAGGGCTGATATTCTAGGAGAGAGATCATGCAGGAAACAGGGAAATGAATAGACAAGCGCTGCAGGGAAAGGTGTGAAGAGAACTCCCACAGGGACGGGGAGGCACATGAGGGCTGTAGGGAATAAAGGAGTGACCCTGCAGAGGTTGGGTACAGAGCAGAGGGAACAGACTGCACACACTGAAGGTCAGCCTGAAGATGTGTGGTGTCCCGTCCTCACAGAACTGTTACCGCGGTCTCCTGCATTCATGCCCTAGGAGTGGCAGGTGGACTGGAAGCAGCATCTGTGGGCTGACAGGTGTCTAGGCTTATTATAGCCCCTCTGTTTTCTCAGGTGTTGCCCACAGAGCTTTTGAAAATGATGTTGATGCCTTGTGTAATCTCCGGGAGTTCTTCAACTACCTGCCCCTCAGCAACCAAGACCCAGCTCCCGTCCGCGAATGCCATGATCCCAGGTGAGTTACAGGCTGGGGCACCGACTCTTATTGTGCAGGTTGGCCTGCCCTTTTTTGGCTCCTCTGCCCTGGCAGGACCTCCAGGCTCTGCCCTACTGGGCAGCTTGGAGTAGACTGTGGAGTAGAGCCAGCGAGGCTCCCTGGTGTTTGCATGGTGGTGGCATGTCTGGATATAGGAGCAAAGAAAAATTTGATTTGTATTCACCCACCCCCATAATATCTGAAAAATAGCTTGGGAGTGAAAAGTACTTTCCTCCTCCCTCTCACCCGCCCCCCCCCCGCCCATTTCTGTAAGTCTTGATTTTTCCAGAATTGGAAATACTTTTTTTTTGACATGAAATAAGTGTGAAATAATGTAGACAGCATGTCCTTGTGAAAACATGCTTATACCCACCTTCTTGTGGTCAGAGGCTGGGGCGGTCCGGGGTAAGGTATATTGCTGGCCACCTAGTGAATACTTTCTCTCCTCCTTGTTACTAGGGACACTGCCTGGTTGGGGGTACGTCACTGAGTAAGCCAGAGGCTCAGCTGGGGGACTGTTGCTCCAGATCTCTGCCCGTTTTCTAGTCCATTTTGTTTCCGTTCTGAGATTCAAACTTCAGACTCAAAGTACTTTAAACTCACTTGACCTGGACTTTGTTTTGCAGAAGAGATTTAGAATTCTATCTCCCAGTAAGAAGCCATTTTTAGATACTGCTCTGTGGAATGACCTGGGCTTCCACGTGCCTTAGCCCCGTTCCTCAGAGGACCTAACCGGTGGTGTATTATGTGTAGGCTTGAAAAGGAGGGTGGTCACAGACCCAGAATGATGGGCACAACCTTCTTTTCTGAGCATTGTCCTTGAAAAATTTAGGACATCATTTGAAGATAAGTAGGGCCCAGAGACCTAGAATGACTGAATAGCCTGCTTAGCTTCAGCCATATCTCCTCTCCATTGATCCCAGAGTGGCTATATGTGTAAGTAGCAAATGAAAAGTGAGGGAGGACTTTATCTGGTAGGGGTAGGCCCAATACTCCTACATAGAGTTCTTTGGGAAGTTGGGCTTTAGGCATATGGCTTTACCAAAGCCAAGCCTCAGCCCAGGTGTACATGCAAGGCCAGAACAGTCCCTCCCCACCGCCTGCATGGGCAGGAGGGGATGAGAGCATGTGGGATGTTGCTGCCGAGACCTCCTGTGGTGTGGGCATGGGCCCTGGCAGGCTCCCTGCTCAGCTACGAAGATGCATGAGGAAGCAGAGCACCATGAGCTTGGGTGACTAGTTAGCCCTCAGTGATTCTCCCCACCACGGGGCCTGCAGTTTTACTTTTTAAAAATTTACTGTATTTTATTTTTTTACTGAGAGAAAAGAGTATGAAGACAAGAGGGGAAGAGCAGAGGGAGAGGGAGAGAACAAACTTTCAGCAGGCTCTGTGATCAGAGCAGAGCCCGCCCGATGTGGGACTCGGATCTCATGAGATCATGACCTTAGCGAAATCAAGAGTCAGATGCTTAACCGACTGAGTCACTCAGGCACCCAGTTTTGCTTTTTTAAAAAGGAGCTTTAGCAGGTTTATTTTCCAACAGGGAATGTGAACCCACAATGTTCAGTAGCAGAACTCCGCCTTTGCATTTCCAAGTCCTTGTTCTTTTATTTTCAGTGTCTCAGAGTGAGAATAGGACTTGCTAGAACAGTGTCTTGTTCAGTACAGTGTCCTATATAGTGGCTCACACTGTACCTGGAATGTAGCAGATATTCAGCGCAGATAAATGAAGGAACCACATTCAGGAAAATAAGCTTATTTCTTCCCTCTAACTGAAAACCAAGATCTTTTGGGTTAATATCAAACTCATTTCAGTTTGATATGATGGTAATAAAGGAAGGCATCTTTTGGGACTACTTTCCAAGCCCAGCAGGGACAGATTCAGCTTTGCCCCCATGTCTCTCCCATCCCCCAGCCACAAAAGGCAACTGGCTCTTTCTGTGTTGATTGTATCTGCTTCTTTTTTTTTAATCCAAAGTGACCGTATGGTTCCTGAGCTTGACACAATTGTCCCCTTGGAATCAACCAAAGCCTACAACATGGTGGACATCATACACTCTGTAAGTGCCACATCTGCTGGTTTTGTCTGTGTTAGCTTAGTCACATCCATGGTCCTTGTGCTTGGGCATAGAGAGGAAATGCCAAATCCATAGGCTTTAAAGTTGGGCAGCACAGGCAAAGCATGGGTTGGGTGCAAGACAGGGACCACTCAGTAATGTGTTCTAGGAAGAGATAGTGGTGGTAGTCTTGCTACTGCTTCTCCTGGACTTGAGGGCTGGAGGTAGGAAGAGCCATGTGGGTCAGTAGGTTTCAAGGGTCTTTAGACAGTACTGTGAGGTGCCTGGAGAAGAGCCTATGACCCCAAAGTCTGGAGTTGAGGCCAGGGAGGCTTTTTGTCAGGTACCTTTGTTTGGAATCTTATGCTCAGACGATATTTGTTTTTTCAGACAAAGAGTACGCAAGGTATCCTTTGACAAGGTAGAGGGGGAAGATGTGGGTTGGGGGAAGATAGGAGTCATTTGTACCTTTTTCTTGGTGTGGCAGATTCCTGGATTATTAAGTGAAACAGTGTTGGGCAAGCTGGGGGCATGGCCAGTGTCTCCTCCTGCACATTCTTTTGTGCATGCCGTGCTCTCAGCAGTCCTTGCTTGATGTGCCCACAGAGCCATCCGTGTTCAAACCTTTCCCAGAGTTCTGGCCCTCCTAGCGGCCTGTTCCTTCTCCTGTATTTGAGGAACCAGCAGGAACCAGTAGCAGTGGCCAGATTCAGTTCCTCCTCATTGCTCAGTTCCGCAGCCTGTTGAGCACCGTTTGAGCTGTGAAGAGTAGACCTGGCTCCAAGCCTGCCCTGCTCTGACCTCAGCCTTCAGGACTCTGTACCTGCATACTCGCCCCTGTCTCTCTCCCACTGCCTCTGCTCTGTGACTCTCCAGCTCCCAGTCTTTTCGTTCCTCTGGAGCTGTCTGCCCTTCTGGCCTCTGTCTTTTAGGCTCAGCTGGGATTTTGCCATTCTGCCAGATACTAATGACCAGGCACTGTCCCCCGTGCTGGAATTATAACCCCATGATGGGAAAAATCCCTGCCTCAGGGACCTTAACATGTGATTGAGAGAGATGGAGAGCAAAAGTATACATGGCATGGGTAGTTTTAGGTCCAAAGAAGGTGAAATAGGGTCTCTGTCCTGATTCTCCTTTTGCTGCGTCCTGCTGTCCTTCCGTGTCTTCCCCAGACTCAGAACGAAGTGCCTCTATCTGGGCTTCGGAGCCCGTCCTTCCCTCTCGGGGATTTTGCTTTCTTGACTGGTTTGTGTAAATCTCTCAACTTCTTTTTGCTTTAATTTGTCCCTCTAGCAAAACCCCCTCTTAACCTATATCTCTGCTTAATTGCTGTCCAAATTCTTTTCTCCCTTTTCATTTAAACTTCTTGTGTCTCTCCTTTCCTCCTCACTGGAATTTGGTGTCTGGTTGTCTCCCTCCCTAGCTCTATGCATGTCATTGCAAATGGCAAGATTTCATTCTTTATTTATGACTGAATAATATTCCATTGTACATGTATATACACACACCACTTCCTTATTCATCTATCGATGGGCTGCTTGCATATCTTGGCTAATGTAAATAATGCTGCTATAAATATAAGGGTACATGTATTGCTTTGAATTAATATTTTGTGTTTTTGGGGTAAATATCCAGTAGTGTGATTCATGGATGGTAGGGTAGTTCTATTTTTAACTTTTTGAGTAACTTCCATACCCTTTTCCATAGTGGCTGCACCAGTTTGCGTTCCCACCAACAGCGCATGAGGGTTCCTTTTTCTTCGCATCTTCGCCAACATTTGTTTCATTCTGACAGGTGTGAGCTGATATCTCATTATAGCTTTGATTTGCATTTCCCTGATGATGTGTGATGTTGAGCATCTTTTCATGTGTCTGTTGGCTGTCTGGATGTCTTTTGTGTGAAATGTCTGTTCATGTGTTCTGCCTTTTTTTAATTGGATTATTTGCTTGCAGGGTGTTGTATAAGTTCTTTACATAATTTGTATACTTTCAGCATTAATATACATTTTAATTATTTTTTTAATAGTTTATTTTCAAATTGGTTTCCAGTGGTGTCAGGATGGCCGAGTGGTCTAAGGCGCCAGACTCAAGCTTCTGCTTCTCAAATTTGTTTCCATATAACACCCAGTGCTTCTCCCCACAAGTGCTCCCCACTATGACCATCACCCCTTTCCCCCCCTCCCCCCCCCCCTTCAGTCCATGGTTCGGTTTCAGTATTCAATAGTCTCATGATTTGTGTCCCTCACTCTCCCCAGCTCTCTTTACCCCTTCCCCTCCCTAGGGTCCTCTGTTAGGTTTCTCCTGTTAGACCTATGAGTGCAAACATATGGTTTCTGTCCTTTTCCACCTGACTTATTTCGCTTAGCATGACACCCTCGAGGTCCATCCTCTTTTCTACAAATGGCCAGATTTCATTCTTTCTCATTGCCATGTAATACTCCATTGTATACATAAACCACATCTTCTTGATCCATTCATCAGGTGATGGACATTTAGGTTCTTTCCATGATTTGGCTATTGTTGACAGTGCTGCTATGAACATTGGGGTACATGTGCT
>NC_043704.1:124127861-124199792 GCF_006229205.1 Suricata suricatta | reverse complement strand
GTTGACATTCCCACCAACAGTGTAGGAGGGTGCCCATTTCTCCACACCCTCGCCAGCATCTATAGTCTCCTGATTTGTTCATTTTAGCCACTCTGACTGGTGTGAGGTGGTATCTCAGTGTGGTTTTGATTTTATTTCCCTGATGATGAGTGACGCTGAGCATCATTTCATGTGCCTGTTGGCCATCTCATATGCATATGCTGATCGACACTCAGATTAAGATTCAAGGGGGTACAACCTTAAACTTAAGCAGTGTTATATGTCAATTACATCTCAGTACAGCTGAGAAAAGATTGAAGAGGAATCCTCCCAAACTCTCTGGAACTCAATGTAGCTCTTTCCTCTTTGGTACACTGGGCTGCAAACTCTAGCTTTATCAGATATGTCATTTGCATATATCTTCTATTCAGTAGGTTGCCTTTTGGTTTTGTTGATGGTTTCCTTTGCTGTGCAGAAGCTTTTTATTTGATGTAGTCCCAGTAGTTTATTTTTGCTTTTGTTTCCCTTGCCTCAGGAGACCTATCTAGAAAAACGGTATGGCCAATGTCAGAGATATTACTGCCTATGTTCTCTCTTAGGATTTTTATGATTTCCAGTCTCCTATTTAGGTTTTAATCCATTTTGAGTTTATTTTTGTGTATGGTGTAAGACAGTGGGCCAGTTTCATTTTTTTTCATGTAGCCGTCCGGTTTTCCCAGTATCATTTGTTGAAGAGACTGTCTTTTTCTCATTGAATATTCAGTCCTCCTTTATCAAAGATTAACTGACTTATGGTGGGTTTGTTTTTGGGTTTTCTATTCTGTTTCATTGATCCATGTGTCTGTTTTTATGCCAGTACCATACGACAACTGGCATTACTACAACTTTGTAATATAATGACAAGTCTGGAATTGTGTCATCTTCAGTTTTTTCTTTTTCAAGATTGTTTTGGATATCTTTTGTGGTTCTGCACAAATTTCAGGATTATTTGTTATAGTTTGGTGAAAAATGCTGTTGGTATTTTGATACGGATTGCGTTAAATCTGTAGACTTCTTTGACGCATGTAGAAATTTTAACAATATTCTTGAAATCCATGAGCATGGAAGGTCTTTCCATTTCTTTGTGTCCTCTTGAATTTCTTTCAGAGTGCAGGTCTTTTACCTCTTTGGTTAAGTTTACTCCTAGATATTTTAATGGTTTTGGTGCACTTGTAAATGAGATTATTTTCTTAATATCACTTTCTGCTGTTTCATTATTAGTGTAGAGAAATGCATCACATTTCTGTACATTGATGTTAAATCCTGCTACTTTGTTGAAATTGCTTATCAATTTTGGTAGATTTTACTGGGGTCTTTAGAGTTTTCTATATATAGTATCATGTCATCAGAAAATAGTGAAAGTTTTATTCTTCCTTCCCAATTTGAGTATTGTTTGTTTGTTATTGAATTGCTGTGGCTCGCACTTCGAGTACTATGTTGAATAAAAGTGATGAGAGTGCACACCCCTGTTTGTTCCTGACCTTAAGGGAAAAGCTCTCCATGTTTCCCCAATCGGTATGATGTTAGCTATGGGTTCTTCATACGAGGCCTTTATTATGTCGAGGTATGTTCCCTCTGAACCTACTTTATCGAGGGTTTTTATCATGTGTGTACTTTGTCAAATGCTTTTTCTGCATCTATTGAAATGCTCATATGGTTTTTATCCTTTCTCTTATTGAGGTGATGTATCACATTGATTGTTTTACAGATGTTAAACCATTGTTGTACCCAGGAATAAATCCCACTTGATCATGGTGTTTGATTTCTTTCTTCAGGTATTGCTGGATTCAGATTGCTAGTATTTCACTTTTTATACTCTTGAGAAGTATGGTCTCTTTCCTACTCAAAGAGTCCCCTTTTATATTTCTTGCAGGGCTGGTTTAGTAGTCTTGAACTCTTTAGTGTTTGGTTGTTTGGGAAACTTGATCTCTCCGTCTGTTCTGAGTGATAGCCTAGCTGGGTAGCATATTCTTGGCTGCAGATTTTTCTCTTTCAGCACTTTGCATATGTCATGCCACTTCCTTCTGGCCTGCAGTTTTTCCTTAAAAATCCCTGATAGCCTTATGGGGTTTCCTCTTATGTACAACCTTTTTTTTTTTCTTGGTGCTTTTAAAAGTTTTTCTTTGCACTGCTTGTTGCCATTACTGTGTGTCTTGGTGTGGACTGCCTTGTGTTGCTTGTGGGCAGGGGGTGCTCTCTGTACCCCCTGCCACTCTTTGCTCAGTTTAGGGAAGTTTTTAGCTATTACTTCTTCAAATAAATTTTCTTCCCCCTATTGTCTCTTCTTCTGGACCTATAATGCAAATATTATTCTGCTTGATGGAATCACTGAGATCTCAAAGTGTATTTTCAATTTGCATAATTTTTTTCCTTTGATTTATTCAGGTTGGTTACTTTCCATTACTCTGTCTTCCACATCATTGATTCATTCCTTTACTTCGTCTAGTGTATTCCATCAAGTTTATTTTTAATTTCACTTATTGTGTTCATCATCTCTGATTGGGTCTTTATATCTTTGTTTTTTTAAAGTTTTAAAAAATATATATGTTGAGAGAGAGCACAAGCTTGAGTCCGGGAGGGACAGAGAGTGATGTGGGGAGAGAGAGAATCCCAAGCAGGTCCCACATTGTCAGCTCAGAGCCCAGTGAGGGGTCAAACTCCCAAACCATGAGTTGATAACTGAACCAAAATCGAGTCAAATGCTTAACCGATTAAGCCACCTAGTCTTTATCTCTTTGTTAGGGGTCTGACTGATGTTTTCCACTCCGTTCTCAAGTTCAGTGAGTATTTCTATCATGACTTTACATTCTCTTTCAGGCATATTAGTTATATCCATTTTCACTTAAGTCTCTTGCTATGGTTTTGTCCTGTTCTGTCATTTGGGATATATCCTCTTTTTCTCTGTGTTAGGAAAGTCAGTTATGCCTCATGCTCTTGAAGGATCCTATAGTGCCCTGCAGTGCAGTGTCTGTTTCCTAGAGTCTGGTGCTTTAGGGGTGTCTCCTGTTTGTGTTGTGTGTGCTCTTCTGTTGAGTCTTGGCCTCTTTTTCCTTTAGTCCAGTTGTCTGCAGAGACTGTCTTTGCCTATCGTGGGTAGTGTTTCATCCCCAGTAGGGATGGGGTGTGTTTTAACCAGGTGTGTGCTGGTCTGCTTGCAAAATGAGACCTGTCACTGCTGCCAGAACTGCAGTCCTTCAGAATGTACCATTTGGGAGATGAGATAGTGGGGTTTGTGCCAGTCTTCTGGGGGACTGAAGCAAGACTGGGATGGGCAGATCCACTGAAGCACAGTGGGGTGGGGCCTGGTGTAAGCAAGTTAGTGTCCTCACTGCAATGATCCCCGTGGGTGGCGCTGTGTTTACACTGGGGAGTGTGGTGGAGAGAAATGGCAGGTAATAGCTCCTTTGTCCCTGGGGGGGGGGTCTTCCCTTGATCGCCCACTCTCTGGGCCTTGCTCTGAGATGAGTAAATCACTTTCGCTCCTGTCTGCCCCAGTGGTTTTCAAACTGCTATTTCCAGGCCGTATCCCTGAGGATTCTTTGTTGTGCTGCATCATTAAGCGTGGGAAACTATGATTCCTACGCTCTCCTGGCTCTCCCAGAGCCTAGCCCTCCAATTTTAAAAATTCCAGGCTTTGGGCCATCTGGGTGGCTCAGTCAGTTAGGTGTCTCACTTAGGCTCAGGTCATCTCGTGGTTCTTGGTTGGAGCCACACATGGCGTTCTCTGCTGTTAGCAAGGAGCCCGCTTCAAATCCTGTGTCTCCTTCTCTCTCTGCCCCTCCCATGCTTGCTTGTGTGCTCACTTGCTCTCTGGCGCTCACTCTCTCTCTCTTTCTTTTTCTCTCTCAAAAATAGATAAATATTAAAAAATAATGAGAATTCCATACTTCAAGTCCTGCTGGTTGTAAGAACTCACAAAATCAGCCCTTTTCATTTAATTTTTTTTTTTTAATTTCAGAGAGAAAGCAGGAGGGGGAGAAGGGGACAGGAGTGGGGCAGGGAGAGAGCGAGAGAGAGAATCTTAAGCAGGCTTTACACTCTGTGCAGAGCCTGATGTGGGGCTCAGTCCCATGATCCTTGGATCATGACCTGAGCCAAAATCAAGAGTCAGGTGTTCAGCTGTGGACCCCAGCCCTTCTCACTTACAAAGCAAATACTAGAGGGAGTTATCCCCCCTGTGTGGGCTTCTCAGTGTGAACATCTGTTTTTCACCCGTCTCCAGCCATTGGTTCCTCTCCACCATGGATGGCCACGGTCTGTTTCCCTCTCAACAGTGTCTTTACCTTTCCCACCTCCTTTGATGTATCCTCTTTTCTACCTTTAGTTGTATAGCTTTGGCCAGTCTTCACGTTGTTTTCTGTATTATTTATGCTAATGTAAGTGTTACTGTGTTGTATCCATGGGACACAGTGAGCTTAGGGTCTTTCTACTTTGCCGTCTTCTCCAAATGATAATTATATGAAAATAGTTCTATCTTTTCTTTAGCAATTATTTTTGCCCTTTATTTTTTTATTTAAAAAGTTTTTAAAACATTTTTATTTATTTTTGAGAGAGGGTATGAACAGGGAGAGGGGCAGAGAGAGAGAGAGGGAGACCCAGAATCTGAAGCAGGCTCCAGGCTCTGAACTGTCAGCACAGAGCCCAACACAGGGCTCAAACCCACCAATTGTGAGATTATGACCTGAACCAAAGTCAGATGCTCAGCTGACTGAGCCACCAAGGTAGCCCAATTATTTATTTATTTATTTATTTTTTATGTAGGCTCCACGCCCATCATAGGGCTTGAACTCACCACCACAAGACCAGGAGCCAGGCAATCTAGTGACTAAGCCAGACATGCACCCCAGTGCCCTTTCTTTATCTTGTCCAATTGAATTGTCTATAGCTCCAAAATCTTTTTCATGTTTATTTATTCTGAGAGATAAAGCATGAGCAGAGGAGGGCAGACAGAGAGGGAGAGAGAGAATCCCAAGCAGGCTCTGTGCTGTCAGTGCAGAGCCCACCCATGGGTTTTGAACTCATGGACTATGAGATCATAACCTGAGCTGAAAGTCAGGCTTAAC
Source organism: Suricata suricatta (assembly GCF_006229205.1). Taxonomy (NCBI): domain Eukaryota; kingdom Metazoa; phylum Chordata; class Mammalia; order Carnivora; family Herpestidae; genus Suricata; species Suricata suricatta. The sequence continues at coordinate 124,194,711 of NC_043704.1, read as the reverse complement.
AGACTGAGCCACCTAGTGCCCCTCTAGCTCTAAATTTTATCGCAGTGATGAGTAATGATTGTGATAGTGGGCATATTGGTCTTGTTCCTAACTTTAGAGAAACTGCCATTAGTGTTTTCTAATTTTATCCTTTTTTCATGTTAACAAAGCTATGACTGGTTCCTGTTTTAAGTTTTGTTCTTGTTTACTTGTTTTTTCCTAAATCAGGGATGGGAATTGAATATTTATTAAATGCTTTCAGCATTTATGGAAATGATCTTTTTTCCCTAGATCTGTTTATAAATTTATTTTAATAGATTTACTAATAGTAAACTCTTCTTACATTCTGGAGTAAAAGAAATTTGATATTTGGCTAATATTTTATTATGGATATTTGCATCAACATCATGTGATACTAGCTGATTTGCTGATTTGTGTGTGTGGTATTTTAAACTCAGGTTTTTTGGTATCCATGGTGTGTGTGTCTCATGTATTAGTCTGTTGGGACTGCCATAACAAAACACCAGAGATTGGATTGCTTAAACAACAGAAATTAATTTTTTCCTATTTCTGGAGGCTAGAAATCTAAGACCATGGTGCCAACAGGCTTGCTTACTTCCTGGGGTACAAATCGCTTTCTTCTTGCTGTTTCCTGCTGTAGCCTTCTTCTGTGTGTGCATGAGGAAAGGACTCTCTGGTAACTCTTTCTCTTACAAAGACACCAGTTCTGTCATATGAGGGCACCACCCTTCTGACCTCCTTTAAATAACTTTAAGTATCTCCTTAAAGGTTCTATTACCAAATACAGTCACATTGTGGGTTAGGCTTCAACCTATGAATTTGGAGTGGTGGGAACACAATTAAGTTATTAAACATCATAATAGAATTTGCAGGTTTTCTTTTTCTATGCTCTTAAATAATTTAAATATCCTTGGCATTATCTGCTCTTAAAAGATTTGGTAGAAGTTCTCTTGTGAAATTGAACTGCCAGGACCTGATGCCTTTTATATTAGGGAGGAGTGGCTTTTTAATAACTTCCTCTATGCTTTAATGTTAATGGCTCTTTAAACTTTATCTTTGGGATCAGATTTGGTAAATTTTTTAAAAAAATATCAATTTCTTCTTGGTATTCCATTGTATCTGTGTAGGGTTATGCACTGTAGTCTCACAAGTTTAATGAAATCTATTACAGTGGTTTTTTTCCTTTGACATTTCTTGTTTTAGCGCTTTTTTTTTTTTAATTGGGGTATGGTTAACACAATGTTACATTACTTTCAGGTGTACAACATAGTTGACAACTCTGTACATTATGCTATGCTAAGCACACGTGTAGCTACCGTCTGTCACTCTAGAACATTATTCCAGCACCTTTGACTGTATTTCCTGTGCTGTACCTTTCATTCTCATAAGTTACTCATTCTATAGCTAGAAACCTACATCTCCCACTCACCTTCACCCATTTGGCCCATTCCTATACCCCTTCCCTCTGGCAACTGTATTTATAGGTCTGTTTCTGATTTTTGTTTGTTTTGCTTTTTAGATTCCACACATAAATGAAATCCTATGGTATTTGACTTTCTTTGTCTAACTTAAATCACTTACTTTCTAGGTCTACCTATATTATTGCAGACAGTGAGATCTCTCTCTCTCTCTCTCTCTCTCTCTCTCTCTCTCTCTCTCTCTCTCTCTCTTTAATGTTTGTTTGTCTTGAGAGAGAGAGAGGGGGAAGAGAGGCAGAAAGAGGTACAGAGAGAATCTCAAGCAGGCTCCAAGCCGTCAATCTCAGGAACCAAGAGATCATGACCTGAGCTGAAATCAAGTGCTTAACTGACTGAGTCACCCAGGTGTCCCTGGAACACGTGGTATTTTTATTTTTAATTTTTTGAGGATCCTTTATACAGTTTTCCACAGTAGATGCACCAATTTACTTTTTCATCAACAATGCACAAGCATTCCTTTTTATCTGCATCCTTGTCAACACTTGTTATTTCTTTTTCATACTATCCATTCTAACAGATGTGAAGTGATCTCTCATTGTGGCTTTGATTTGCATTTCCCTGATGAGTGAGATTAAGCATCGTTTCTCACTTCTATGTATGTCTTTCTGGAAAAATGTCTATTCAGATCTCTGCCCATTTTTTAAATTGGATTGTTTGGTTCCTTGGTGTGGAGTCATATAAGTTCTTTGTATATTTTGAATATTAACCCCTTGTTGGATATATTGTTTGCATATGTCTTCTTCCATTCAGTAGGTTGCCTTTTATTTTTGTTGATGGTTTCTTTTGCTGTGCAAAAGCTTTTTTATTTTGGTATAGTCCCAATAGTTTATTTTTGTTCTGTTTTCCTTGCCTGAGGAGACACATCTAGACAAATATTGCTAAGGCTGGTGTCAAAGAAATTACTGGCTGTGTTTTCTGCTAGTAGTTGTATACTTTCAGGTTTCATGTTTAGCTCTTTATTTAAGTTTATTTTTGTCTCTGATTTAAGAAAGTGGTTGAGTTTCATTTTTTTTGTATGTAACTGTTCAGTTTTCCCAGTGCCATTTGTTGAGGAGACTGTCTTTTCCCCTTTTATCATATCAATTGACTATATAAGTGAGTGTATTTCTGGGCTGTCTATCCTTCCATTGATCAATGTGTCTGTTTTTGTGCCAGTACCATTTCTTCTTTGCTTAGTATGGTTTTGTAGTGTAGTTTGGAGTTTGGGATTGTGTAACCCCCAACTTTGTTCTTTTTTTCTCAAGACTGTTTTGGCTATGTGGCCTTTTGCAGTTTCTTATGCATTTTAGGATCATTTGTTCTAATAATGTGAAAAATAATATTGATATTTTGATAGGGATTGAATTGAAAATGTAGGTTGCTTTGGGTAATGTGGGTATTGTAGCAGTATTAATTTTTCCAGTCCACAAGCATGGAATACCTTTCCATTTGTGTCATCTTCAATTTGGTTCATTAGTGTTTTACTTACTTATTTATCCTTCCATCCATCCATTCATCCATTCATTCATTCATTCATTCATTCATTCATTTTTAATGTTTATTTGTTTTTGGGAGAGAAACTGAGAACAAGTTGGGGAGGGACAGAGAGTGAGAGAATGAGACACAGAATCCAAGCAGGCTCCAGACTCGGAGTTGTTAGCACAGGGCCCAAGGTGCAGCTTGAACCTACAAACCATGAGATCATGATCTGAGCCAAGTCAGATGCTTGACTGACTAAACAGGTGTACCTTCTTTTATCAGTCTTTTAGTTTGCTGGGTACTGGTCTTTTACCTCCTTGCTGTAAGTTTATTCCTGTGTGTTTTGTTCTTTTTAGTGCACTTGTAAATGGAATTTCCTTAATTTCTCTGCTACTTTGTTATTAGTATATAGAAATACAAAAGATTTCTCTATATTAATTTTGTATCCTCTGACTTTGCTGAATTCATTTATTCTAACAGTGTTTTGATGGCGTCTTTAAGGATATTCTGTGTAATATCATTTCAGCTGCAAATAATGACATTTCACTTCTTATAATTTTGATGCCTTTTATTGTTTGATTGCTGTGGCTAGTACTTTCAGTACTATGTTGAATAAAAATGAGAGTGTAGATTTTTGACTTGTACCTGATCTTAAAGAAAAAATTCTGTTTTCCACCATTGAGTATGATGTTAGTTGTGGGTTTTTCCTGTATGGATTTTATTTTCCTTCTAAACTCATTTGTGTGGGCACCTGGGTGGCTCAGTTGGTTGGGAGGCCGACTCTTGATTTTGGATCAGATCATGATCTCATTATCATGAGTTGAAGCCTTGCATTGGGCTTTGTGCTCATAGTGTGGAGCCAGCTTTGGATCTTCTGTCTCCCTCTTTCTACCTATATCCTACTCAGGTTTGCTCACCCTCCCTCACTTCCCCTCTTTCTCAAAAATAAATAAATGTTAAAAAATATTTTTAACTCATTTTCTTGAGTTAAAAATTTTTTCAAATTTTTATTTAAATTCTAGTTAACATACAGTGTAATATGGTTTCATGTGTAGAATTCAGTGATTTATCAAATATATACAATATGCATTGTTCATCAAAACAAGTGCCCTCTTCAATACCCATCCCCCGTGTAGCCCATCTTGCATTCCCCTCCCTCCATCAACCCTTAGTTTGTCTCTATTGTCAAGAGTCCTTTTTGGTTTGTTTCCTTCTCTCTTTTCTCCCTCCTCCCATACGTTCATCTTCTCTGTTTCTTAAATTACCCATGAGTGAAATCATAGGGTATTTGTCTTTCTCTGACTTACTTTGCTTAGCATAATACACTCTAGCTCCAACCACATTGTTGCAGATGGCAAGATTCATGCTTTTTGATGGCTGAGCAGTATTCCATTGTGTGTATATATACCACATCTTTATCCATTCATCAGTCTGTGGACATTTGGGCTCTCTCCATAGTTTGGCAGTTGTTGATAATGCTGCTATAAACGTTGGGGTGCGTCTTATTACTCCTTTGAATCTGTATTTTTGTACCTTATGGGTAAATACCTAGTAGTACATCTGCTGGATCCTAGGGTAGTTCTATTTTTAACTTTTTGAGGAACCTCAATACTGTTTTCCACAGTGGCTGTACGAGTTTGCATTCCCACCAGCAGTGCAAGCAGGTTCCTTTTTCTCCACATCCTTGCCAACACCTGTTTCTTGTGTTGCTGATTTTAACGGTTCTGACAGGTGTGAGGTTGATCTGATCATAGTTTTGATTTGTATTTCCTCATTTGTGAATGATGTTGAGTATCTTTTCATGTGTCCATTAGCTATCTGGATGTCTTCTTTGGAAAAGTGTCCATTCTGCCCATTTATTCTGCCAAATGTCTTCTGCCCATTTCTTAACTGGGTTATTAGTTTTTTGGGTATTGAGCTTGCTAGGTTCTTTACAGATTTTGGATTCTAACCTTTTATCAGATGTGTTGTTTGCAAATATCTTCTCCCATTCTGTAGGCTGCCTTTTAGTGTTTGGGTTTTTATTATGAACAGATGTCAAAATTTGTCAAATAGTTTTTCTGTATCTCTTGAGATGATATATGATTTTAAGCCTTCATTTTGTTAATATGATGTATCATGTTACTGAATTTGTGCCCATTGAACCATTTTTGTTTCCCCAGAATAAATCTCACTTGACTGTGGTGAATGATCCAATTAAAATAATGTATTGTTTAATGAGGCTTCCTAAAATTTTGTTGAGGATTTTTGCATTGATGATGATCAGGGATATTGGCCTGTGGTTTTCTATTTTTGTGAAGTCTTTGTCTGGCTTTGGTATGACAGCATGATGTGGTACGGATCACTATGGTAATGCTGGCTGCATAGAATCTTATTTGGAAGCTTTCCTCTTTTTTTTTTTTTTTTTGTACTTTATGGAAAATAGGGATTATTTTTAAAAAATTTTTTAAATCTTTATTTTTGAGAGAAAGAGCACACACATGCATGGGAAAGGGCAGAGAGAAAAGGGGGACATAATATTTAAAGCAGGCTACATGCTGACAGCAGTGAACCTGGTGCAGGGCTTGAACTCATGAACTGCAAGATCATGAACTGAGCTGAAGTCACATGCTTAACTGACTGAGCCACCCAAGTGCCCCACTATTAATTCTTCAAATGTTTGGTAGAATTCACTTGTCCATCCATTTGGTCCTGGACTTGTGTTTGTAAGGGCTTTTTGATTACTAATTGTTTTGATATAAGTAATTAGTCTGTTGAGATTCTCTGTTTCTTCCTGATCCAGTTTTGAAAGATAGTATATTTCTAGGAATTTACCCATGTTTTCTAGGTTATCCAATTTTCTGGTGTATAATTTTTCCTAGTAGTCTCTCAAAATCCTTTATATTTCCGTGGCATGGGTTGTTACTTATTTCTGATTTCATTTCTTTGGGTCTTCTTTTTTCTTTTTCCTTCATGACTCTGGCTAATTTTTACCTCTTTCTTTTATCTTTTCAAAGAACCAGCTTTTGGCTTTAGTGATCTCTTCTTCTATTTTTTTTTAAGTCTCCATTTATTTCTGTCTGATCTTTATCATTTTTTTCTTTCACTTACACCACTGGAATGTAGATCAGACAGAAAATCAGTAAGTGAACTGTAGCCTTAAATGACACATAAAAATAGACATATATAGTACATTCATCCCAAAACAGAATACACTTGCTTTTCAAGTGCACATGAAACATTCTTTACTTAAATTCTTTTTTCTTTTATTTATTTTGAGAGAGCATGAGGGAGGAGTAGAGAGAGAGGGAGAGAGAAACCCAAGTAGGCTCTGCACTGTCAGCACAGAGCCTCATGTGGGGCTTGATTTCACAGACTGTGAGATCATGACCTGAGCCATAGTCAGATGCTTAACTGACTGAGCCACCCAGGTTTCCCCTCAAGCACACATGAAACATTCTTATGAGAAATCACATGTTAGGTCACAGAATAAATCTCAATAAATTTAACAAGATTGAAGTGTCATTTATCTTTTCCAACCACCACAGTATGAAACCAGCAGTCAATTACCGGGACAGGGTAGGGGAACAAAAACTACAAACACATGGAGGCTATGCAACGTGCTATTAAAAAAAAAAAGTAAGTCAACAAAAAAAACCAAAGAGAAAATTAAAAAAAAATACATTAAGAAAACTAAAAATACAATGGTCCAAAATCTTTGTGGCACAGCAAAAGTAGTTCTAAGAGGGAAATTTATAGGGATATACTCCTATCTCAGAAACTAGAAAAATCTCAAACACTGTAACCTTAGACCTAAAGGAGCTAAAAAGAAAAAAAAAAAAGAACAAAGCTCAAAGTTCATAGAAGGAAAAGAAATGATAAAGATCAGACAGAAATAATTGGAGACTTAAAAGAAAATAGAAAAGATCACTGAAACCAATAGCTGGTTCTTTGAATAATCAAAATAGGTAAACCTTAGCCAGGGTCATGAAGGACAAAGGAGAGAGAGACAAGAAGGCCATTACATAATGGTAAAGGGATCGATCAACAAGAAAATCTAACAATTTTAAATATATGTGCACCCACCCCTGGAGCACCTAAATGCATAAAGCAAATATTAATGGACATAAAAAAATTGACAGTTACATTAATAGGGAAATGTAACACTCCACTTACACCACTGGAATACATCATCCAGACAGAAAATCAATAAGCACATATGAATATTGCCTTAAATGACACAAAATAGCCTTACATGACACATAAAAACAGACATATGTAGAAAATTCCACCAAAAAAAGAATACACATTCTTTTTAAGTGCACGTGCTGCTCCCTTCTTCCTACAAAGTTTCTTCTGAAAAATCCACTGATAGCCTTAAGGAGTTTGCCTTTTATGTTACTAGTTGTTTCTCTCTTGATGCTTTTAAAATTCTCTTTATCTTTTTTTTTTTTTAAGTTTATTTATTTTGAGAGAGAAAGCTCAAGTGGGGGAGTTGGAGGAGGGGAGAGAGAGAGAAAGAGAAAGAAAGAAAAAAAAAGAGCATCCCAAGCACACTCTACAGTGTCTGTCTGTGCACAGCCTGATGCAGGGCTCGGATTCAGGAACGGCGAGATCATGACCTGAGCGGAAGTCTGACGCTTAACCAACTGAGCCACCCAGGCATCCCTCTTTGTCTTTAATCCTTGGAATTTTAATTATGTGTTGTGGTGTGAACCTCCTTGGGATTATCTTGTTTGGAACTTTCTGTGCTTCCTGAATCTTGATGTCTGTTTCCTTCCCCAGGTTAGAGAGGTTTTCAGCCATTATTTCTTCAAATAAGTTTTCTGCCTCTTCCTCCTTTCTCCTTCTGGGATCCCTATAAACTGAATGTTTGCTTGATGTTGTCCAAGTGATCCCTTTATGTATCCTCATTAAAAAAGATTCTTTACTGTTTGCTGTTCATCTCGAGTGCCTGCCGTAATCACTAATGTGATCTACGCCGCTGTCGATTTCCTCCAGTGTGCTTTCCCTCTAGTTACTGTATTCTTCAACTCTGATTGATTCTTTTTAAAATTTTCTCTTTGTAAAACTTCTCATCAAGTTCAATCACTCTTCTCTCCAATCTGGTGAGCATCTTTATCATCATTATTTTGAATTCTTTATCAGGTAGTCTGGTTATCTGCATTTCATTTATCTCTTTTCCTGAGGTTTTGTGTTATTTTTCCATCTGGGACATTATTCTGTCTCCTCATTTTGCTTGACTTTTTGTGTTTGTTTCTGTGAATTCATAGAACAGCTTCTTCTAAACTTGAAGGAATGGCCTTGTGTGTGGTCATGTAGTATGTGGACTGTGTGTGCCTGGCACCTTTGGCGGACCGGCTGGAGATGTGGCCGGCATTGGCTGGGGTCCTGGGGCACTCTGGACAGGGGCTGTCTTGGTGGGATGGTGGGAGCTGAGGTGGTTATGGGCCAGAGCAGTCCTGGGGTTCTCTGGACAGAGAGGTCCCTGGCAGGACAGCTGAAGCTGAAGGGAGTACAAGCTGGGCTGTTCTCGGGTACTCAGTGTGGGGGCACCTTAGTGGGGCATCTGCAACCAAAGAGGGGTGTTGGCTGGGGGCCCTCGAGCACTCACACCTGGGGGTGGCCTGCAGCCAAAATGTTGAGGGCTTGGAGTGTTCTGGCGTGCTTTGCACCTTTGTCACCTTGGTGAGATGACTGGAGCCATAGTAATTGCTGACCAGGGGTGTCTTGGTGTGTGCATGCTGGGGCCATCTTGGTGGGACGGCTTGGGCTGCCACTAGGGCTCCTGGATCCTGCTCTTGTCCATGCTGTCAGGGTGGAGGGGGAACAGAAACTGTGGCGCCTGCCAGCCCCTCTGACCCAGAGAGTTCCCGCAGTTCCCCCACCATTTGACAGAGTTCTAGGGCTTGATCTTCTATATTCTAGTTTCCCTTTTTAAACTCTAGCTGTTTTTCTGTGGCCCTGGGCATCCCAGGCTCACTGAGGCAACAGGCCAGCGATGGTACCCGCATCCTGCTCTGATTTGTGCTATCAAAGTCGAAAGCACTTGCCAGGCATTTTGATCTGGAGAGAGTGCCAGCAGCTCCTTTGCCATTTGGCAGGGTTCTCGGGCTGGTTTCTTTATATTCTAGTTGCCTTTTTAGACCTTGGCTTTCTTTCTGTGCCCTAAGGCAGACAAAGCTGCTCAGGGTTCCTTCCACATAGCCTTCCCCACTGCGGTTCGGTTCAGCATCGGAGTTGGAAACTCCCTTCATTGCCATGTCATCGTCTCTCTTGTCTTGCCCTCTGTAGTCTCTCTTTTGGTGTGCAGAAGCTGTTGAGTCAGCCCTCAGTCCTTCAAGAGCAATTGCTCTATAAGTGGATGTAGATTTGTGTGTTCATTGAGGAGTTGTGTTCAGAGTCTGCACTGCCATCTTGGACCAGAACCTGTTTTGTTTTCTTAAAAGGTTACCTAGTAGTTTATCTATTTTATTAATCTATTTTGGAGAATAACTTTTTAAATTTAGTTTTTGTTTCTTTTTTAAAGCTATTTTCTGCTTTTATATTAAATACATATATTTTTTTCATTTGTGATACTGTATTTAAGTCCATTGTAGAGGACACAGTCAAATAGCCACAATTAACTGCAGGGGAGGCTAAGAATGTGGCTCTTTGCCCATTATTTCCATTGCAGTGATAGAAATGGGAGTTGGATTAAAAAAATTTTTTTTTTAGTGTTTATTTTTTAGAGAGAGACAGTGCTAGTAGGAGAGGGGCAGGGAGAGAGGGAGACACAGAATCCGAAGCAGGCTCCAGGCTCTGAGCTGTCAGCACAGAGCCCTGTCCGGGGCTCGAACTCACAGGCTGTGAGCTCATGACCTGACCTGAAGTTGGATGCTTAACTTGACTGAGTCACCCAGGTGATCCCCACAATTAAAAAAATTTTTTTTAATGTTTGTTTATTTTTGAGGGAGAGGGAGGGAGGGAGGGGGAGGGAAGTGGCAGAGAGAGAGGGAGACACAGAATCTGAGGTAGGCTCGAGGCTCTGAGTTGTCAGCACGGAGCCCAAAGATGGGCTTGAACTCAGGAATTGGCGAGATCATGATCCGAGCTGAAGTTGGATGTCCCACCAACTGAACCACTCAGGCACCCTCCTACCCCCAGTTTTTTTTTTTTATATTTACATTTGAGAGCAAGAGAGAAAGTGAGTGGGGGAGCAGCACAGAGAGAAGGGCACAGAGGATATAGCCTCTGCACTGATAGCAATGAGCTTGATGCTGGGCTCAAACTCATGATCTGTGAATTAATGGTCGAGGTCATGACCTGAGCCCAAGTCAGACGCTTAACCGACTGAGCGATCCAGGTGCCCCTGGAAGTTGGGTTTTAGATGAGTACTTAGCAGTGTTTCCTCTACTCTTAATGCTTTAAAAATAAAAGCAAATAACAGGTACATAGGAAAACTTGTATTATAGAAACTTGTAAAATGAAATGCATGTCTTTTTCATTCTTCATATCGATCTTTTTCCCAGAGGTAAAGCACTCTTAAGTCTCTTGTGTTACCTTTCAAAAATTTTTATTATATGCCAAATATATATCCATGTATTTACTTTTAACTCAAAAAACATTGTATTATACACTTTCACACTTGGTTCTTTTTCACTTTTTACCCTATGGGCCATACAGATTTACCGTGTTTATTGTGAATACTGTATAGTGAGTGTGTATAGTGATCAGTGAGTATGAATATTTAAGATTTTTTACAAAGAGATCTTTCTAGAGAGTCAAGCTAGTAGTCGCCTCCTAAATCCAGAACTCTGCATATCCTCCAAAGACTGTGTAGGTAAATAAGAACAACAATTGAAACTATCATTTTCATGGCTTTAGCATAACCAGAAGACAGGAAACTACAGACTTCAATTAACAATAAGAACAACTGCAATTTCTAGTAGGTCTGTTTCTTGAGTTCCCATTATAAGTCTCTGTGGAGAGTTGGTGTATTGAGAAACAGCACAGAAGAAAGAGAAAGGAATTTAGATAAAATTACCCTCAAGAAGAAGTTTACTGTGAGAGTGAAAATACTAGAAAAGAGACCTGTTAGGTTACAGCAGTGCCTTCAGAGAAGAGACTTAAACATGCACCCAGGAGTCAAGAAGGCAGTCGTGGAAGGGCATTGCCCTCGGGAAGACCTGTTAGAAGGAGAGGCATCTTTGGAAAATGGTGAAGTGAAGGAAAAATGAGTCAAGGTAGATTTATGTGTCCACAAGATAAAACCCAAAAATATTGAAGTATATCCCCCTTTCCCTACCCCTCCCTAAAATCAAGACATGAATTAACTAAATGGCACTTTGCTCGATGACAGACAAGGGGGCTCTGGAACTGCTCATCTTGCTTGTCGTTCTAGACTGTCGATTCTGTCCTCAAAATGCACAGATTGAAGTAGTACATCTATATCAAGCTTTTAAAATAAGAACTGAGAATAGGGGGCCCTGGGTGGCTCAGGTGGTGGAGCATCTGCCCTTTATTTCTACTCAGGTCATGATCCCAGGGTTGTGGGATCAAGCCCCATGTCAGGCCCTGTGCTGAGCATGGCGCCTGCTTAAGATAGTGTCTGTCTCTCTCTCTCCCTCTCCCTCTCTCTACCCCCCTCCCTCCCTCAAATAACATTTAAAAAGAGAAAACGTCAATTGAGAAAACACTCTTTGCTGTAAAGTCAGTAATGAAGTAGATGATCACACTGCAGTCTTGTAATAGCTCCAAATAAGAATTTGAGTTATGAAAATCAGAAACTTTCGTTAGAAATTAGTAACAAAATCAATGTGAAATAGAAGTAAAGTTAGAGCTGATTGTATAAAAATGGGGGAAAAACAGAATTGTTTATCAGAAATGAAGACAATTACAAGGTGTTTTAGGGAGAATTCAGTTAATAAGAACATTGAAGAAAAGTGGAAAAACCAAGGAATTGAAGATAAAAAGGTAAAATGATTTAAGTGGGTGATAAGCAGACTTAAGATACATGTAATTGGAGTGTCTGAAGAAGAAAAACCAAGACCAGATTTAATATTTAGAACTGTGTTCTAAGAAAACACATCCACATACAAAAAGACCTAGAACTGCATCATGAAAAAGCCCACTGAGCACCTGGGAGAATTAACCTAGAAGGATCAGACTTGAGTAAATATCCAAGTATGACTATTATATTTTTTAAATAGAGAAAATTCCTCAGGAGTTGGAGGCAAAGATTTCCTGTAACTTACAAAGATGAGAGACTGAGTACCGTCGGACTTGTCAAAAGTAACAGACAAAACAAGGCAATAATGGAAAAGCACCTTCTGGAGACTTGAGGAGAATTATGGGACTGAGGATTTTATATCTGGCCAAACTGATAATGTATTAAGACTAAGAAGACCTGTTTTAACTATGCAAGAATTGGGGGAATTCTATGTTCCCAAGTTCTTCTGTAGGATTCTTGGACCAGATGAGCTTCATCCAAGCAAGAGATGAGTGGAGAAATTTCAATGCAAGATTTATGGAGCTTATTTAATTAAAATTCTAAGGCTAATACAGGGCTAGCAATGAGGGTGGAGGGCAATGTATAAATGCTGCTTTAGGTGTAGAAAAAGTCAGGGAGGAGTAGGAAGAGGGAAAGAGTACAGAGTAAGTTCACTGATTGTGGTGAGTCAATTGTTACAATTAGCCCTGTTAATAAGAGTAAATAATAAACAGATAAAGGCTTATTAAATAGGTATTATTATAAAGATAGCCACTAGATCAGAAACTTAAACTTAGTAAATAACAAAATAAAACACATTAGCAGCAAATATAACATGGTTCATAGAGAATGATTATAAAATAGTAAAGACCAAATGTGTCTTTTATGTGAATAAATACAGATGGCTTAACTTAGTAAACTCATTTGCTTTCTTTATTAAAAGAAAAAGGTTTAAGTTGCTTCGTAAAGCAAGACCAAACTATATGTGGTATATAAGGGACATTAATGTGATTCAGAAAGGTTAAAAATAAGGGATGGGCAAAGGTATACCAGAGAATGGAAATAATGGAGGAGCGTTTGTGATCCTAATGTTGGATAACATAAAACTCAAATATTAATTATGACAAGGAAAGACATTTTCACATGCTAAGAGCCACAATTTATAATGACAATTAAAAAAAAAAACCCTATGTCCCCAGTGATAAAACTATGAACTTTATATAGCAGAAACTATGGGATTCCAAGGAGCTATAGGTAGAAACAAATTTTTAACTCAAACACATAATTAGTACAAGGCAGGTCAAAATGAACAAAAATAAGCTATAGGAAATCTCAGTCACACTAATAGGCTGAATTTCTGAACCTATTTCAGGCTTTACAGTCTTAAAATAGGCATTAAATAATTTTTTCCAGTATGCATGGAATATTCACAGAAGTTGATTATGTATTAGGACAGAAGGAGAGCATCATGAAATTCTATAAAGTGGAAATATCATGAATAGCACTGATCAAAACTATGTAGCAATAAAAACAAAAGCATTCTCATTTGAAAATCAATTACAGATTAAAGGGAGAAAATAGAAGTCAAAATGACAGAACCCTTAAGAAAACAAAAATCATTTAAAAATCTATGGAATACTTTCAAAATAATGAGCAGAGGAAAATTTATGGCCTTAAGTGCTTATTAAAAATGAAAGAAGAAAAAATGAACTAAATTCCCAGTTCAAGAAACCAGGGGAGAAAAATCCAACAAGATATTTAAAAAGAAATCATACAGGATTTAAGAAGGATAAAAGCAAATTTTATGATTTAGGAGATAGAAAAATAATGGCTGTAATTAATGAAAGGGTGACCACCAAAACCACAAATACAAATATGAAATGAAAAGAGGGAATCACCATAGAAATAGAAAGTTAAAAATCATAAGAGATGAGATGAGCTAGAATATTTGTTTAGAAAACATGTTTTACCAGAAATTGAGAGGTAGAAAGCTTAAGTGGTCCAAAATCCATAGAAGGAATTCATAGAAAAAGCACAAAGCCCAGGCAGTTTTATGTGGCAATTCCATGAAACATTAAAAAAACTGGAGAGTGATAATGCTACGTATATTGTTTGAGAGCATAGACAGTAAAATAAACACCCCACCCCAAATTCTTTTTATGAAGCAAGTATGACCTTAATTCTTGGATCTGATAAAGACAACTTAAAAAGACTTCAGGTTAGTTACTTATCAGTATTGGTGCAACAATACCAAATAACTGTTAGCTAACAGACTCTAACACCATGTTAAAATTATAAACCATGACCAAGTGGGATTTATTATAGGAATTCAAGGTTCTAGGGCTTCTAGTGATGTATTTATTAATAGATATAAGGGAGGGAGACCATTATCATTTAGATAGATGCTAAGTAAAGCCTATAAGAAAGTTCAGCTGTTCCTGGATAGGAGCTCTCAGGAAAATAGGAATTCATGAGTACTCTTTTATTTAAATTCCAGTTAATAACCCAGCATCTTAATAAAGAAAAACTTAGTTCCACTAAGATCAGGATCAAGACAAGGATACCTACTATTTCCACTATTAACTTTTTACTAGAGAGAATAGCCAATTCAATTGGACAAGAAGTAGATCACCTGAAGGCATAAGCCTTGGAAAAGAGGCTAAGCTACATTTGTAGATGATCTAGTATCTACTACATCTACTATAGATGATTCTAGTATACTAGTACTTACTACATCTATTACAGATGATCTAGTATACTAAAAAAACACTACATAATGTGTGATGAAACGGAAACAGTAGGGAAGAGGATGTAAAATTGACACAGAAATTGTCATAAACACAGTAACCAATTATGGTTGCATACAAAGAAGTTTAAATATTTAGTAACCCTATGGGAGAAAATCTAAAACTTCTGAAAGATGTAAAAGTAGATGAACAAGTGAAGAGGCATTCCTTGTTCTGATTGTTGGGTAAACCTCATAAAATCAGTTCTTCTTGAGGTAGTTTGCAAATTTAAGACCATCTTAAAAACAAAAAAAAATTTTTTAAGGTTTATTTTTCAGAGAGAGGAGAGTGCATGCCTGTGCAGTTGGGAGGGGACAGAGATAGACACAGAATCTGAAAGGGGCTTCAGGTTCCAAGCTGTCGTCAGCACAGAGCCCAACGCCGGGCATGAAACTCAAACTGCGAGACCGTGACCTGAGCTGAAGTCGGATGCTTAGCCCGCTGAGCCAGCCAAGTGCTCCTCAAAGAAAAAGTTTAAAATACAACTAAGTAAGTTTATACAAAGTGCAAGGGATTGACTTCAACTTGTTTTTAAATTAGACTGATTTAAAAAGACTAAAGGGGCACCTGGGTGGCTCTGTCAGTTGAGCATCTGACTTGGGCTCAGGTAATGATCTTGCAGTTTGCGGGCTTGAGCTGTATGTCAGGCTCTGTGCTGATGGCTCAGAGTCTGGAGCCTGCTTTGGATTGTCTCACTCTTTCTTCCCCTCACCTGCTTGTCCTCTGTCTCTGTCTCAAAAATAAACATTAAAAAAAGTTAAAAAAATAAAATGACAAAACCCCTAAAATTTCCCTAAGTTTAAGAAAAAAAAGTTCATATGAATAAGAATAATTTAGGATATACTGCAAAAGAAAGGCTATGGCCATATCCTATATTAAAGTATACTGTGGTTAGGATAGCAGGATGCTGTTTTAGAAACCAGTGGGATAGAATAGAAAAGCTAGGAGTAAATCCAAGTACATATAGAATACAGGTAATATGGTAAAGGTAGTATTTCAGAATACAAAGATTAGCAAAGATTAGCTTTTTAAACATTTTTTTTAAGTTGGAAAAAAAAACACAAGTGGGGGAGGGGTAGAGAGAGGGAGAGACAGAATCCCAAGCAGGCTCCATGCCATCAGAGCAGAGCCCAATGCAGGGCTTGAACTCACAAACTATGAGATTGTGACCGGAGCTGAGATCAAGAGTGGGACACTCAACCAACTGAGCCACTCAGGAACCTCAAAGATTAGCTTTTTATTAAAAAAAATTTTTTTTAATGTTCATTTATTTTTGAGAGAGAGAGAGCATGAGTGAGGTAGGGGCAGAGACAGAGAGGGAGACGCAGGATCTGAAGCAGGATCCAGGCTCTGAGCTGTAAGCACAGAACCCAGTATAGGGCTCTAACTCCTGAGCCATGAGATGATGACCTGAGCCTAAGTTGGATGCTTAATCAGCTGAGCTACCCAGGTGCCCCAAGATTAGCTTTTTAATAAATGGTGGTGAATAACTGGATAGCTAGCTGGTTAGAAAAATATAAAATTAGATTTGTCCTTTATATCATGCACAAAAATGAACCACAGACAGATCAGAGAACTAAATATAATAAGTGAAATCCATGTAAAGCAATAAAAGAATGTGTAGATGGTTTTCCCCAAATTCAGGGGAAGGTAATGAAAGGATTTTGAATATGACTCAAAATCCAGTTTCAGTTTTTTTTTTTTTTAAAGTGGTGTGACTAAATAAAGAATTTAAAAATTCCTGTTCTGCATTGCAAAAATCTATAAAGAAAGATGAAAGACAACCAAGTGGGAGGAAATATTTGTAATGTAGATCACGAATAAAAGACTAATATCCCTAATATGTTTTTAAAAAACCTCTTAAAAATTGAGGAAATACAGACCAAAATTGATAGAAAAACAGGCAAGAAATATGGGTAGCTCACAAAAAAGTATATAAAATAGACCTTAAACATATGGAAAGATTTTCAACTTGACTCATTATGTTAGAAATGAAAGCTAAAATTACACTGAGTCATCATTTCTCATCTGTCAGATTGGCAAAAAGTAAAAAACTTAACATTTTCCATTGGTTCAGTCTGGCAAAGCAGCTTCATAAATTTCTGGGAAGGGAATGTAATTGCTAAGACTAAATGGGTATTTACCTGTGAACCCCACAGTTCCCTTTCAGGTATTTACACTGAACGTATACTTCTCATCATTCAAAATTATAGGTGTACAAGGTTACTACTCTTGTGTTATTTGCAATTGCAAAATATCCTAGGCAGCCTGGATTTAAGATTTAAGTTGGTGTAAGCAACACATAGGAGATTGGCTGAGTAAACTTTGGTACATCCACACAGTAGAGTAGTAGGCAGATAAAAGAGTGATTGTTGGGATACATTGTTAAGTAAGGAAATCTGAAGTGCTAAACAGTATCTGTGTGTAGTCGGTCACTTTCCATCTATAATAGAATTGGGAATTAAAATGATGTGTTTTCCAAAACACAAAAATACTTGTATTTGCTCATTTCCATATTGCACACGTGAGAGATAAATCCGAAAATGAAATTAATGGTAGGATGGATGGAATTAGGGTAGAAGAGAGAGGGAGTGACATTAAACTATGTTAATGTGTACATATTAAAAAAAATCAAGACTGAGGGAAAACCTTTAAGATAAAAACAAATGAACCCATGTTTCAAATGAATAACTTTTGAACATGGAATTTTGATTATATATCTTTAGTTCAGTGACACATAGTTGTAAAGAAGTACTAAATTTCAGGTTTTTAGTTTTAACTTTTTGGCAGTCATATGGGGTAGCAGTTCTGAAAACAGTTTCTCTGTATTTGAGGATTAAATAAGAGGGATTTGGAGGATAATGGAGTCTGATATCTACTGCGGGAGAAAGGAATAATTGAATATGGTAAGGGGGAATCTAGGATGAATCTTGTGGTTGAATTGAACTAGAATTGGAGTCATTAGTGTGAACTGAATATTTTCATACTACTTTTAGAAAGTGTGTGTGTGTGTGTGAGTGTGTGTGTGTGTGTGTGTATCTCCTAGGTCTGTTCTCTGGGACAGCTTCTTGTTTTTGTTTTGAGAGAGAGAGACAGAGAGGGAGGGGGGGGGGTAGGGACAGAGGGAGAAAGAGAATTTCAAGCAGGCTTCTGGCTCAGCATGGAGCCCCACTCGGGGCTGGATCCCACGACCCTGGGACCATGATGGGAGCTGAAATCAAGGGCCAAATGCTCAATTGACTGAGCCACCCAGCCGCCCCTGGGACAGTTTCTTAGAAGCAGTCTTACTCTTTTATTCCCTGAAGGAAACTGAGCCCTTTGGAGAAATGACTGATCCTGGGCTTGGGCCAGGAAAAAGTACAAGATGAACCTGAAACTAAGGTAATTCCAGAACATAACCTAGTGCTCAAAGAGCGATGGAGAAACTTGAAAATGGCACAGTAACCCTCTTGAATGAGCTCTCCCTGGAAAATATGGCACAATTTAAACATAAAACAGTGATAATAAGGACTACAATCCACATAATAAAGCAAGAATTCCTAAATTCATGCTTGTGGGTGATATAAAAAAGTAAATGGGAGAGGCAAAGTCCTTTCTGGCAGTAGAAAGCTGACTGATAAAACGGGGTTAGGGAAATCCCCATCCAGCAGCTGTCGTGGCAGTGATTGCGTCGGTCAGAATCATGGATGCTAAAGCTAGTGGATGAGAGTTTGATTAAGACTAGAATTTTTACCTTTCGGCCGGAACCCCCATCTTCCAGGAATTCACCAAATGACCAACACAAAGGGAAAGAGGAGAGGTACTTGCTACTTGATCTCTAGGCCTTTTAGGAAACATGGAGTCGTTCCTTTGGCAGCATACACGCGCATCTACAAGAAAGGTGATGTTGTGGACATACAGGTAATGGGCACTGTTGAGACAGGGAAGCCCCACAAGTATTACCACGGCGGAACTGGGAGAGAGTGCGTCATCCTGCACGCTGTGGGCTTTGTCGTGAACAAGCGGGTCAAGGGAAAGATTCTTGCTAAGAGGATTAATGTATGTATTGAGCGTATTAAGCACTCAAAGAGCTGAGATACCTTCCTGAAGAGTGTGAAGGAAAATGATCAGAAGAAGGAAGCCAAGGAGAAGGGTACTTGGTCCAAGTGAAGCGCCAGCCTGCCCCACCCAGGGAAGCACACTTAGTGAGAATCAACGGGAAGGAGTCCGAGCTGCTGGAGCCCGTTCCCTATGAATTCATGGCATGATAAATGTAAAAAGAATTAAGACCGCAAGACTTTAAAATCTTTTCATGTTTAATTGAGTAGCATTGTGGTGTCCTCTCCCCCAAAGAAATATTTAAAGCAAACTTTGTGTCCAAATTCATTGGGTAATGTCTTTATTCCAATTACATAGGTTTGGGGGTGCCTAGGTGACTCTGTTGGTTAAACATCTGACTTTGGCTCTGGCCATGATCTTGCAGTCCCTGAGTTTAGCTCCACCTCGGGCTCTGTGCTGACAGCTCAGAGCCTAGAGCCTGCTTCAGGTTCTTTGTCTACCTCTCTATCTGCTCCTCCCCCACTTGCACTCTGGCTCTCTCAAAGATAAATATATAAAAAAAGAATTTTTTATATAACTTGTAAGTATTTTTACACAGCATATTTGTTAAAAATGGAAAAACAGTAATGACACAGGGAAGAAAGCTGGTATATATATCACCACCATTAATGGCCATATTGGGATTATGTGCCTTTTGATGTGATTTGCTGAAAGGGTCACTTCTGTGATACTCTGCCAAAAATGTTTAACCTGAAATTAAAGATGAAGAAACATTACACCCAAATAGAAGGCAGATAACCAAATAACCAGTCTGTAGTCTTCAAAGATGTCATGGTCTTGAAGAAAAGGACTGAAGGGAAAATTAAAGGAGTCCAAGAGACAGACCACTGCAAGCACCTGGTGCTCTCAGGTTAGGTAGGTTCTGGAACCAGACTGTTGTTGCTATAAGGGGTATTATTGGAGTAACAGGCAAAATTTGAATAAGGTTTGTAATAGATAGTGGTATTATTAGTTTCTCGATTTTGACCATCTCAAAATGTAGTTATGAGAATGTCCTTGTTTGGGGCGCCCAGGTGGCTTCGTTGGGTGAGCACCCAACTGTGGCTCAGGTCATGGTCTCATGGTCTGTGGGTTCGAGCCCCGCATGGACTCTCTGCTGGCAGCTCAGAGCCTGGAGCCTGCTTCTGATTCTGTCTCTTCCTCTCTCTGCTCTTCCCCTGCATGTGCTCTGTCTTTCTCTGCCTGTCAAAAATAAAAACATTTTTAAAAAATTAAAAAAGAATGTTCTTGTTCTTGGGAGATGCATCCCCAAGGTTAAAGAGGCATCTTATCTGTAACTTGTTGTCAAAAAGCTCAGGAGAATATTCATATATGTGTACATATGTGGAGAGAGGAGGTTTATTTTCACACATATGTGTATATATGGAGAGAGAGAGAAAGGGGAGGCAGGTGGGGAGGGATAGGGAAAGACAAAGTGTATGTGGTAAAATGTGAAATGGAGAATCTGGGGGAAGGATATATACTTATTTATTTATTTTACTATTATGGAAATTTTTATGTAAGTTTGAAATGATTTTGAAATAAGGTAGAAGAGTAAAATAATGCCAAATTCAAATAGAGAACCCTTAAAAAAGGCTGCACTGGTTTATCCTCCCCAGTAGTGTTGCGAGAGGGTTTTCTCCTCCAATGGGTGCTACCATTGCCCGCTGTCCTGGGTCCCTGGAGAACTTGGGGTGGCGTGGGGGCCTTCCAGCTAGCTCAGTCATTCTGTAATGTGTCTGTCGTTTTCTAATGTCATCCTGTCTGGTCTTTATCATTTTGAGCTCAGGTGTAAATTATCCCTGCAGGTTGTCGACGAGCGAGAATTTTTTGAGATCATGCCCAATTATGCCAAGAACATCATTGTTGGTTTTGCAAGAATGAAGGGGAGGACTGTCGGAATTGTTGGCAACCAACCTAATGTGGCTTCAGGTAGGTGCAAGGGCTCTCACAGACCTCGAGTTGGGGGCCATGGCTGCATTGTGTGGTGTCTGCCTTCTGCTTTTTCCTCAAATGAGTCTTCCAGGGCCAGAAAAAAAAGGGAGATGTTGTTGTAAAAGCTCTTTCCTTGGGGCACCTGGGTGGCTCAGTTGGTTAAGCATCTGACTCTTAATTTCTCCTCAGGTCACGACCTCCCTGAGCATAGGGTTGAGCCCTGCGTCGGGCTCCTCGCCCTCTCCTCTTCCCCAGGCACTCTCCTGAGTGCTTTTCTTTCTCTCAACAAAAATAGACATTAAAAAAAGCTTTTTTTAATGTTCATATTTCAGAATGCTTCTTTCATACTTTTATTTTTTAAGGATGTATAGAGAACTTTCTTCATCTTAAGAAGGTCTTTACATTTCCAGAGTTCTGCTTTCCATCTTCCCCTTGTTAGATTCATGTCTCACCCACTAAACTATGAGTTTCTTTTTTTTAAAAATTTTTTTTTGTTTTATTTTATTTTTGATACAGAGAGAGACAGAGCATGAGAGGGGGAGGGGCAGAGAGAGAGGGATACACAGGACTGGAAGCAGGCTCCAGGCTCTGAGCTAGCTGTCAGCACAGAGCCTGGCGCGGGGCTCGAACCCACAAACGTGAGATCTGACCTGAGCCCAAGTCGGAGGCTCAACCGACTGAGCCACCCAGGCGCCCCTAAACTATGAGTTTCTTGAGGCGTGGGTGTCGATGTTGGTCTTCCTTGGTGTCAAGTACAGCATCTTCCTGTGTCTGTGCCTCACAGTCTCCTGGTGATACGGCCAGAGCTGAGTTATGGCCAGGTCACGGCGCTCTTCTGAGGTTGTGCTCTGCGTGTGGTTGGAAGCGTGGGACGGGACTGTGGACACTGCTTTCCTCCGATTTCCTGCTTGGGTTTGTTTTGAATACTGTGTAGGAGAAACATACACTCCCTTATCGACCGATCATCTTTTATTTCTGTCATGGCAGTTTTTCCTTTTCTTTAGAAAAGTTTTTTTTTCCAAATATTTTTTTATCATGGTAAAATATGTGTATAACAAAGGTTGCCATTTTAACCATTTTTAAGTGTGTAATATAGTGGCATTAAGTACATTTACACTGTGTGCTGCCATTACCACTATCTTCCGAAAAGTTTTCAAGTAGAAATGACTCCCTTTTTACCCTGTAAATCCTTGGTAATCTCCATGAATTTACCTATTCTTGACATCTCATATAAGTGCAATATTATAGTAATTGTTCTTTGGTGTCTGGTTCCTTTTATTTAGCGTAATTTTTTCAAGGTTCATCGATGGTTAGCATGTATCAGAACTTTATTTTTACATTTCATGGCTAAGTAATATTCTATTTTATGTATATACCACATTTTGTTTAATCATTCATCTGTGATGGACACTTGTGTTGTTTCTACCTTTAGGCTATTGTGAATAATACTGCTGTAAGCGTTGATATACAAGTATCTGTTTGAATCACCATTTTCAGTCCTTTTGGGGATACACCTAGCAGTGGAATTGTTGAGTCACATGGTAATTTTATGTTTACTTTTTTTTTTAATAAAGCCAAAAATATTTATTAAGAAGTATTCTCAGAATATATCAAGTCCTAGCAACACTCAACAAGAAATAGAGAAAAGACACACAGTAACTCACATCAGTTATAACATAAGGGACATCTCTACAAACCCCACAGACTTTTATAGCATCAGTCTAAACAAAAAGGTAAGTTGAAGAAATACAAATTCCCCAAAACTGAGCTTATTTGTGAATAGTGGAGGAATTGTAATTCAGGATACAAGAACAGTAGCAACTGACCAGAGATGAGGTCTATTGAGGGTTTTGGGAGGGCTGTGCTTACAAAGTGAGGAATGCAAAGAGTATGGGGTTTAGCTAGAGAATGAGCAGCTACCCCTGACTGAGTCTGGGGGCAGCTCTGGGTAGACACTCCATGGTCGAGGCATAGCTCCACTTTTCTGTAGTTTTTTTTTTTTTTTTTTTTTTTTTAAGAAACATCATGCTGTTTTCCACAGTGGCTGCGCTGTTTTTACACAGTAGCAATGCATAAGGTTTCATTTGCTTTACACTGTCTCTTGCACTTGTTATTTTCTGGTATGTTTTGATAATAGCTGTCTTAATGGGTGTAGAATATTATCTCATTGTGGTTTTGATTTAAATTTCCCTAAATTTAAATTTAAATTTAAATTGAGCATCTTTTCATGTGCTTATTGTCCTTTTGTATATCTTCTGTGGAGAATTATCTATTCAATTCCTTTGTGCATTTTAGTTACTATTTTGGTGTTGTGTTTTAGGAGTGCTTTATATTCTGGATATTATGCCTTTATCATCTATGTGATTTGCATGTATTTTTTTCCCATTCTGTAGGTTGTCCTTTCACTTTCTTGAAAAGGTCATTTGATGCACAAAATTTTAACATTTGATGAAGTCCAGTATCTCTTTGCTGTTTTTGTTTGTGCCTGGTGGAGTACCTGTTGGCAAATCCAACATCTTGAAGCCTTCTCCCTCATTTTCTTTTGGGAGTTTTATTATTTTAGCTTTTACAGTTAGGTTTGATCAATTTTGAGTAAATTTTTATATATGGTCTGAGTTAGGGCCATCCGACCCTGATAACCTAGTAACCCCTGACAACTACTGATCCTTTTCCCCCCTACCCCTGTAGTGTTCCTTTTTCTAGAATGTCATATAGTTGGAGTTGCAGTATGTAGCCATTCCAGATCAGCTTCTTTCACTTAGTAATATGCATTTAAGCTTCCTACATGTCTTCTCATGGCTTGATCGGTCATTTCTTTTTAGTGTTGAGTAATATTCCATTGCCTGGATATACCACACAGTTCACTTATCTGTCTACCTCCCGAAGGACATCGTGGTCGCTTCTAAGTTTTGGCAATTATGAATAAAGCTGCTATCAATGTCTGTGTGCAGGTTTTTTTGTGGATGTGAGTTTTCAGCTCATTTGGGTAAATACCATGGAGTATGCTCGCTGGATTGCACAGTATGAGTCTGTGTTGTTTGTGAGAAACTGCCAAGCTGTTTTCCCGAGTTGCTGTACCATTTTGCATTCCTGCCAGCAGTGAGTTACAGGCCCTGTTGCTCCACATCCTGGTCAGGATTTGGGGTTGTCAGTGTTCTGGGTTTTGGTGTGTAGTGGTATCTTTTTTTTTTTTTTCCACTTGTTAGTATTTAATGAATCCCCCCCCCCCCCCGCCCCCATGTGGTTTCAAACTACCAGGACACAGGCCCTCCCCACACCCTTAACCTTGTCCTCACTCTTCTACTGAACAGTTTGGCCCTCATAATGACAGACTGTTTGGGGAGCTTTCCCTTTCCCAAAACTTTGCAGTACTCTGATCGTACCACATCACTAATAGGAACAACTCCAGTCTTGTTTTTGGCAGCATTTACCCATGTCTGCTCACTGAGCAAGGTCCATAGTTTAATTAAGGATGATGGTTGGGAAGAATATCTGGTTCCTTTTTATTTTTTTAAATTTTTATTATTTTTTAATATAGTTTATTGTGAAGTTGGTTTTTTTTTAAATGAATCTTTTATTTATTTATTTTTTTTATGTTTTAATTTATTTTTGAGAGACAGAGACAGCACAAGCAGGGGAGGGTCAGAGAGAGGGAGACACAGAATCCGAAGACAGGCTCCAGGCTCTGAGCTAGCTGTCAGCACGGAGCCCAATGTGGGACTCGAACCCATGACCGTGAGATCGTGACCTGAGCCAATGTCGGATGCTCAACCGACTGAGCCACCCAGGTGCCCTGTTAAGTTGGTTTTCATATAACACCCAGTGCTCATCCCAACAAGTGCCCTCCTCCATGCTTGTCACCCATTTTCCCTTTTTCCCTTCTCCGCTATCTGGTTCCTTAAGTCGTAGTGCTTCCCACCAGCTTTTCCAGAGTAACCTGGATGATATTTGTCAAAGTTAATCCTGTGGTGCTACCTGCCACCAGCATTAGGTGCTTCCGGTGCTTGCTGATGCTGCTGTGGCCATGGCTCACATGGCTCTGAAGTTTCCAAGTCTTCTTCAGTCTGAATGGCATGTCTGCAGTCCAGACAGAAGAGCTGGTATCTTCTTTCAATTTGCATTTCCTTGATGACATATGATATGGGGCATCTTTTCATCTGCTTATTTGCCATCTGTATGTACTCTTTGGTGAGGTGTCTGCTCAGATCTTTAACACTCCCTAAATCTATTTTTTAATCAGGCTTTTTTTTTTTTTTTTTTTTTTTAATGTTTGAGAAAGAGAATGTGGAGATGCAGGGGGAGATAATGGGGGGGACAGAGGATCTGAGTGGGCTTGGCCTAACTTGGGGCTTGAGCTCACGAACTGTGAGATCATGACCTCAGCCAAAGTTGGACGCTTAACCAACTGAGCCACCCAGGGGCTCCTGTTTGTTTTCTTATTGTTGAGTTGTAAGAGTTCTTTGTATATGTTAGATAGCATTTCCTTTATCAGATGTGTATTTTGCAGATGTTTTCTCCCAGTCTATAGTTGTCTTTTCTTTCTCTAGACAGTGGCTTTTGCAGAGCAGAAGTTTTAAATTATGAGGTCAGCTTATCAGTTATTTTTTTTTTCGGAGCATGACTCTGGTAGTGTATCTAGAAAGTTACCAAGTCCAAGGTTATTTGTTTTTCTTCTGTGTTACCTTCTAGAAGTTTATCAATTTTGTGTTTTACATTTAGGTCTCTGGATCCATTTAGAGTTAATTTTCATGAAAAAGTGTAAGATCTGTGTCTAGATTAATCTTTTTGCTTGTGGACGTCCAGTTGTTCCAGCACTACTTGTGGAAAAGACAATCTCTCTTCCATTGTATTGCTTTTGTTTATTGTCAAAGATCAATTGATTATATTCCATTGTGTCTATTTCTGGGTTCTCTGTTCTGTTCCATTGATCTATTTATTTTTTTCACCAGCACTTGATTACTGTAGCTTTATAGTATGTCTTGTGGTTAGGTGGTGTCAGTCCTTCAATACTGTGTTGGCTATTCTGTTTTCTTTTTTTCTTTGCCTCTCCATATGTACTTTAAAATCAGTTTGTCAACATCCACAAAATAACTTGTTGGGATTTTGATTGGAATTGTGTTAAATTAAGAAATCAAGTTGGAAATATCTGCCCTCTTAAAAATATTGGGCCTTCATATCCATAAACATGGACTATGTATTTAATTCTTCCATTTTGTTCATCAGAGTTGTGTCGTATTTCTCATATAGATCTTATAATGTGTTTTGTTAGATTAATGCCTAGTTATTTCCTTTTTGAGTGGTGAGTGCTAATGTAAATGGTATTGTGTTCTTTGTTTCAAATTCACTGCTGGTATATAGGAAAATGATTAACTTTTGTGTATTAGCTTTGTATTCTGCAACCTTGTTATAATCGCCTATTAGTTTCAGCAAGGTTTTTGTCAATTCTTTAGGACTTTCTACATAGATTATCATGTCATCTGTGAACAAAACCAGTTTGATTTCTTCCTTCCCAGTCTCTGTACCTTTTGTATATTTTCTTGTTTTACTGGATTAGGCAAGGCTTCCAGGACAGTTTTGAAAAGTGGTCGTGGGAGGGGCTGTTTTTGTCTTGTACCTGATCTTAGTGGGAAAGCTTCTAGTTTTCCGCCATTATGTATGATGTTAGCTGTAGATTTTTTGTTAGATGTTCTTTATCGTTGAGAAGGCAGCCCTGTATTCCTACTTTGCAGAGGGTTTTTATTAAAAATTTTTTTTAATATTTAGTTTTGAGAGAGAGAGAGAGAGAGAGAGAGAGAGAGAGAGAGAGAGAGAGAGAGAGAACGAACAGGAGTGGGGGAGGGGCAGAGAGGGAGGGAGACACAGAATCTGAAGCAGGCTCCAGGCTCCTAGCTGTCAGCACAGAGCCTGATACAGGGCTTGAACTCACAAAATGTGAGATCATGACCTGAGCCGAGATCAAGAGTCAGACGCTTAACCAACTAAGTCACCCAGGCACCCTTATAAAAAATTTTTTTTAATATTTTTTCTTTTGAGGAGGGGGACAGAGAGAGGGATTTGGATTCTGTGTCTCCAAAGCAGGCTCCAGGCTCTGAGCTGTCAGTGCAGAGCCCTATGTAGGGCTGGAACCCACAGACCACAAGGTTATGACCTGAGCCAAAGTTGGTGCTTAACCAACTGCGCCACCCAGTCACTCCTAAGGCCGTTATTTTAAAGTCTTTGTCTAATAAGTTCAATATCTGGGCTTCCTTAGGGACAGATTCTGAAAATAATTTTGTTCACTTGAATGGCTTTTTCCCTCTTTCTTTATAAGCCTTGTTATCTTTTTGTTGAAAACTGGACATTTGAATATTATAATGTGGTAACCCTGGAAATCATATTTGCTCCCTTTTCTAGGTTTTCTTGTTGATCGTTGAATGCTGTAGTAGCCATTGCCTAGTGATTTTTTTCCAATTATTTTTGCAGACTCTATGACTTGCTGTGTGTGGTCATTGAAGCTTCTTTGCCTTAGCTTGTGTCCAGCTAGTGTTTTGACAGAGATATCTTTGAATACTAGCTTCTAAAACAGGCAAACAAGAAAGTTCCTCTTCTAGTCTTTGAGAATTGGTTCTGTGCTGGGCTCTCCTTCAACACTTAGCCAGACTTAAACTGAACTTGGAGATCAGCCCACTGTTGAAGCTTAAGGTCTTCTTAGGTTATTTGTTTTGTAAAATGTTTTCATTGTAATTCCTCTCAAGGTATTTTCTAATTCCTTTTCTCAGGTCTTTTTCTTTTTTCTCCCCCTTCCCCCCCAGGTCTTTCTGAGCATGCATCTGGTCCTAGGCATATCTGTGTCTTTCTGAAATGCCCTTGATATACACAGGTGTTCTTGAATGCCCTAATTTTCCAAAGAAGCTCTCTCCCTGGCTCTTTCCTCTGAGGCCGTAGGCAATCTCCAGCATCTGCAGGTTGTTCTTTGTTTTTGAGCAGTGTCTGCCACTTTTCTAGCCCAATGAGTTCCACAATCGGTAAAGCAGAGATGAAAGTCAGTCTTTCAGACAAATGAGAACAGACCTATGTAATAATTTATGACTGAGATCTTTGTTCCCTCTAGAACCAGGGAGAGAGAGGGGCAGGTGTAATTAAGAATGCCACAGAGCTTTCCTGCTGTTTTTAAGTTGCCTGTTTCTTGATTTGACTTTCTCTTGGTGGTTGGTAAACCTTCACTTGTTCCAGGGTTTCAGCTTCTTTTGTTATGTTTCTGTTGGAGGATAGGAGCTTGGAGCTTGACTACTCCACCGTTTTGTTGTTGAGAAAAACTGTTTAAAGGCAGGAATTCACACATACTGAAAGTGTGTTTTGTTCCTCCAGTAAGTTTTAACTGTTGATACATCCCATTACTTTTTCCTTTGCGCTGTGTTGGTCACTGGCAGGGACTTCCCACAATTTCCTGTGTCTGCTTCAAGGTCTTTTTCATCCCATGACTGCCTCTGTGGGTCCTGATGGCCTGCAGCACAGGTTGACTTTCACAAGCCCAGTTTTTAAGAAACTGCTTGTATCTATAAATATGAAGGAAGTCCGTCCCACCAGCCCAAGCTGGCTCGAGCTTGAACATGTGATTCCATGGTGGTTCCTTGACTTCCCCTTTACTTAGAAATTCTTTGTGATGTTTATGGAGCGGCAGGATGTGGAAGTTCAGTAGATCACTGCTTTTTTGAAGAAAGCTTCACACATTTTGTGGACTTATTCATTCCCTGTTACTAAAAGGCAGCTTCAGAGGCTCACATAGGGGGCTTCTGTTCTAGGTCTCATTTTTCTTGCAGGAATTAGCCAAGGCTCACTGGGCTGTCTCTGGGTGCAGACGCTCAGTCTAGTCCTGGGGCGAGGCCTCAGATGCTGAGACCAGGCCTCTGGGCCTGGAGCCCGTCCCGTGGCGGCTCCGGCTGCAGCCTTTCCATTCCTGTGTCCATTTCCCCAGCGATTCCATCCTGTTCTAGTTGTCGGTGCCAATCTTGCTTTTCAGTTTGATTTTTAAAGTGTAGCTTCTAGGTACTTTTTGGTTTCTTAATTCAGAATTATTTTTATTCTGGGACTTCTTACTCAGATCTTTAATTTCAGGTCACTAACATAGATTTTGAGAAGAGAGGAAGGAGGGGACATTTAAAACATTTTATTGAGTTATAATTTACACACACTATAATGCACAGGTTTCAAATGCTCATTTTGATAGGTTTTGACAATTTGACAGTTGTACACAACCTTGTTATTGTTGGACCCAGATTTTAATATCGCCCCCCAAACACCAGAGACCGCCAGGGAGGCCGAATCACGCATGCAAAAGCAAAGGGCTTTATTACGAATTTAGGCCCGGCCAGCCTGAACTCGGGCTCACAGACTTCAACAACACACTGGATCCCCGTAGAGTGAGCCCCGAGCATGGTGGGGCAGGGCCTTTTATGAGTTTGTGAAGGAGGAGTTACAGGAAATTATGACACAGGTACAGGGGTCCAATCATTATAGCATCACATCATTGACAGTAACTTTAACCAATTACAGAGTGGACCCAGGACCCTCACGTAGGGCGTGACTAGTCTTAACCTCCATCTTTAGGCCCGCCCCCAGAAATGTTAATGGTGTTAGCTGGCCTTCAAGGTCAGACCTGCATCCTTACATTACTGCCACCCAAAACAAGATACAGAACATTCCTGTCCTCTCAAAAATGCATTTAGCAAGAGGGAAGTTTTGCCTATTTTTTCTTTTTTGAGTTGTTTATTTCTAGCATTCTTTATGTATTTTGGATGTGAGTCTTGTCAGATAGGCATATTGTAAATATTTTTTTCCTGATTTGTGACTTATTTATTCAATAATTTGTGTCTTTTGACTCACATTTTTAAACCTGTGATAAAACCCCATTTATCATTTTTTAAAATTTATGATTAGAGCTTTTTTTGTCCTTTCCAAAAAATCTTTGCCTATAACAAGGTTGTAAAGATAGTCCAATATTAATGTCTAGCGTTTTAGTTCTGGGTTTTATGTTAAGGCCTAAGCTCTATTTGGAATTAGTTTTTGTATATAATTTATAGAGTGAAATCGTCTACTTACATGAGTTTTTTCCATATAGATAATTAAGTGTTTCACCATCATTTGTTAAAAAGACTTCCTTTCCACAGTGAATTGGTTTGGTACCTGGTCTAAAATCAGTCGTGTGGGTCTTTTGCTTCACAATCTCTCCATCGTCACCTTGTCTGCCTTCATGCCTATGCCACACTGTCTTGATTACTGTAGCTTTATAGTTCTCAACTTGGGGCAGTTTCAGGATCCTGGGGACACTTGACAGTGATGGAAACCATTTTGGTGGTCACAGGTGTGCACTGGGGGGAGTGAGTGCTACTGGCGTCTAGTGGGTGGAGGCCAGAGATGATGCTAAACATCCTCGGCACACAAGACACCCCCCCACAACACAGAATTACCCAGCCCAAAATACAGATGGCGCTGAGGTGCAGAAACCCTGCTTTGTAAGAAAGTCTTGAAGTCAACTAGTGTATGTCTTTCAATTAAAAAAAAATATATCTAAACTGTTCTGTCTCCTTTGTATTACCATATGAATTTTAGAATCTGTTTATCCGTTTCTATAAGAGAATGCCTACAATTTTATGTAGGAATTGCTTGAAAATATAGATCTGTTCAGTATGCTAGCTTAGTAAACTTTAAACTTAAGATAATTAAATAGTATATATAATTAAAATTGAATGCAATTAGAAACTTAGTTTCTCATTTGTGCTAGCCTTTTTCCCAAGTGCTTAATAGCTCTAGTGGCTACCATGTCCAGTAGTACAGCCAGAGAACATTGCCATCATGACAGAACATTCTTATGGCCAGCACTGGTATAGATCATTTGGGAATTTATTCATTCTTATCAATGAGTGTATAAGCTTCTTTGTAGTTACTCTATCAGATTATGACAGTTCCCTTGTATTCCTAGTTTACTGCTTGTTTAGAATTATGGTTGAATATTGAATTTTTGGTCAACTTTTTTTTGTCTGTTGAGAAAGAAAAGACTATATGGTTTTTCTCCTCTGTTGAGTAATTTCGTTGGTTTTCACGTGTTAGATCAGCCTTAACTTCTTGGGATAAACTCCACTTCATCAGAATGCACCAGTATTTTTATATACTGCTGGATTTGATGTGATAATACATTAGGGATTTTTGCATCTATGTTCATGAGGGATTTTCATCTGCATTCTTCTGTTAATAATGCCCTTATCTTGTTTTGATATCAGGGTAATGTTGGCCTCATTTGTGTGTTGGGAACTATTCTAGGAGAGGAGACATACTAGTAACTGAGCTCTTATTCTGTGCACATTACAGTTGCCACCTCTTTTAGTCCTTAAAACTATGGTAAAAGGTAGTAACATCCCAACTTTGCAGGTGACGAACTTCAGGCTCAGAAAGGTAAAGTCATTTCCCAAGGGCACGTGGCCATAGCCAGTGAATCTGATTCCAGGCTATCAGGAGTCTCTAAGAGCAGCCCTTGAACGATAGCTCCCACTACTCGTCCCATGGGGGCAAGTCAGGCTTGCCCAGGTGGGTACATAAGCCTCAGTTTATGGGGCAGAGTCTAGCTGCCTGCAGTAGGCTGTGCTCCCAGCAAAAGAGCCTGAGGGTCCACTCTTGTACCCTCTTTGGCCACTGTCCAGTGGGTTCTCCTGTCTTTCCTGGAGTATGAGGGTTTCCCTTTTCATTCCCTGGTGAAGAGACTTCGGTGCCTCCATGGAAATCAGCTCTGAATGCTTGCTGAGGGCCGCACTCCCATTGCAACTGGAACTGGAAATTGCCTAGAAGCTCAGCATGGATAATCTCTCTCTTTCTAGGATGTTTGGATATTAATTCATCTGTGAAGGGGGCTCGTTTTGTCCGATTCTGTGATGCGTTCAATATTCCACTCATCACTTTTGTTGATGTCCCTGGTTTCCTGCCTGGTAAGTCGTTGATAGAAGTGGGGGCGAGGAGAGGTGGTTTTGCCCAGTTGAGGCACCCACTTAATTTGGAGGTTTTCTTGTAAATTCCCTAAGGATTTGTGACTTCTCCATATTCTAGGCCTCTGGAAGATGTGTCTATGGGGTGTGAGTGGCTGTCTCCTGGCCCTTTGGGGAGCAGGGGAAGACCTCACAGCTGAGAGTGACAGGCATACCTTGTAAGGACTTTTGTATCTTGTAACGCTTCCTCATGACATAGGCACAGCACAGGAATACGGGGGCATCATCCGGCATGGCGCCAAGCTTCTCTACGCATTTGCTGAAGCAACTGTGCCCAAAGTCACAGTCATCACCAGGAAGGTGAGGAGAGCTGGTATCAGAGGCTGTGAGCCTGCTTAGTCCTAGCAGCATGGCCATGGTTAGAGCTCTGGCCAAGAGTTTCAGGGGCGCTGGGAAGAGGAGTATACCTTACTTACGCTTCAAAAGATCTTTTGAGCTCAGGCAGCATTGATGGCCCTGTGGACCCACCCTGCAGATATATTGGTGGTCAGGTCTGGGAAATGAGAGCATCAGTGGGAAAAAGCCAGGAAACACCGTGAACATTAGCTGTGAACGGCCTCTGGGCTGTGCTCATGTGTTGTCTGCTCTGGCTTTCCAGCCTCAGAGACACTGGGCCTTCGGTAGCTCAGGAAGGCTCTTCCTTTGGTCCTCATTTCACCTGGCTTCCTAGGGTCTTGCAGGGATATGATCTGTTTGATTCAGGCTCTAACACTCAGCATTTGGGTCAATTCTAGGCCTATGGCGGTGCCTATGATGTCATGAGCTCCAAGCACCTTTGTGGTGACACCAACTATGCCTGGCCTACAGCGGAGATTGCAGTCATGGGAGCAAAGGTGAGGACCACTAGCTTTCCCTTTTCCTGGGTGCAGGTACTGTTCACCTCCCAGCAGGAGCTCATGGTCGGAAGATGTTGGAGAGAGGCTAGGACCCCTTGGGATGGGCTAGGATTCCAGGGAGTTGGGACCTAGACCGTGGCAAGTCTCCCACCTTGAGCCCCAAGTCTGTCCTGCACTGTCACTTCAGCCACATGCTGGTGTCTTCATGCTCATGGTGGGAGGGGCCTTGAGTGGGTTTTGAGATTGTCAGTAAAGCAGAAGGGGTTGAGCCAGCTGAACTAGCCTTTGGGAGGT
The DNA here is from genome assembly GCF_006229205.1 of Suricata suricatta. Lineage (NCBI taxonomy): Eukaryota > Metazoa > Chordata > Mammalia > Carnivora > Herpestidae > Suricata > Suricata suricatta. Next base: position 124,161,885 of record NC_043704.1, on the reverse strand, counting down.
TTGGACATTCCTTGTGACCCTGTCCCCATCCCCATCTCTTCTCCTAGGGAGAGGAGGGCCCCAGAGAGCTGAGCTGTAGTCCTTTTTTTAAAATTAAATTAAATTTGTAAAAATGTTTTATTTATTTTTGAGAGAGAGAGAGAGAGAAACAAGCACAAGTAGGGAAGGCAGAAAGAGAGAAGGCGACAGAGAATGTGCAGCAGGTTCCAGGCTCTGAGCTGTCAGCACAGAGCCCGACATGGGGCTCAAACCCATGGACCACAGGATCATGATCTGAGCTGAAGTTGGACGCCCAACCAGCTGAGCCACGCAGGTGCCCCTGAACTGTAGTTCTGGCACTGTGACTTGGGACCAGTACAGTAGTCTCCCCTTATCCATAGAGGATGCGTTCCAAGACCCCTGGTGGGAACCAGGATAACACAAACCCTATATACGCTGTTTGTTTATATACATGTATACTTAGGGTAGAGTTTAATTTATGAGCTAGGCAGAGGAAGAGATTAACAACAGTAACAAAGTAGAATGATTACACCACCATGCTGCAATAAGGGTTGTGTGAATGCAGTCTCTCTCTCAAAATATCTGTACTGAACTCACTCTGCTTGTGATGTGAGATGACAAAATGCCTCGTGATGAGATTAAGTGAGGTGAAAGACATTAGTGTTGTGACGCCAGAAGGAGGTTCATGCATCTGCTTCTGGACTGTGGTTGGTGGCCCCACGACTGAACTGCAGGTAAGGGGGGACTGCTGTACTCCCTGTTGCTTAGTCTGTTTCCCACTCCTTTCCTGCTTTGAAATAGCTGTTGGGATTGCACCGTAGAACTCCCTTGCCTCTCCTCGTAGCTGACCTTTAGGGGCTCTGAGATGAAGGCTCATCTTTTAGTCCTCCTCATTTTACACTTGCAGTTCAGTCTGTGTGCCTGTGGCCACTGAATTGTGTGCTCCGGATAAGGAAGAAGGAAAACAGCATTTTACTTCCCCTGATGCAGATACCACAGACCTGACTGTGGAAAATGGGCAAAACGTCTTGGCCTCGAAGAACGATAGATGCAGTTGGATGCAATAGGATGGTGTTTGGGGGAGACAAGCACCTGGCTTTCCCTGGGCTGCCTGTCATCGGGCCACAGTGAACGTGGGCTCACAGCCCCTGGGATCGTGCGGGCTGACTCCAGCCGTGCTCACCTACGTGCCCTGGCGCTCGGAGCCAGCACTGCTCTCCAGGGCGCTTTGACCCCAGAGCTCACAGTCACACACTGATTGTGAGTTGAGGGAGGTCGCCCAGGTTGGGACTGCCAGTTAAGTTCGTTAATTTCTCTCATGCCAGGGTGCCGTGGAGATCATCTTCAAAGGGCATGAGAATGTGGAAGCTGCTCAGGCAGAGTATATCAACAAGTTTGCCAACCCCTTTCCTGCCGCAGTGAGAGGTGGGGGCAGTGGTGGGGAGGGCAGGCCTGGGCATTTGTTGGGTCACTTGCTCATCCTTTCGCTTCAGAAAGTCTGCTATCACTGCCCTTTGCCCTCACAGTTGAATCTGGAGACCCGCGAGGGTTGAGGTGGTCCCTAGGCGGTCGTCACTTCAGGACATGGTGTACTCTGCCGTGGTCACCAAGGTCTAAAACAATATTGCTGAAATGGCTAGTGGTGGTCTAGTTACCCAGTGTTGTGTAAAAGTCCACTCCTAAACAGAGTGGCTGAAACAACCAACTTTTTTTTTTTGCTCATGTTTCTGAGGGTCAGCAGTTTGGTCTGGGCTCAGTTAGGTGGTTCTTCAGCTGGTCTTGCCTGGGATCAGTCATGCACAGATAGTGGGCAATTCAGGGCTGGATAGTCCAAGATGGCTTCATTTACAAGGTTGGTATTGACAGTCGGCATTTTCTGCACGTAGTTTCTTATTTATTTTTATTTCTGTTTTGTTGAGAGAGACAGAGGGTACAAGTGAGCAAGGGACAGAGAGAGAGAATCCCAGAAGGGGCAGAGAGAGAGAGAAGCGGGGCTAACCTGAAGTGGGGCTCAAAAGTCAGATGCACAACTTACGGAGCCACCCAGGCGCCCATGGTTTCTCACTTGTGAGCTGGCTACTCCATGCTTGCTGGTATCCTGAGCACTTTGAGACCTAGATTTGGAAATTGCAGTGTCACTTCTGCCACATTGTGTTGGCCAAAGCAAATCACAAGGACAAGTGAAATTGAATCCAGTTCTTGATATGAGGAGTGATGAAATCACATTGCAGAGGGACTTGCGTTACAGGGGTAGGAGGAGGTGTACTGCTTTTTGAAAATACAAATGTATTTTCTTAAAAACAATTTTTTTTATGTTTTACATATTTTTGGGAGAGAGAGACAGACAGAGACAGTGTAAGCAGGGGAGGGTCAGAGAGAGAGGGAGACACAGAATCCGAAGACAGGCTGCAGGCTCTGAGCTAGCTGTCAGCACAGAGCCCAATGCGAGGCTCGAACCCATAAATTGTGAGACCATGACCTGAGCCAAAGTCAGATGCTTAACCGACTGAGCCACCCAGGTGCCCCAGAAATGTATTTTCTTAATTTTACTTCTTATCGATTTCATCTTGGCAGGGAGGGGAGGTCAGATTTCATTTTCTTCCTAGGCCAGAAGTTGGGGACCTGCCAGAGGAACAGGGATGCTCCTGGGATGCAGGAGAGGGTTCACAGGGCCTGTGCCCTCTTCTCTCAGGTTGGGTCTTGCTCACACCCCAGAGATGGTGCCCAGGTTGAGCATAGATGATTGGGGGGGCGGCCTTATCTGGGGATGCAGATGATCTTCCTTTTCTGTGCTTCACAGGATTCGTGGATGACATCATCCAGCCTTCCTCCACACGAACCCGAATCTGCTCTGACCTGGATGTCTTAGCCAGCAAGAAGGTACAGCGTCCTTGGAGGAAACATGCAAATATTCCATTGTAAACAAATCAAAGGAAAATAAACCAAGAGCCAATTACCACCTGACCATTTACACCTGTCCCTCCCTTTTACCTGAAAATCTAAATACCAGAATAACATGAAATGGGGGCACCTGGATGGCTCAGTTGGTTAAGCGTCCGACTTCGGCTCAGGTCATGATCTCACAGTCTGTGGGTTCGAGCCCCGCATTGGGCTCTGTGCTGACCGCTCAGAGCCTAGAGCCTGCTTCGGATTCTGTGTCTCCCTCTCTCGCTGCCCTGCCCCTGCTCATTCTCTGCCTCTCTCTCAAAATAAAGACAAAAAAAATTTAAAAAAAAAGTAACATGAAATGGCTGTTTATTAAATTCTAAGATTTTATTTGTGCCTTACTGTAAAATTGTTTTATTAAACATTTGTTTTAACTGGTATGTTTTGAGCACAAATTTCATTTTTTATGGTATAAATCTGAAAAGAAAACAATATATTATCACTTAGAGCTAACACCCTTATTTTTTGATACCTCTGTGTATTTTCCTTTTCTCCCAAGACTTTTTTCTCTGTAAGTGAGATAATAAGGTTTTAGGGCAAAGTACTTATTACCTGCTTAGTCTTAATTTTCCTTTTTTTTTTTTTTAATGCTTATTGAGAGAGAATACAGGCGGGGGGGAGGGGCGGCAGAGAGAGACTCCCAAGCAGGCTCTTTGCTGTTAGTGCAGAGCCTGACATGGGGCTCCATCCTATGAACTGTGAGATCATGACCTGAGGTGAAATAGGAGTCAGAAAGAGTCGGACACCTAACCAACTGAGCCACTGAGGCACCCCTTTTTCCTTATTTTTATCTCATTCATTTTTTTTAAAGTTTATTTTTGACAGAAGGAGAGAGAGCATGCATGAGCAGGGAAGGGGCAGAGAGAGAGGGAGACACAGAATCAGAAGCAGGGTCCAGGTTCTGAGCTGTCAGTGCAGAGCCCAATGTCGGACTTGAACCCATGAACCACAAGATCATGACCTGACCCAAAGTTGGATGCTTAACTGACTGAGCCACCCAGGTGTCCCTATTTCCTTACTTTTAAATAATATCTATTTTTTAATGTTTATTTTGGAATGACAGGGAGCACAAGCAGGGGAGGGGCAGAGAGAGAGGGGGAGACAGAATCCGAAGCAGGCTCCAGCCTCTGAGCTGTCAGCACAGAGCCTGATGTGGGGCTCGAACTCATGGACTGTGGGATCATGACCCGAAGCTGGACACTTAACCAAATGAGCCACCCACAAGTCTCATAAAAAATGTTTAATAATGTGCCCTTAATTCCTCTAGGAATCGTTGAAGATGTTTGCAGTTGTGTCTTACAGAATAGATGCTCAGTAATCCGGGGTGTAGTACCCTATATTAAATGCTTCTCAGAAATGTGTTCTCACATTTAAAAAAACTGGAAATTTTCAGACCTGTAGAAATATTGCAGGGGTGGTATTTGTATACCTTTCACCTAGATTATCCACTGAATTTTCTACATTTACTACATGCATAATAGAATATACTCTTAATGTATGGTATATAGAATACAGTATATACAATACTATGTATTCTCTTCCATAAATACATAATTGTTAGTTTATTGACCCATTTAAATAAGTTGTAGAATCATGACTGTCCCTCACCCTGCCGAATGTCAGTATTTATTTCCTAGGAAAGAAGGCTCATTGTCTTACAGTCTTTCATTACATTGACAATTTGGAAGAATGGTTGCCAGTTATTTTGTAGAATGACCCTCAGTTTGGGTTTCTCTGATGGTTTCCAGATGTTCAGAGCAGTAAGAGTAATTAATAAATACATAAGAATGTTCTTTCTACGAATCACATAAGGACCACATGAGGCTAGTTTTTTCTGTTATTGATGAAATTGACTCATCCCCTGGTTAATGTGGTGGCTGCAAAGGTTACCATTTTTTCTTTGTAGTAATAACTGTTTTGGGGGCATTCTTTAAGCCTGTCAGCAAACTTTCATCTATTACTTTTAGTATCTATTCATGGTTCTTGCCTCAGTCAGCTATTCTGTGTTGATTCTAAAATGTTGCATTGGTTAGTTTGTTACTGTGCTGGAAGTTTTCTGTTTTTAAGTATTTGTTAGACTCATGGACTCTTGTTAGACTCTTTTTTAAAAAAACATTTTTTCCTGCAATACTTTTTTTTTCTTACCATGCTATCACCCTGTCAAATTTTCAAACACTAAGTACTTTTGCAAGTGTCCCTACTGGTGTTTCTCTGTGGCCTACCATTAAAGCTAGAAGTCTTGTTCCGAGTTAGTATACAAATTCCAGGTCCAGATTTTGTTGATTTTTTCTGCTCTAGCACTTGGAGTGTGTGAGACCCTGCACTCCAGCCATTAGCCCACGGCCCTGTCACTGCTGCCTTGGGACACCCTTTTGCTAAATAGCTCCAGTTTGTTCGTGCTCAAGGACCTTAGTTCATCTCGACCTAGGAGTTTGAACTGATTTTGCTTATTGCAGGTGTTATTTTTTAAGCATCCGACAGGGCATTTTTTTCTCTGTATACATATTTTTGTCTTCCTAAGTCTATGGTGAGTCCCAAGGGGGCAGAGATTGGCCAGAAATTCTTTATATTCCTCTTTGGCACCAGCAGAAACCATGGGAAAGGAGTGATGGCCGATTCTTGGACTTTTAGAGGCCTCCTAAGAAGCCATGCAGGTTGGTTAGCCTGTGGCTCAATTGCTTAAAATTGATTGGCCAATCAGATTTCTGGGGTCAGCTAACCTATGGTGTGGCACTGTTTGGAGGATGACTGTGCTATTGTCTATATGAAAATAATACCCACAGGCTTGTGTTTGTTTTTGTTTTCCCTTTTTGAGGAAAGGGTCCAAGATGTGTTTTATATTAGACTGTGAAATCTGGATGCTGAGAAGGGCTTGTTCCTGGGCCTAAGAAGTAGAGGAACCAGCCTAATAAAGCACTTGGGCAAGAGGCTTCTGGGAAGCCCTAGAATGGAGATGGGGGCGGGGGAATGCCATCCAATAAACCAAGCTGGTGTCCAAGGAAACAAAAAACTGCAAAACTTTGTAAGTAGACCAGCCTCTGTGGATGAGCGCATGCCTTGAATGGTGGCAGAATATTCTCAGTCGCTGCTGTTTAGGAATGCCTTTCCCAGGTGGTATTCTCTCTTTAAGGGGAAAAAGAAAACTGTGGACTCTATAACCAGAGGACTTGGGTTTACTGAGCAGAGCAGTGGCAAGTGTCTCTCGAGACTGAGAGCAGGTAATACGGTGAGAGTGGAGATGGTGTTTAAGAGGCACTGAGGGTCCTGTTGCACCTGTCCCTCCTCCTCTTGCCTTAAGTAAACCAGGTGATCCTGAGCCACACAGCTACGGTGGGGAAGCTGCGATTTGAACCCAGGCAGATTTGTCTGAACTCCACATGTCTCCAAAACCATTCAGAACACTACTTTTCAACTGGTAAAGTAGGTGGGATGAACTCCTAAGAGTGGAGTGAGAAAGGTGGTGGTTAGCTCCACTGGGACGGTCTCAACCCAAAGAGCTATTGAATTTAGAAAGCCTTCCTGCCACATGCAGATGGCCTGCCAGGCCTCATTTTGGTTTGCTAGAATGGGGAGTAAATTCACAATGCAGCCTTCCAGTTGCTTGTGTTTGTAGAAAGTTCTTCTAGCTTCTCTTCGGACCATGTCTTGGTCTCCTCAGGGAGTCCTCTGCCTCTGGGTTCACTGACGCTTTTGTTGCTGGGTGTTTTAGAGAACAGTCTACCCAGAGAAGACTGTGAAGGACAGCACTCCATATATAAGCACTTTATCGTAGCCCGAACAAGTGCAGGGAGAGGGGCAGGGAGAGAGTGGGAGAGAATCTTAAGCAGGCGCCATGCTTCATGTGGAGCCCAAAGTGGGCCTGGATCCCACAACTCTGGAGTCACGACCTGAGCTGAAACCAAGAGTTGGATGTTCATCTGAGTCACCCAGGAGTCCCGAGTTAACACTTTTGATGTAGTTTTTGAAGCAACCCAGACTTAACCTGATTGACAGATGTGCATATTTTGTCTCTCTTGTTCTAAAGGATTTCAACAGCTGTGGCTAGAAACCATTGGTCCTCATGCTGTTGCACCTCTGTGGGTGTGAGATCTCCGCTGTTCCAAACAGGACTTAGGCCACTCAATGGGCAGAGCCTGTGTGGGGCTTCTCTGGAATCTGGCCAGAACATTTGGGTAGATGTGGCAGTCTTAGGGAGTTTCTGACCATGTCTGCACTCTCCTGGATGGTGAGTAAAATACCTCCTTTATGCGTCCTTGGGAGCAGAAAGCCATCCTTCAAAAGTGATGTGTAATAAAGACCCCAGTAGAACAAGGCACTTAGGAGGGCAGGGATGGAACCTTATTGGAGTTTTGTCTGCAATGAAAAGCCTAAGATGGAGGCACTAAGTCTTTATTTTCCATGAAGACACTGTTCCTTGTTTGATGGGTTCTTTTCTGGAAGCAGGGCCAAATAGAGTCACAGTCAAGTCACATCTGGGAGGTTTCCAAGTTTGTCCCAAGGTAGAGCTGCACTGGGTAAAGGCCTGATCTAGTCTCATAAGCTTATAAAGATGAGAGCTGCCAGAGACCCATCCTTACTACCTTCCTCCTTGGATGCCTGGAGAGCTCACCCGATTTAGCCCTGGCATCCCTGTCTTTTCTGCAGGCATTTTAGGCCATCTGATGAACACAGCCCAGAGAACATGGCCAGGCCCATAAAGTGTAGGGCATGACTTTATTATTATTTTGAGAGATCAAGAGAGGGCAAGGGGGGGAAGGGCAGAGCTGGAGAGGCTCCCAAGTAGACTCCGTGCTGTTAGTGCAGAGCCTGATGCAGGGGCTCAGGCTCACTCTCTCAAACAGGGACATCAGGACCTGACCCGAAATCAAGAGTCCGGTGCTTGACTGACTGAGCTACCCAGGTGTCCCACTTTGTAAGAGAGAGGCCTGGCACCGGTATTGAGAAACTTGCACTTACATGGTCCTGTAGAATCCAAGTGATCTTTAGAAGGCCACTGTTTGCTAGGGGGCAATCATGCATAAGCCTTGGTGCTGGGTATGTGGCAGGGGAAGGATCCAGGCTACAAACTCTGAATGCCTCCTTCAGGACTCAGCCTGCAAGAGACCTCTTCTTGAATCAGAGTGAGCAAACTTGAGCACTGGGCCAGAAAATCATCTCTTTGAAGCTTTACGTAGTAAAGAATAGGATGACAAGCTTGATTTTGAATAGTTTATTAAAGGAAAGGTGAAGCATCAGTTTCAAATTGTACAAAAGGAAAAAACCTCATATTGCAAATGTACAATTTACAGAATTACTAGCAAAACCAATCAAGGAGACACTGAAAATACAAAAATTCGATTGACTTCAAACTGAACTGCAAACCCATTGGAGTAGATATTAAGCCTTTTTTTTTTTTTTTTTTTTTTTTTTTTTTTTTTTTTTTTTTTTTTTTTTTTTTTGTTGCATGTAGTCTACAATTCTAAGTCAGCATCTGATTTCCACATGAAACTGTCAAGCAAAGGATCGATCTGTGCATATGCCAGGGTACCTCCCAGCCTCCTCCCTGGCCAGAACCACAGGCAGGGCTGATGCTGGTGGACGGTCAAGTTATTCCTGCCCTTTCATGTCCAGCGAGGCCCACATTTCTGGAAGAAATCAAGACCCCAGCCCCTCGAACTGGAGCCCAGAATTACTAAATTAGCAGATAGATTTTTGGTGACCAGGTTTTTTCAGAACTGTACAAAGATTGAGAAAAATCTGTTCTGTGTTTACTAAAAGAATGAATAGAATAATCCATTTGCTTTTCCAGCAAAAGCTAATCAATTATTGGGTGCACAGATTAGTAAAAAAATGTTTTTCATTTTTGGTAAGAAGGGAAAGCCTCATGGTTCCATTGCAGCTACTTTAAAAACCAGCCCAGAAACAGCTGTGGATGGATTGGTTTGGAATTGAGGCTTGCTTTAAAAAATCAGAAAGGAAGAAACTAAGTGGGCTTTTAAAAAACAATAGCAGCAAGTCATAAAAGTCTAAGCAGAATGTAACTCTAAACCATTGAAGGCTGTCCTGAAGATTCATAATTTCTTTCCCAAAATAATTAATATGCACATTTAACACTGAAATGTAGCTGTATTTCAAGGTAAGCTTAGGAACTTCACCCTCTAAGCACAGACTTCTATGCAGCACATACTTCTATAATTGGTAAACTTAATTCACAAAATTACCGCATAAGGTATTAAGTGCATGGGAAGTAGACACAGTTATGTTACACTTAAAAATTACTTTTGAATGGCAAAGAAGTTCTTCATGATTATCTTTTTTAAGAAAACAGAAGTCTATGTAACTTGAATTTGGCAGGGCATGAAATAAGTAGTAAAAACAGCAAACTGATAACTTGAGAATCATTTTTGTTTTTCTGAGAATACTTTATTTGCTGGTAGAAGTTGCTAAAAATGCACAGAACAAATACCAATAGAAAATGTACTGTATTTGAGTCTCCCTATTCTATATAAAATGAATGGTGTACAGCATCTGTTGGAAAATGGCTGCGTGGACATTTCTTATTTTATGCCCCCTTATAAATAAAAATAAACCTTTTTATTCAAGAGTATATAAAATCTGGGAATCCATATCCACAGAGGGTGTGTGGTTTTTGGCAGAGATGCACTGTCAGAATTTCATCTTAGCTTGTCGATATTCTGCTCCTCCGCATTTCTGTATTCCACAAGGTCAACCAAATCCAGTGAGCTCCAAAACACTCTTCAGCAATTAGGATGAGCTGCTTACTCATAGGTTTAATAAAAATGGTTAGCTTTTAAAACATAAAAAGGCAAAATGTTAAAACGGTTTTTAAATTGTACAACAGGAAAATAAAGTTAAAAATATTTTTTTTACTCAATGCTGAGTTTTCATAAAACAGGTGTATAACAGTGTTTATCTTGACAGCTGTTTTAAAAATTTAAAATTTTTTCCTCCCTCCAGAAAAACACACACATCTGTATTGGGATGAGTCCAGTATTAGGACACAAATGATTTTTCAGGTCAGTCTTTCTGAGGTGACATTCACCAGCATTCCCTTGGGTAATTTACATGCTCCTCTTCTGTCACTGCAAAAAGGGATTGACCTCAATCATTTGATTAAAAAACAAATCAGATCACATCAAAAGTGTTTTCTCCCCCATACAAGCTATCACAGTATATAGGCCTCTAGCTCTAAATAATAGAGTTCCAGATTTGTAAATTTTCTTCAGACTTCAGAACATAGGCATTCCAAATCCCTAGAAAAATGAAAAACACAATTAATTTCATGCGTAAACAAGACCTAGAAACCATAAATAGTGGTAATAATTTAGCATTTACTGAATCGTCTTCTATGATAGCTGCGGAATCAAAGAAATCTGGCCTCAGCTCAGCTCTCTCTCGCCGATTTCTTGATGGGGGCTGGAAAGAGAAGCCAAAATGTTTTCCTGAGATACGTTAAGACAATGAACTGTGATAACAAGCAGCTAATATTTCTGATGGTATCACAAAACAGAACTGTTAAAGATATAATTTTGAAATGAAAAGAATGTGGCTTTTACATGGAGCACACATTTAAAAAAAAATTTCAAATACAAAGAATAAGCTGAACATGTACATGCATATAATTTGGGGGGGCCTACAAACACAGAACATGCCTCTGAATCATGGAATAAAAATTGATCCTTATATTCCCCAAAGCAGGTAGACGGGAGGGGAGAGACTGGAGGGACATGATCTCCTTTAGATTTCTTAGAAAAAATTTTCATTATGGAACATTCAAAACCTACAAAGCAGAATGTTATAGGCTAAATTATGTCCCCCCAAATTCATATATTTAAGTCCTAACCCCCAGTACCTCAATGTGACTGTTACTGGGACAGAGGACCTATAAAGAGGTAATAATTAAGGTAAAATGAGGTCATATGGATGGATTCTAATTTTTAAATAATATATGGGGGTGCCTGGGTGGCCCAGTCAGTTAAGTGTCCAATTTTGGCTCAGGTCATGATCTGCAGTTCGTGGGTTCAAGCCCCAGGTCGAGCTCTGTGCGGACTGCTCAGAGCCTGGAGCCTGCTTTGGATTCTTCCTCTTTCTCCTGCTCACACTCTGTCTCTCTCTCTAAAATGAATAAACATTAAAAAAAATTATTTTACTTATTTTGAGAGAGATCATGGGTGGGGCAGAGAGAAAGGGAGAGAGAATCCTATTCAGGCTCTGCACTGTCAGTGTGAGCCCAACGTGGGGCTCAATTCTAATCTGATTCATATCCTTATAAGACAAGAAGACACAGAGGAAAGATCACATGAAGATAGAGGGAGAAGATGGCCATTTACAAATCAAGGAGAGAAGCCTGAGAATGAAATAAATCTTTTCTAGCTTCCAGAGCGGTGAGAAAATTTCTATTCTTTAAGCCACCTAGTCAGTGGCATTTGTTACAGCAGCCCTAAATACATAAAGTAGTACGATGAACTCCAATATACCCATCACCCAGCTGCTTCATCAATTGTCAAAACTGTGGCCAATCTGTTTCATTGCGTCTCCTCATTGTATTTTTCATTTCTATGTGATCTTACCTATAAATACCTTCAATATGTATCTCTGATGGAAATTATTTTTTAAAAAACATAACCACCATGTATTACTCTTCCTGACAAAGTCAATAATTTCTAATATCACCTAAACCTAGTCCATATTCAGGTTTCCTTCCTTCAAAGATGTTTTTCCCCACACTGAACAAATACGGTCCATGTTGTGTGTGGTTGCTGTGCTGGAACACACTATCATCAGACTCCAAGTTTGTTTAAGAGACCAGATGTACACTATACTGAAAGGCAGATCTAGTGTGAGCCCCTTCTCAAGAAGGGAAGGAACCAGTTTCTATTACTGCCAGAATACAATCTGACTGCTTGGAAAGCAGGCCTGAGAAACACGGCTCATCCTGCAGTGGTCCTGCCCACTGCTGTACTAGGTAACCACCTCCGCACTTCTCCCCTCTCCCCATGGAGTTCTGCAAACAAGAGCATCATCTTACACCAATGCCTTCACATATTTTAAAATAAGAAAATGTACTGAATTTCTTTACCAGATCAATAACCATGGTGTCCTCAAATTCTTCATTCATATCTTCTAACTGGCTCCGGGATGACATCATCACATCTTCAAAGATGGGCTCAGCATCTTCCTCCATTAGGCCCCGACTGATAAGGAAAAACCAGGGTGAGAAGGCTGTTCAGACTCACTGAATCTGGAGCCCTGGCTCTTTCTTCTATCAGGTCTTCTAATCACTGAAACTACATCTTTCAGTTAAAATCCATGGGCTGGGGCCCCTGGGTGGCTCAGTCGGTTAAGTGTCTGGCTTCGGCTCAGCTCATGATCTCATGGTCGTGGGTTCAAGCCCCATGTTGGGCTAGCTGACAGCTAGCTCAGAGCCTGGAGCCTGTCTTCGGATTCTGTGTCTCCCGCTCTCTGACCCTCCCCTGCTCGTGCTGTCTCTCTCTCTCTCTCTGTCTCTCGATCAAAAATAAATAAAACATTTAAAAAATTAAAAAAAAAAAAATCCATGGGCTGCACAAACTCTGATGCTAAACTATTAAGATAATTAAGGATCATACATTTCATTCAAGATTTAATGTCAACTCATCAAAAGAAGTACAATTTAAATGCAGTAACAACAAAAGAAGTTAGCATTTATTTACCTATGTGCTGATTCCCACAACACTATGTGCTTGGTGGTAGTATCCCATATTTACAAATGAAGACTCTGAGGCACAGAGGTGGTAGAGTTTGCCCAATGCCGCACAGCTGGCAAGTGGCAGCACTAGGATTTAAATGCTGAAAGCCTCAATAGCCCATACCCTCCAATCCTATTCTACACGGCATGGCATAGCCTGAATTATGACTGTAACTCCTTTTCTAAGACCAAATGTCAGAGGAAACCAGTCATTCCACAAAATGACCAGCATCACATAGTCATTTGTGTTTGCAATACTTGAGGTAACACTTACACGGCATGCCTTACTCCAGTTCTCACTTTCATGTAGTTCATTCCTGTTCTGTCCTTCCGATTTAAGTCTTCTAATTTTGGCTGGCCTAACCAAGAGATCTGCATCTGAGGACTAAGGAATACAAATACATTAGTCATTTGTGGCAAAAGATGAATTTTGCTCATCAGTCCCATGCTAAGAAGGCCACCATTGGTTTGCCTAATCCCCATGTATGGGGAGTTAGCTGGATTTACTCAAGTCAAGGGTGAGATAGACCACTACTGAAGGTTCTACCTTTGCAGAAATGACAGTTGCCCAGAGATGCCTAAGTCTCTAAGAGAAGCTGGCTGTAGCTAGTTGTTAGGTGTAAAGGAAACCAAAGCATGTCACCCCAAAATACTGCTTCTGAGGTAACAGTTATTTTGAGCTGAAGGCAATTAAAAGAAGTAGTAAACACAGAAAAAGCTCCTCCTTTTCTGCCTAAAGGCAGGAAATAAAATCTTGTTTTATGGGAGACAGACGCTTATCAATCCAGAGATGGCACCAGAGCAATGTGTAAACTCACCTTACCTTCCTAGTTGAGGAAAATATGGACTACATAGTCTCAGCTGAACTATTCCTAGTCCAAATCCCTTTGTCTTGTCAATTCTTCACAAATTTATTGTCTAAAAGGTATAAAAGTTCCCTGCTTTGGTCACTTCTTCAGGCCTTCAATCTCTGCTGAAAGCTCCCCTGGACATGTAAAACAGTCAATAAAATGGGTATGCTTTTCTGTTGATCCATTTAGTTTTCAGACCCAGTTAGGGATCCTCAGAGGGTTGAGTAAAATCTTTCCCTCCCCTGCAGGTGTTTAATTTGTCAGCTTTGTTCCCCAAATCTCTGCCAAACAAGGGACCGCTTCTGAGACCTTTGTATCAAGCTGCTACCCTGTTCCTGCTTGAACAGCCAGTCCCCTGCAGGACAGAATGGACGCTGGAAAGGTATCAGCACATTTTCTCTCAGTCCTTCTGAAAAAAATCAAGTCAGGTGCATGCTGGGCCAAATTTTCACCTGTCCTCTATACTTACTGGCACATGGACACTTGCATAAACATGCCTTTTGGGAATTTTCCAGGATGTAAACTTTAATGATTTTTAGTAGATAACATCTGTCACAGGAGCAGCTGTCTTTATATCATGTGGGGTTACCACCTGGATTAAACCTATAAAGCTTCAGCAGGGAAAAGTAGACCACAGAGGGGAGAAACAGACAAGTGGTAAAGTCAAGGAAGTAAGGCTGCTCAAATAAGGAAGAATCCACCCTCTAAGAAGCAGGGTGAGAATGCTCGTCATAAGGCAAACTAGCCTCTAAGAATGCTGTTAGGCAGTGGCTGTCTGACAAGGATTATTATTGTAGCTTTGAAGAAAGGCAGATCCTCTGAGAAAAGAGGCTTTCTGAAAACCCAGTCTGAACAACTTGAACCCTTCCTCTTTCCATTTCCAACCTGTTAAATTTGTTGACTTCAACTGAGAATTCTCTTTTCTATCAGAGTAAATCACAGCATTTTACCCCAATATGAATAGAAACACAAGAAGCTAGGAGAATTTCAAAGTTGGTTGGAAAACAACAAAGAAAAAGTTCTTTTATAGCAAAAGTCATACTATCACCTTGCCTTTTCCAAAATTTTCAGGGCCCTGGTAATAGAAAACATTAATTACTACTAGCGTGGAGAAAGGTAAGACTTTGATTCTCTCTTAGAGAAAAGGCAACTATTCTCAGAATTTATCGAATATCTTGACAAATACCTTAATCCCTAACAGTTTAAAATATAAACTTGAGCAAGACAAAGTACTATTAATTACATGGATGATAAAAGGAATAGTCTATTTGTTCAGACTAGTCAACCTTAGCAGAGACTCTTACAGGCTTTCTTTCCAAGGAAGTAACCTGCATGTCTTTTTTGCAAGTCCCTGAGGAAAAAAAGACCTGCCCAATGATAATCTGTAAACTCCAAGTGAAATCAGCACTTAGTGACGCACCATGCTTTAAAGGTATCTGGACTTTGAGTTACTGATATCTACAAGTGTTGGAAGACTTATTATGTATCTTCTAATATAAATTATTTAGTCTCTATGGTTTTTTGTCGTGAACTGACCAATAATATACTTTAACAAAGTTTTTCTTTGACAGTTTTTAACACTTAAAGGTTTTATACCAAGAAAATAAATTTTTACTACTTACTTGTGTAAAAAGTCAGGTTCAGAACCATGTTCAGACTCAGGTTCCTGAATCTGTTCTCCCACAGGTCTGCTATTCTCCCGCAGTACAGTAGAAGTGAGCTGTGGTGCTGGCAGGGGCCCAGGAGTCTGAATCATGGTGTCAGTCCTGTTTAGCCATGTATTATCTAGACTTTCATCTGTAATATTCCAGTTAGAGCCACAACATGTCATTAGTGGAATGAACTCTGGTAGAAGTTATAGCAAAGACCAGAAAAGCAGGCTTCTGGCTTAAACTGTCTAGTCTGAATCCCAGTTATACCACTCACCTGTGTCACCTGTGTGACTTTCTGTAAGTTACTAAACTTCCAAAACTCAGTTTTCTCATATACCCTAATATTATCCTCTCTTCGGAGTCCCTCCATCTATAAGGATTAATTCAACACAGAAGGGAAAGAATGGGGCCAGCCAGAGACCCCTGTAACCTTGCTTTGCTCAAGCAATAAAAGGCCTATTTACTGGGTCTTAGAGGGGGCCCCATGTAGCAGCACGTTAAGTGTGGTGGGCCTTTAAGAAATTAGCAAATCCCACTGCACAATTGGGATATTGATCACTAGAGAAATAACTTTTTGCCAGCTTATTCATATGGGGATGGGTTAAGAGGCTCACCGTTTTAACGCTGCTAAGTCCCCCTCATACACCCTACCCAGCCCCCACGTGCCATTCTCCTTTAACTTCTAGAGGAAACAATCATTACTACTAAGGATTTAATTACACAATGGCCTGTGTTTGCAGTCATTTGTCAAGTGTATAGGTTATCTCTTTAATTAGAATTAAATTTCTTCAAGGGACCAGAAAGTGTTTCTTCCTTCTTCTGGAGATCATTTATGAAGATCTGAACAGATTAAACCATTATTTGCATATCTACAGTCTGATATAATGTTACATAATTATATAGTTTCTACTGTAAACATTCTAAGTTATTTTCTTAATATGGGTAGACTTAAAGTATATTGCTATGCTTTCCCTTCTGAAGAATTAAAAAATAAAAGAATTTCAAAGTACCCAGTATGAATTCTATTGTTTTTCTTCCTCCATTAAGTCTCAGAGATGTGTGCATGTTAGGTTTCTTATTTGCCATCAAGCATCCCATATCTCAGTGTATCAAAAATTGTCAGACGTCAGTATGTTCTAGATTGGCTTCTCAGTTCCTGGAAATATTACCTATTGTCTTGTTAAGGTCATTCCACTGATCTGAAACTCACTATTGAATCTTTTCTTTAATCACCAAAAAGAGGTTTCATCTTTTATTCACACAACTTTTCTTTCAACATTTAGTTAATTCCTAACTTTTATATTCTGCTGCACTTAAAGTTTTCTAAGAATGGTACCATTTAGGTTCTTAACCTGGTAAACCCATCTTTCAGCTCTACTACATTACCATCTTCTCCACAAAATCTTTCCTGATTCATTAAGAGTTTGATTACTCCCTGTATGTTCCCAGAAAATCTTTTTGGACCATCAGAGCACTTCCCTTGCTGAACTAAAATTGCCTGCTCTGTCTTCCCATCTGTACTATGAGCATTTTTTAAAAAGTGGGTTTCATGCCCAGCACAGAGCCCAACAAGGGGCTTGAACTCATGACTCTGAGATCTAGAGTTGGATATTTAACCAACTGAGCCACCCATGCAACCCCTGAGCATTTTAATTAATACTTAATCTTCAGCATTTTGCTTTAAAAGGTGCTTGGTAAAAACTTAATAAAGGAATAACTAACTTCAGGAAGAGCTCATTTTCCTTGAGGAGATCCTGCTAACCTCTAAGGGTTTCTCAATAAAAACACTTCTTACAAAGCTTTCTCATCTCTGTTCCAAACAGATGAAACTGCTGCTTAAGGATTCTGGGCACATGACCTACCTTAGTCACTTGGTAAATTTCAAACTGACACACAGCAAGTTTTCTTCTTTGCAGTTTGGTAACTACCAAATTAAGTAATCTGGTCCAGACATAGTAATAATGTGGCATTTACTGTGTGCGACAGACTGACCTAAGTGCTTTACAAATGTTAAATAAATGATTAAATGCTAATAATGCACATAAAGCACATTCCTGGTACACAGCAAGGATCTGATGAATTCTGGAGAATCTGAATATTACATCTAAGAAGAGCTGTGAGTAAAAATCCCTGAATCTCTGTATCTAGACAGATGTATGTATGTACATGTGTCTTACATTTAGGTCTTTCATTTTCAGTTTATTTTTGTGTATGGTGTAAGAAAGTGGTCCAGGTTTATTTTTCTGCATGTTGCTTGCTGTCCAGTGTTCCCAACACCATTTGCTGAAGAGACTGTCTTTTTTTCATTGGATATTCTTTCCTGCTTTGTAAAAGATTGGTTGGCCACATGTTTGTGGGTCCATTTCTGGCTTCTCTATTTTCTTCCGATGATCTGAGTGTCTATTCTTGTGCCAGTACCATACTGTCTTGATGATTACAACTTTGTAATACAGCTTGAAGTCCAGGATTGGATTGCCTCCAGCTTTGGTTTCCTTTTTCAGAATTGCTTTGGCTATTCAGGGTCTTTTGTGGTTCCATACAAATTTTAGCATTGTCTATTCTAGCTGTGTGAAGAATGCTGGTGTTACGTTGATAAGAATTACATTGAATACGTAGACTGCTTTGGGTAGTATAGACATTTTAACAATATTTGTTCTTCCAATCCATGAGCATGAAATACTGTAAATATTTTCCATATCTTTGATTCTCTTTGAAATACTGAGGGCACTGACAACAGCAGCTAAAATTTACTCCATGTTACCTATATGCCAAGCTCTGCTATCTAAACTCCATGTATACTGTTTTACTTGGGGTATCTCATTTAATATTTATAATAGCTCAAAGGGTTGGTATTCTCATCATCCTTTATTTGATCAGTGATTGAGGCTCAGAGAGGTTAAGTAACATGCTCAAAGGTCATACAGTTTAAAACTAGAAGCCAACTTTGAATTCTAGAACTCTGATTTCAGAGTTTGTACTCTTCATCAGTAGTCAATACTGCCTCCCCAATGATGAAAGAAACAGATTTAGACTCTAATTAATTTTGCTACAGGTTTCAGTAAAGTCTTCATGAGTTACTAGTTCTTTTTAGGCAGCAGAGGTGAGATGCTGAAAGGTAAATAGAAGGTTGTGAAAAGGAATGGTGGAGCTGGATTCAGATCATTGCCCTCCTTCTCTTGGCTTGGAGAATGTTTATTAGGAAAAGTATGGAGATGGGGAAAGGTTATTTGAGGAAATAAGCATTTTTACTTTGAGTTTTCTTAGTTTAAGAGTAATGCTCTAATAAAGCAATGTTTAGTCTTTTTGGATATATGAATAATTACCCATGATCATATTTTCATGACAGTTCAACCAACACCTTATTTTCCATAGTGCATGAACATTATAAAACCATAGTCAGCTACCATTGTTTTAATGCACAAAAATAAATTATATCCTGGAGTAGAAATTGAAAGTTGTTTTGGTATGTTCAATTTGCTGCACAGGTCTACTCTCAACTTACCAGAATCTCTTCTATATTAGGATGAATTTTGATAATTAACATTATTTGTTTTTTATTTTCTACTTAAATATATTAGAGGGTCTATGGTATATTTTATAAAACTTCATGACTGTTTCTTCTTTTTCTCTGTACCTATCTTCCTCTGTTTCATGGTCTTCCAACTTCTTTCTCCTTGACCCTTTTTTGTTCCACTTTGCCTCTTCTAACATTTGAATATGTATCAATATACAAGGAAATAATATGCTTTAACAGTATTACCTTGCTTCAACAGATTTGCTGCTTTATTTACCTTTGCAATAGTAAGCAAACTACTTGTCTCCTAGGGTACAGGTAGACTTACCTTCTACTCGTTTTTTGTGAAGTGGAGGTCGTCCTTTCTTATTCCTTACTGAGGATGTTTTGCTGCTGCTACTTCCACTGTTCACAGACATTCTATCATCTTCACCTCCGGTGACTAACGAATTTCTATAGGAGATAAGTGGAAGCCATACATCTTCTCTCCTTTCCATCATCTGCTCCGTAAGGAATTTTTCTAGGTATGAATGGCTAGAAACACAACAAAAAGGAAACAGTGATTTTCATAGAAGCACTGAAGCACTTCATGTATCACTTATTTTTTTCATAGACTGAGGTTCGTTCTCTGAAAATTCTGAAAAATGCCTAAGGGCACACTTTAAATTGTTAATAGTGGTTATCTTTAGAAAAAGAGGGATGAGAATGTAAGGTTTTGCTGCACATATTCCTGGAATGTTTTTATTGTTCCAATTTTAGTACATGTGCTGCTGAAGTAAGCACTGGAATGCTTTTAAACAGGTGAATGTATTACTAAGGCTGTGTGTGTGTGTGTGTGTGTGTGTGTGTGTGTGTGTGTATAGTCCTTCCTACCAATGTTGAAAAAAAAAGTCAGAAGTTTAGCTCAAAAGGTTATTGAATTTTCTTTTAAACTGTTCAAACCACGGCAGGATTTCTATAATAGTAGAGGAGGAAGGAGCTAGGCACATCTCCCCCAAAAAACAACTTTTTAGCTGGTGAAAATGATAAAAGACAATCATTTAAAGTCTTTAAATATTGTCCTAAGGGAATACAGCAAATGGAGAAAGATTTATTCAAGAAAATTCCTAAATCTCAGTAAAAACAACGAGCGTTTGTTGCATATACATCATAACCTGTTCCCCCCTGCCCCTTGTCCCCTCTCCTCCACCACTGTTCTGTGCATATTCATGGAGCTCTACTCTGGGTAGACATGGATAAGAAGACAGGAACTCCCTCTTTCTCTAGTTCCTCATCTGAAGCTGCCCTGGAAGAAGCTCTATTCTGGACAGCAGCTGGGAGGTAGGAGGCTCCCTTCTTCCCCATCTTCTACCTGTCGGGTAGTGACTCTCTCCTAGGCATAGCAGGCTGAGAGCACCTGGAGGGACAAGCTGACAACCAGGGCTTCCCCCCTGGTCCCCTGCTCACAGAACAGGGGTGTTATTCTAGGAGAAGAGGGAGGCTGTCCCACCCCCAGCTCCTGTTCAATGGCATAAAAGTTCTGCCCAGCAACCAGAGAGTAGACCAGCCAGAAATTTAACAGAGAGAACCAGAGAAAAGAGAGCCAAGCAGAGCCCTCCTGGAATCACAGACAATCCTGGAAGTTGGAAAGCTCTGCACACATGCTTAAGCTGCACCCACTCATGGGCAAAAAGAACAGGGTATGAGGTCAGTGTTGTAATCGTTCCCCAAGGCCCCACACTGATCTATCAACACAGGGAGGAAGCCTCACTGGCACCAGGGGCTTAAGCACAACTGCTAACCAAACACTACTTGAACAGTAAGTTGCTCTGACTCAAGAGCAACTAACTCTTAGAAAGCCAGGTTTAAAGATAAAATCATAGTAGACTATTTTCTAGTTCTGCACGTAAGGAGCTTCAAAGTTGTTACTGCATCCTAACAACAAGTAAAAGGCTCAAAAGACTGAAACATCAGCAACTTCCTGGAACTGTAATATAGGAAAAGAGCTGTCCCCAAGACTGGGAGATACATGTGAATACAGGAGGCAACAGTTTATTGGGAACCAGCACTGGAGTAGGAAAATATGAGCTGTAATTCACAAATTGGGGGCACTTCAAGGGGCTCAGTGGGTTAAGCATCTAACTTTGGCTCAGGTCATAATCTCACTGCTTGTGAGCTCGACTGCCCTGTCAGGCTCTGTGCTGACAGCTCAGGGCCTGCAGCCTGCTTTGGATTCTGTGTCTCCTCTTTCTGCCCCTCCCCTACTCATGCTCTGTTTTTTTTTTTTTTCTCTTTCTCCTTCAAAAATAAATAAATATTAAAACATTTAATTCAAATTGTTGGAGGCTCACTGTCTGAGAGTTCAAAATTCTAGGAGGACCCAGTCCAGGGGGACCTCTCCAGAATATGTGATTTACTTCCAGAAGTTCACCCAGGTTTCCACAGTAAATATTAGAGCAAACTCCTCTGTGCTACCACCCAGGGGCAAGGAAAAGGAATCATCTTGAAGTCTGCTAGAGTATATTGTTCTTAACAAAGCCTCTCCTCAGGGGAAATGGTAAAGCAGAGCACAACTTACTAGGATATTATCAGAGCCTAACTGATCAAGGGAAATACCCAACTCTAGCCCATTCCACCCATTATGTCCCAACTATGGGTTAAGAAAAAAAACCTGAGAAATACTTGAGAAGTTCATAGTCCAGAGGCACAGGCTCACTAAAAGACTGAAACCTATAACCATAGGATTATAGATTGCTTTCCCTCCTCTCATACCTCATCACCACATTACTCAAGATATATTTACAGCAATTCCTTTTACCCAGTACATCATGTCTGGTTATCAAGAAAAGATTATAAGGCATACCAATGGGCAAAATCACAATGTGAAGGAGAGAGAAAACATCACAATCAGTCATGGCAGAAATATGAGAATTATCAGACAGAATTTAAAACAACTTTGATCAATATGCTAATGGAAAGACAGCATGCAAGAACAGAAGAGCAACAAAAGCAGACAGACAGAAACCCTAAGAACCAAAAGAAATGCTAGAGATAAAAACTGAAAAAGAAACAAAGAATGCCTCTGGTGAGCTTATCAGTAGACTGGTCACAGCTGAGGGAAAACCCTCTGCTCTAGGGGACACAGCAACATAATC
This sequence comes from Suricata suricatta, assembly GCF_006229205.1. Classification (NCBI taxonomy): domain Eukaryota; kingdom Metazoa; phylum Chordata; class Mammalia; order Carnivora; family Herpestidae; genus Suricata; species Suricata suricatta. The sequence goes on along the minus strand of NC_043704.1, from coordinate 124,140,061 downwards.
TGTGAAAACCAAAAAGCAAAGAGAACGAAGAGGGAGGAAAATAGAATATCTAACTATAATACAACTGCAAAAGGTGTTAATATTACAAGAATGTCAAGGGGAAGCAGGAAAGAAAAATAGCAACTATAATTTAATACAAAAATGGCACGGGCGCCTGGATGGCTCAGTATGTTAAACATCCAACTTTAGCTCAGGTCACGATCTCACAGTTTGTAAATTCAAGCTCTGTTTTGGGCTCCTTACTGACAGCTCAGAGCCTGAGCCTACTTTGGATTCTGTGTCTCCTCTCTTTGTCCTTCCCACCCACCCATGCTCTATCTCTCCTTCAGAAATAAACAAAAAAACCAGAAATGGGAGAGAATTTGCCCAAATTAATGTCAGATACCAAACTACAGATCCAGGAGAGAATACCAAGCAGGATAAAAATGACAAAAGAACTACATCTAAGCATACTGTTTTTAAACTACAGAAAATCCAAGACAAATGAAAAATTCTGAAAGAAGCCAGAGGAAAAAATACTTCATCTATAGGGGAATAATGATATGAATTATATCTAACTTCTCCTCAGAAACCATTCAAGCAAGAAAAGAGTGGAGTAATGTGTTAAGAGAAAAACCCCACCAAACTAGAATTCTGTGCCATGCAAAACCCTCCTTCAAAAGTGAAGGAAAAATGAAGAATTTTTCCAACAAATAAAAATTGAGAGAATTTGTTGCTAAGACACCTGCTTTGAAAAATTTACTAAAAGAGTGCTTTAGAGTGAAGGAAAATCAAATAGGTCAGAGACATGAATCTATATAAAGTAAGAAGAACAATGAAGAAGGAGTAAATGAAGGTAAAATAAAAACTTAAAAAAATTTTGTTTAATGTTTATTTTTGAGAGAGAGAAAGTAAGTGAGTGAGTGTGAGCAGGGGAAGGACAGAGAGAGAGGGAGGCACAGAATCCGAAACAGGCTCCAGGCTCTGAGCCTGTACTGAGGCAGGGCTTGAACTCATGACCCATGAAATCATGACCTGAGCCAAAGTCTGAGGCTTAACCCAATGAGCCACCCAGGTGCCCCTAAAATAAAAACTTTTATTTTTCTTATTCTTAACCGATCTAACAAAATAAACTTTTGTTCAAAACAATACCGATGTATATGATTATGTATGCTTATGTATATACCACATATATGTATATATACACTTATATATTAAGTGAAATGAATGACAGCACTGATACAAGGGATAGGAGGGAAGAATTAGGATAATTTTGTTATTACAAGGTACTCATACTTCTCATGAAGTGACAGAGTATTATTTAAAAGTGGATTTGGATTAACTGTAAATGCATACTGCAAACTCTAGAGTAACCACTTAAAAAAGTAACAATACACTAAGTAGAACAAATGGAATCATAAATACTCAATTAAAACTTTTTACAAAAGGCAGAAAAAGAGTGGAAGACAAAAATTAAGAGCAACAAAGAGAAACAGTAAGGAATATGGTAGGTATTAATCTAACTGTATTAATAATCAATCTGAACATCAATGATACAAAAGTACATCAAGTAAAAGACTGTCAGAGTGGATCAGAAAACATTACCTAAGTACAGGCTGTCTATAAAAAATCCACTTTAAATGTAAAGACACATAAATTAAAAGTAGGTGAATGGATTGAAAAAGTTATACCATGCAAACACTAATCAAAAGAAACCAAGAAGAGTATTAATTTCAGACAGAGCAGACTTCAAAGTAAGGAAAGTTATCAGGGATAAAGAAGAGCATTACACAATGACAAAGGCATCAGTTCTCCAAGAGACATAATAATCCTTACCATGTATGTGCCTTACAACAGAGCATCAAACTATGTGAGGCAAAAACTAACTGTAAAGAGAAACTATTAGAAATACATGAATCCCCTATCACAGTTGGAGACAATCCTCTATCAGAAATGGACAGAGTAAGCAGCCAGAAAATCAGTAAGTACATAGTTGAACTCAAATACACCCCTCAGTCAAGTCAACTAGATATAATTATCATCTACAGACTAATCTCATCCAAAAGCAGAGTATACATGTTCCTCAAGTTCAGCTGTAACACTCACCAAGAGATCACATTTTAGGTCATAAAACACATCTTTTTAAAGATGTTTTTACTTATTTATTTAGATAGGGACAGAGGGATGGAGAGAGACAGAGACACAGAGAGAGAGAAACCAAGCTAGAGTGATAGCGAGAGCGAGAGAGCGCGAGCCCATGCACTCATGTAGGGGAGGGGCAGAGACAGAATCCCCAGCAGGCTCTGAGGTGTCAGTGCAGAACCCAATGAGGGTTTGATCTCAGGAACCATTAAATAATGATTTGAGCTGAAATCAAGAGTTGGATGTCTAACCAACTGAATCACTGAGGCACCTCAGTCATAAAAAACATCTTAACAAATTTAAAAGAACAGAAATCATACAATGTCTGCTTTTAGACCACAATGGAATTAAACTAGAAATCAGTATCAGAAAGATATGGGGATTAAACAATACACTTTTAACACATGATACAAAGAAGAAATCCCAAGGGAAATTTTAAAATGTTTTTAACTAAATGAAAATAATAGCACATCAAAATTTGTGTAATGCAGTGAAAGCAATGATTAGAGGGAAATTACAGCAGTGAATGCACATATCAGAAAAGATCCAAAATGAATAATCTAGACGCTTTTACCCTAGAAAACTAGGAAAAGATGACCAAATTAAATCCAAAGTGAAAGAAAAGAAAAACAAAAGCAGACTAGAAATCAACAAAATTAAAAACAGAAAGAATACAGAAAATCAGCAAAATCAAAAGCTGGTTCTTTGAAAAGATCAATAAAATTGGTTATTCAGCCTAAAAGCGCTAGGGGGGAAGAGAAGCTACAAATTATTAATACCAGAAATTAAAGAGAAAACACCATTACAGATCCTATGGACATTAACAGGAAAATAAAGGAATACTATAAACAAGTCTGTGCCTGCATAAATTTGATAATCCAGATGAAAGAGACCAACTCCTTGAAACACACAACTTGCCAAATTTCATACAAAAAGAAACAATCTGAAAAGGCCCATATCTATTAAATTGATTCAATAACTAATGACTTTCCAAAACAGGAAGCACCAGGCTCAAATGAGTTAACTGGTGATTCTACCAAATATTAAAGGAATAAACCTACCAATTCTCTACAATCTCTTTCAGATGGCAGAAGCAGAGGCAATACTTTCTACCTTATTCTCTGAGGCCAGCATTATCCTAATACCAAAACCAGACAAAGATATTACAAAAATTACAGACTAGTATCTTTATGAATATAAAGCATAAATCCTCATCAAAATATTAGCAAACTGAATACAACAATGTACAGAAAAATAAATACACTATGATCAAGTGGGATGTAACCAAGGTATGCAAAGCTGTTTCAACATTTGAAAAACAATCAATATATTTCATCACATCCACAGGCTGAAAACGAAAAATCAGTATCATATCAATAAATACAGAAAAAGCACTTGACAAAATCCAACAATAATCCTTGATAAAAACTCTCAGTAAACCAGATATAAATGGGGATTTTCTCAATTTGATAAATATCATCTATAAAAAAACTGTATAGCTAACATGCTTAATGGTGAAAAAAATTGAAGATTTCCCACTAAATCAGGTAAAAGACAAGAATGTCCCTGTTCACCAATCTTTTTCAACACTGTACTGGAAATTCTAGTTAATTCAATAAGACAAAAAAGGAAATATAAAGTATACAGAGTGGGAAGGAAGAAGTCAAAATGTTATTGTTTGCAGATGACCTGATGTCTATGTACAAAACCCTGAAGAACTGACAGAAAAAAATCCCTCCTGAAACTAATATGCAACTGCAGCAAGGTTGTAGGATACAAAGCTACAAGTGGAATTTGAAATTAAAAACGTAATTCCATTTACATCTGCACCCCCAAAATGAATTAAGATATAAATCAACAAAAAATATACAATATGTATATGAGGAAAACTACAAAACTGATGAATGAAATCAAAGAACTAACTACATGGAGACACGTTCCATGTTCATGCCTACAAAGACAAAGTATTAAATCAGTTATTTCTAACTTGATCTATAGTCAATGCAATTTCAATCAAAATTTCAGCAAGAATTTTATGAATACTGACAAGGGATTCTAAGGTTTATATAGAGAGGCAAAAGACTCAGGATAGCCAATACTGAGGGAGAACAAAGCTGGAGGACTGGCACTATACAACTAGAAAACTCACTATAAAGTTATAGTAAAATCACTTTGCAATATATAAGTATATCAAATTGTCACATTTTATACCTTAAACGTATACAATGTTATAGGTCAAATTTATCCCAATAAGGCTGGAAAAATAAAGAAAAATCTATAGTAATTAAGATAGTGTGGTACTGGCCATTGAATGGACATACAGATCAATGGAACAGAAAAGAGAACCCAGAAACAGGCGCACATTACTATAGTCAACTGATCTTTGTGACAGAGGAGCAAAGCTAATAAAACGTAGTAAAAGGAGTCTCTTCAATAAATGGTGCTGAACAACTGGATGTCTAAAACAAATAAATTAATCTGGACACAGACCTTATGTCCTTTACAAAAACCAACTTAAGATGGGTTATAAACCTAGATGTAAAATGTAAGACTATAAAAGTCCTAGAAAGTAATATAGGAGAAAACCTAGAAAACCCAGGGTATGTCAATGACTTTTTAGATACAACACCGAAGGCAGGGTCCCTGGAATAATAATTGATAAAGTAGAGTTCAATAAAATTAAAAACTTCTATTCTACAAAAGACAATATCTAGAGATAGAGACGATAACCACAGACTGCGAGAAAATATTTGCAAAATATGTATCTGATAAAGGAATTACTATCTAACATATAGAAAGAAATCTTAAAACTCAACAGTAGGAAAGAGACAAACTGATTTAAAAATGGACTACAAATCTGAACAGATACCTCGCCAAAGATACAGATGGCAAAATAAGCACAAGGAAAGATGCTCCACATCATGGCATCAGGGGGGAAATGCAAAATTAAAACAAGATACAACTAAACACCTATTAGAATGGCCAAAATCCAGAACAATGACAACATCAAATCCTGGTGAGGATGTGGAACAAAAGTAGGAATAGAAAATGGTACAGCAACTTTGGAAGATAGTTTGGCAGTTTCTTATAAAACTAAACATACTCTTACTATGTGATCTAGTAATCATAAGCGTTAGTATTTACCCAAACTACCTGAAAATTTAACTACTTAAAATTATCTACACCTGGATATTTACATCAGCTTCATTCATAACTGCCAAAATTTGGAAGCAACCAAGATGTCCTTCAGTAGGTAAATGGCTAAATCAATTGTGGTATTTCTAGACAATGGGAGAATTCTCAACATGAAAAAGAAATGAGCTTATCAAACAATGAAAAGACATAGAAGAACTTTACATGCATATTACTAAGCACAAGGAAGCTTATCTGAAAAGGCTATATACTCTGTGATTGCAACTATATAACACTCTGAAAAGGCTAAACTATAGAAATAGTAAAATGATCAGGGGTTGCTAGAGATTGGGGGATGAGAGGAAAGATGAAAAAGCACATCACAGAGGATTTTTAGGGAAGTGGAAAAAAATACTCTGTATGATTCCATAAAGATGGATGCATGTCATTATACATTTGTTTAAACCCACAGAATGTACAACATGAATTACAGTGTACTCAACTACAAACTTTGGTGATTACGATGTGTCAAGGTAGGTTCATCAGTTATAACAAGTGTATTGTTCTGGTGGTAGATGTTGATAATGGGAGACTATGCATGTGTAAGGGCTGGGTGACGCATGGGAATTCTCCTTCCCTTCCCTTCAATTTTGCTGAGAACCTAAAACTTCTCTAAAAATTAGGCCAATTCAAATCAAATCAAATCAAATCAAATCATATAGTTCTCTGTTAGTCTGAAGAGTGCACATACCCAAGGCTGCCCTTCTCAGGAGCAATCATAGAGGCAACTTTCAACCTACTAGTCTCCTGTCTGACTGTAGAGCAAACTAATACCCATGAACTGTGATAACAATCCTTAAGCAACACACACAACAAAGAATAAAAAGTAAAAATCTAAATGGCCAAGGAGGTTTAAGCACAACCTCTAATTAATGAGTCTAATGCTGACATAGGGTTGACGCCTAGGAATTCAAGCCAGATGATATAAAAAAAGGGGGCGGGGTGGGAATCTGAGTAGGGATAGCAGAGGCTGAACACTGTAAGAGAAACAGACTTCACAGAGCTTGTTCATCCAAGTCTCTAAACAAATGACCAAGCAAACAACATCAGTTTCTAGGGGTGCAGTGAATCAATATGAAGAGTATCTAAATTATTATTTCATAATGTATCATATATGCAACATATAATCTAAAGTGTTCAGTTTTCAACAAAAAATTATGAGACATTCAAAGTAATAGGGAATTGTGACCTACATGTACCAGTAAAAAAGTAAGCAATAAAAGCAGTGGCCCACAAAGACTGCAAAGCAATATTTTAAAAAATGTTCATAGAACTAAAAAAACTTAAATAAGGAATGAAAAGTATGTCACTGAAGGGGGGCAAGATGGCAGAGAAGAAGGGAGACCTGTAATTTTGGCCCGCCTGCATCTATCAAACTGAGAAGGACTGAAGCCACAATACTCTGATCTACAAGAGTGGGAAGAAAACACAGAGTCCACATAGAAGACAGCCTCATAGGTGCCTGAGTGTGAACTGGGGAAATAAAAATGGGCCGGGCCGGGAGGTGTGAAGGGGAAGGAGCCCCTCCCCAGCGCAGAGCCTTGGAGAGATGAGGGGAAGAGAAAGAGAGACTGAAAATACTCATAGAGTTGTCTCTAGAGAAGAGAAAAACCTCAGCCCTGGGCAGAGAGGGATACTATCATTCCACCTATAACTGCTGGGCCTGGGGAGAGAAATCTGTCCCATTTAGCTAGCGCATTGTCCTTGGGCTCGGTGTGCTAATTCTAGGTGGCACCAGGAGAAACTGCTCCCCTACTCCCCCTACTTGATCCCCAGCAAGGAAGCTGCCTGGCCTGAGGAATGACATCTCATCTCGGATGGTAGCATTAAAGTGTGTGGACTAGGGTTTGGGAATGAGGCAGGTCTTGGAAAATACAACTTGGCTGCCCAGCGGCACAGGGAGATTGGACTCAAAAGAGTGGCTTGCAATGCTTGGTTCAAGAATGAATGGGAGCACCGCCATTCTTCTTCCCGCACCCACCAAGGCACCTCGGGCCTTGCTTGGAGAGCAGCCCCTGAGTGCCACCTACACCAAACCACACCAATGCACGCTGGAGAGCTGCCCTTTTTTCTTTCTTTCTTTCCTCCTTCTCCCCCCTGGAGTCTGGGAAAGACCAACATTGATGCATTGCTGTGATTAGATCAATTCTTGCCATCCAGATATATTTCCCCTTATCTCATTCTTATCTCTCCCCTCTGCTGGTTTTATGCTTTTACACTGGTCCTTTGTCTTTTGTTGTTTCTGTCCCTCCTCCCCTTCTCTTTTCCTTTACTTTAATTTTCTTTTTTCTCTTTCCCCTTTCGGATTGCTTGTTTGTTTGATTTGTCTGTGTGTCTGAATGCTTTTGTTCCCTGTGTATTTGTCTGTCTGTTTTCCTTTTCAGGGCTACCTCAAGAAACAAGCCAAACATGGTGGAGAGTCCCAAATATCACTAAGTAGGGAAATAAAATAACCAAAGGCACAACAATGGAAACCAACAGAAACCATTAAAAGAACACTTCCTAGGGCTCCTGGATGGCTCAGTCAGTTGAGCATCTGACTTCGGCTCAGGTCATGATCTCACAGTTAGTGGGTTCCAGCCCTGCGTCGGGCACTATACTGACAGCTCAGAGCCTGGAGCCTGTTTCAGATTCTGTGCCTCCCTCTCTCTCTGACCTCCCCTGCTTGCATTGTCTCTCAAAAATAAATTAAAAAACCTAAAAAATTTAAAAAAAAAGAACACTTCTTGAATGGACAAGACCTGGACAATCAAAAAGCCTCCTTTAATACAGCAATACTAACAGGTGCACAGTGCATAACGAGCTTTTAAAACTGACAAGAGACAGAAAGCTAGCCAAAATGACAAAATGAAAGAACTTTGCTCTAAAGAAATTCCAGTTAAGAAGTCACAGCCACAAAACTGCTCAAAACAGATATAAGCAACATAACTGAGCAAGAATTTAGAAGAATTGTCATATAATTAATTGCTGGGCTTGCAAAAAGCTTAGAAGTCATCAGAGAAGCTACTGATACAAAGACTAGGGACCTTCAAAATAGCTGCGATGAGTTAAAAAATGCTATAAATGAGGTGCATAATAAAATGGAGGCAGTCACTGCACGGATTGAAGAGGCAGAGAGGAGAATAGGTGAATTAGAAGACACAGTTATAGAAAAAGAGGAAGCCAAGACAAAGGGAGAGAAATTGATACAGGAGCATGAAAGGAGAATTAGAGACCTGAATGATACAATCAAACGGAACAATATCTGTATCATAGAAATTCCTGAAGAAGAAGAGAGACGAAAAGGTCCTAAAGGGGTGCTTGATCAAATTATAGCTGAGAACTTCCCCAATCTGGGGAAGGAAATAGACATTGAAATCCAAGAGGCACAGAGAACTCCCCTCAGACATAAATTGATTCGACCTTCGGGCATGACATATCATAGTGAAACTGGCAAAATATAAAGATAGAGAGAATTCTGTAAGCAGCTAGGGATAAAAGGGCCCTAACATACAAAGAGAAACATATCGAGTGGTGTACACACCTATCTACTGAAACGTGGCAGGCCAGAAAGGAATGGCAGGAAATCTTCAATGTGATGAATAGAAAATATGTGCAGCCAAGAGTCCTTTCTCCAGCAAGCCTGCTCTTCAAAATAAAAGGGTAAATAAAGGTTTCCCCAAATAAACAAAAATTGAAAGAATTCATGACCACCAAACCAGCCCTACAAGAAATCCTAAGAGGGACTCTATAAGGGAAATGTTGCAAGGAATACAAGGTACCAGAGACACCACTACAAGCATGAATCCTACAGAGAACACAATGAATCTAAACCCGTATTTTTCCATAAAACACTGAATGTAAATGGACTGAATGCACCAATCAAATGACAAAGGGTAGCAGAATGGATAAAAAATCAAAATCCATCTATTTTCTGTCTACAGGAGACTCATTTTAGATCTGCATACACCTTCAGATTGAAAGTAAAGTAAGTAGATGGAGAATTATCTATCATGCAACTGGAAGTCAAAAGAAACCAGAGAAGCCATACTTATATCATACAAACTGGACTTTAAAGTAGGGGCAGTAACAAAACATGAAGAAGGACACTGTATAATAATTACAGGGTCTCTCTATCAGGAAAAGCTAACAATTATAAACCTCTTCGCGCCGAATTCGGGAACACCGAAATACATAAAACAATCACAAACAGAAACAATCTTATTGGTAAGAATGTGCTAATTGCAGGGGACTTTATTCCTCCACTTACAGCAATGGATAGATCAACCAGACAGAAAATAACTAAGGAAACAATGGACCTGAACAACACATTGGAACAGATGGAATTGACAGATATATTTAGAACTCTGCATCATGAAGCTAGGGAATTCACTTCCTTCTCAAGGGCAAATGGCACATTCTCCAAGATAGATCACATACTGGGGCATAAAGCAGTCTTCCATAAGTATAAACAAATTGAGATCATACCATGCACACTTTAAGATCACAATGCTATGAAACCTGAAATCAACCACAGGAAAAAGTCTGGAAAACCTCCAAAAACTTGGAGGTTAAAAATCACCCTACTAAAGAATGATTGGGCCAATCAGGCAATTAGAGAAGAAATTAAAAATATATGGAAACAAATGAAAACGAAAATACAACAATCCAAACTCACTGAAACACAGCAAACGCAGTCCTAAGAGGAAAGTATATTGCAATCCAGGCTTATTTCAAGAAACTAGAAAAAGCACAAATTAAAAACCTAACAAAACACCTGAAGGAACTAGAAGGAGAGCAGCAAGAGCACCCCAAACCCAGCAGAAGAAGAGAATAAAGATCAAGGCAGAAATAAACAATATAAAATCCAAAATAACAATCGAGCAGATCAATGAAACTAAGAGTTGGTTTTTTTTTTTAAAATAAACAAAATTGATAAACCTCTAGCCAGGCTCCTCAGAAAGAAAACAGAGAACACCCAAATAGACAAAATCATGAATGAAAATAGGTCTATTATAACCAATCCCTCAGAAATACTAGCAAGCAAGCATCAGAAATTACTATGAAAAATTATGCCAACAAACTGGACAACCTAGAAGAAATGGACAAATCCTAAACACACACACACTACCAAAATTCAAAGAGGAAGAGATAGAAAATCAGAACAGACTCATAACCAGTGAAGAAATCGAATCAGTTATCAAAAATCTCCCAACGAATAAGAGCCCAGGGCCAGATGACTTCCCAGGGGAATTCTATCAGACATTTAAGGCAGAGTTAATACCCATTCTTCTCAAGCTATTCCAAAAATAGAAATAGAAGGAAAACTTCTGGACTCATTCTATGAAGCCACCATCACTTTGATTCCAAAACCAGACAGAGACGCAGCAAAAAAAAGGAACTTCAGGCCAATACCCTTAATGAATACAGATGTAAAAATACTAGCAAATCTAATTCAACAGCCTAGAAAAAGAAGTATCCATCATGATCAAGTCGGATTCATTCCTGGGTTAAAGGGCTGGTTCAATATTTGCAAATCCATCAATGTAATACATCATGTTAACAAAAGAAAAGATAAAAACCATATGATCCTGTCGACAGATGCAGAGAAAGCACTTGACAAAACACAGCACCCTTTCTTAATAAAAACCCTCGAGACAGTTGGAGTTGAAGGAACTTACTTAAACATCATAAAAGCCATTTGTGAAAAGCCCACAGCTAATATCATCCTTCATCCTCAATGGGGAACAACTGAGAGCTTTCCCCCTGAGGTCAGGAACACGACAGCGGTGTCCACTCTCACCACTGTTGATTAACATAGTGCTGGAAGTCCTAGCATCAGCAATCAGACAACAAAAGGAAATAAAAAGCATCAGAATTGGCAAAGATGAAGTCAAACTTTCACTTTTTGCAGATGACAGGATAATCTACATGGAAAACCTGACAGACTCCACCAGAAGCCTTCTAGAACTGATCCATGAAATCAGCAAAGTCTCAGGGTACAAAACAAAGTACAGAAATCAGTTGCATTTTTATACACCAATAATGAAGCAACAGAAAGAGAAATCAAGAAACTTGTCCCATTCACAATTGCAAGAAAAATCATAAAATACGTAGGAATAAACCTAACCACAGATGTAAAAGACCTGTACAATGAAAACTATAGAAAACTTATAAAAGAAATTGAGGAAGACACAAAGAAATGGAAAAACAACCCTTGTTCATGAATCAGAAGAATAGACATTGTGAAAATGTCATTACTAACCAAAGCAATCTACACATTCAATGCAATCCCCATCAACATCGCAACCAGCGTTCTTCTCAAAGCTAGAACAAACTATCCTAAAATTTGTATGGAACACAAAAACCTCCAAATAGCCAATATAATATTGAAGAAGAAAACCAAAAGAGGCATCACAATTCTAGACTTTACCCTCTACTACAAAGCTGTCATCATCAAGACAGTATGGTACGGGCACAAAAACTGACACAGAGACCAATGGAATAGAATAGAGAACCCAGAACCGGGCCCACAAATGTATGGCCGATTAATCTTTGACAAAGCAGGAAAGAGTATCTGATGGAAAAAAGACTGCCTCTTTAGCAGGTGGTGCTGGGAGAACTGGACAGCAACATGCAGAAGAATGAGTCTTGATCACTTTCTTACACCATACACAAAAATAAACTCAAAATGGCTGAAGGACCTGAATGTGAGACAGGAAACCATCAAAACCCTCGAGGAGAAAGCAGGAAGCAGCCTCCTTGACCTCAGTTGCAGCAATTTCTTACTCGACACATCCCCAAAGGCAAGGGAATCAAGAACAAAAATGAACTATTAGGACCTCATCAAGATAAAAAGCTTCTGCATGGCAAAGGAAACAATCAAGAAAACTAATGGGCAACTGACA